>NC_089897.1:6461683-6794020 GCF_040182565.1 Anser cygnoides | reverse complement strand
GAAGTCTTATATGCTGAATGAGAATGGCGAGGCCTTTTTGGAGGATTGTGATCCTTTGAGAGATGGTTGATGCTGAATAAGGAACATAATCATCAAATGAACGATGTACATTACAGGCATCCTATTGCTGTAAGGCTACCATGAGTTCCTCACATGCAAGTATGCCTTTATCCAAATAGTATTCTATTTACTAAGCAGTCTCTTGTGTCTAGGGATTATTGTAGTTAAGGTGAAAATAAATGTCACTGTGGGAAAGCAAGCGTTTTCTTGAAATACACTTTTCTAATTGTGTTTCAATAGAACCTTGCATGCGGCTTTTATTTAGGACTCAGATCTGAGCGGTCCAAAATCAGTGATCAGGGGCCTTGTGGATTTGCCTCCAAACCTCTTTGTCTCTCTCTGCCAGGTGCAAAACGCTGGCGGCACCTTGTGTCAACGTGTTTGAATGTATGGGGGCAAAAAGCAGGTGTGTGGCTGTGAGAACAGCATGCGCAAACTGAATTGCTCTTCCCTGTGTCCTTTGGGACAGAAGCAGTGGACGGTGGAATTACCGTGGTCAGAATCCAGCCAGTGGATTGCCAGATGGATCTCTCACTTTTGACAATGAAAGGCTTGATTTTATTCAAGCCTTCAGTGATTCTCTAGTTCAAAAAGAAAACAAAGCCCACCTTAGGGAAGTGCTTTGCATCTGTAGAACTTGACTATGCATCGTAGAGACCTTGGGCTTCATTTTTTCTGCAGTATTTCCTGTGATTAAACCACAAGAACACTAAGAGTCAGCTTTAGCTGTGGTCTGTTTTAGATGGAATGGTTTTAATGGTAAATGTTTGAAAGTTTTGTTCTGTAAGTAGATATGCATACGATCTGATAAATGGCTTTCATACAGTGTTCACTAAAATAATCTTCTTTTGGTAGTAAGAGAATCTCCAGATTCTGCATGTGGGTGAGACTTCATTGTGTAAGTGAAAGCTCTTGTACGTGTAGGTACTGAAATACTTGTTTCCACATCTCGCTCTTGAAGAGTGTGTGGTTTGATGAGATAGGGAATTCTTAGTTGGATTGTTGCTCTGCAAGAAATCATTTGTGTTCTGAAGAGATCAGTGTTAATTTTAACACTTGGAAAAATAATGATAATTAACTACTAATATAATTAATCTCCCTGAAATAAGATCTAACGTTCAAACTGAATATCCACAAAGGAGTTTTACATCGTTTAATTACATTTACTTTTCAAAGCATCACAGGTGTCCCATTGTGCAAAAATCCTCAAACACTTTGAAAGCATCTCCTTGAAAAAGGTATTTACAATAAATGTATAGGAACTTCATTTAAGACTAGATGACGTTTCTGGGAAGAAAGAGCTAACTGCCACCTTAGTGGTAAATAAGTGTTCAGACATTAAATGTAGGTGGTACCTAGAACATCTTTAAATGTTAACTTGGTTCATGCAGTAACTTCTTTGAAGTTCAGCTGAGGATTTAGAACTGTGATTTAACGAGTACGGAGGAAAACAAAGTAGACCTTTTGAAGAGTACCAGAAAGGAACTAGTTGTCTTGATATCTAGTGTTTAAACTGTGAGTGTACATTTGTATGTATACATGCAAATTGATTAGGTGTTGCCAAAAGGCAGGTGCAGTTGGCCCAAGAAAACTTTTTGGTAGAAACTTACACGTGTATTTGCTATTAGTTCTGCCTTCCCTGCAGAATATTGTTTGGAAAAAATCCTGAAACATTCATATAAGTCGTAATGCCACATCTGCCTCCCCAACCTGATGGAAATGGGCTGTGTTAGAAAATATCCTCTGTTGTATCAGAGAGACTATTGTGACACTATAGTACTTCGACGTTTTCTTGTATGTCACTGAAGTCATACCTCATTATGTGGGCACACTTCTCTTAGTGCTTATTTTGAGACAAACTGGGCAATAGATGGTTACAAAAAGTAATTAAGGGATGTCTTGAGTATCACAGGAAAAAAAAAAAAAAGGTTGGGGAAAACATTGTTTTCCCAGAAGTATGTTGTGGTGATTTTCTTAGTTTTATTTTTTTGGTCTTGTTTGTTTGGGAAAATCTGTAGCGTGATGTAGAAATTATCAAAACTTAGTTTTTCTGAGCAGGTGTGTGTGTGGTGCTAGGGTTTTCTTATTTGTTTGTTTTAGTTTTGAAGTGTTTCATTTTGTTTTGATTTGTTTGTGAAATCTGTTATATGTGGGTAACGACAGTTTTTTTTTAAGGGTAAAGTCAATTTTGGAATCTGTGTTTACCCAAGTGAAACAAGCAGTCTGAGGGTGTTGTGTTCATTCTTGTCATCTTTTGATTTTGGGCGTGATGGTTTTCCCATTCTTTTTTTTTTTAAACTAGGAAACCTTTTCTGTTTTGCAGTTGGTGTAATCAGATGTCCGATATGCCGCCAAGAATGCAGACAGATAGATCTGGTGGATAACTACTTTGTAAAAGACACATCAGAAACACCGAGCAGCTCTGATGAGAAATCAGAACAGGTATGACACTTTCCTGCTTGCCAGAATTCATGTGCTATTTTTGTTCCTGTGTTATGTTAATGCTTTACAAGAAAATTATGGTAACTGACTTTAATTCCCTTTGTAGGTGTGCACAAGCTGTGAAGATAATGCTAGCGCTGTAGGATTTTGTGTAGAATGTGGGGAATGGTTGTGCAAGACCTGCATAGAAGCTCATCAGCGAGTAAAATTTACTAAAGATCATATGATCAGAAAAAAAGAGGATGTATCTTCAGGTGAGTGTTTTGATTTCACTGTAGGAAAAATATTTTTTCTTTGGCACGTGTGAAGAAAGAGAGGCAAGATTATTTAGATACCCACCAGCTGTCTGGTTTCCTGAAAGACTTGGGAAAAGCTTATAAAAAGCTACCAATGCAAAACTAGTAGTTCTAAAAATAGAGGAAAAATAAATTTTAAACTAAAATGGCTTATTTGCTAATACTTCGTAGCATTTGATGTTCTATAAAGAAACTATGCTAAGCACAGAAGAAATGTAATAAAACGGTCATCTTTAGAAAAGGATTTTGGTCAGTTCTTAATGATCCTTTTACTTAATAGAGTAAATAACTAAACCGAGTGGTTGGAATCTGGAGAGCACTGACATCATGGTAGTCATATCCATTGGCCAAGGAAATGAAATTATCCATTTTGCTGTACTTTGTTATAAGGAGCTATTATAATTCACCCAGTGGAAAAGTATATACAGACAAGCTTACATTCATATTCAGTATAATGTTACGGTCGCATTGATATTGCTGTGTAAATGTGGAATTTTAATTCATTTTTAGGTTTTATCTCTTGGTTAGCAGAAATTAACATGCATAGTGGGTAGGCTGTTTGTTTAAGCATGCAACTTTATTAGGAGATTTTAATTCATAAATTATCATTTGACTATATAATTTGCAACTGACTGAAATAATACAGAAAACATTCTCAAAACAGATGAAAGGTTGCTCCCCCTTTTTGTAAAGGGGATAGGTTCGGATTTGTTCTCTCTCTTCAGCTAAAATAAATACAATCTTCATGATTGTTCTTCAGGATTGGGCCATTTCAAAGGAGTAATACTGCATTGCTTTCTGTCAGTGCTTTTGGGAAAATTGTATTATTAGTTAAAAAATTTTTACTATTGAGCTTAGTTCCTGTGGATGACAATCTTGTTTCAGACGCGCTCTCAAATAAACTTAATTTTTGGAGAGGCTTTTCTGTATGTCTTACTGAGTATTGTTTCATATTAAATTTAAATGTATTAACCCTAATAAGCAATAACCAATTAACATAACATCAAATAACAGGGCGCTACAAAGAATTACTGACTTCTTTCATTAGGAATGTTACATTGTGACTGTCAAGGTGATAATATAGCCCCATTTATGCTTCTGTAACCTGAGTGGGGAGGTGCCCAAAAATAACTGTTCCAATATAGTAAACTTCCTATTAGAAATTCCACATAGAATGTGGCAAAAATGTAACCTTCCTTTAGCATGCAGCGATCCCTAGAAACTGGTGATTGTGGGGAATGGCTATTCATTATTTGCTCAGCAAAGCTTTTTCCCTTCTTGCTTGTCAGACTGTATGGTATGCCTTGGGGACTTTAAAATTCAGTTAAGGAGTGTCAGCTTTAGATTCGTGAGCTTGCTTTCTTTACAGTAATTTGCACGACATAACAAGCTTCAAAATGTTTGAGACTACAAGGAAGACATTTGTGTTTACTTGTTTTAAACCTTACCTGATGTATCTTCCAAAAGCTGCTTTCGTATGGCTCAAGCTCAAAAAATCTATAGAACACCAATTATTTTAGTAAATTCATGACCATTTTTTGGACAATAACTTCTATGTGATTAAGTTGATAAGTTACTCAGTTTAGTTGGAGTTTAGTAACTCTAAGACTGGTTAATAATGTTGCCTTGCATTTACCACTTCAGTTGCATGTGACTTAATGAGCTTTATAAAGATTTTGAAGTGATAATGTAGAAGACCTATGGTTGTTTGATAATATAAAAGTTTGAGAGGTTTGGTCCATCCTTTAGAGTGTCAAAGGGGAAATTGCATGCAATTTAATCTTTAACCGTGTATGCAAGCCAAATGATTGCGTACAAACAGCTCTTGTGTTCTTACAGGTGGCAGTGTCTTTTTGAATATTTTTGGTAGGGAAAGAAATTCCTTCTTCCATCTCAGTACAACAGAAGTGAGAAGAGCTGTAAAACAGTGGCACTGTAAATATTTTAGTGAAAACATTCACAGTAACTTTAGAACAGGTCTGTCGTTGTATTTGAATTTTTGGTTGTTACTTACTTAGCTTGGAAGTTAGTAGTTTTGCACTTCATATTGTCTTAAGTTTTGTTTTAAAATGCAAAAATGGTTTGTTTCTAAAAACAGAGGCCGTGGGAGCATCTGGTCAACGTCCTGTTTTCTGTCCTGTCCACAAACAAGAGCAGTTAAAACTTTTCTGTGAAACATGTGACAGGCTGACATGCAGAGACTGTCAGTTACTGGAACACAAAGAACACAGGTACTCATATTACCATGTCTTGATTCCTGTGGTGTGCTTTCTTAGAGGAAGAAATGACATTGGTTTCAAACAGTGTCTCTAAATACTGCTGTATTTACTCTCCATCGGATTGAAATGGTTCCTTGCAGAGGAGAACCTGTGTGCAGTGCTGAAAACTTTTAAGTGATCAGTTAGCTGAGCTATGTCAGGTGTCTTAAGATTGGATTCAAAACAACATCCTCTGAGGTGATTTGGTGTGATTAAGCTGTTACCTAGCCTGGCATTTACCAGTCACTATATTCAGGACACAAATAAAACACTTAAATAGGTGTTAGAGCCCTGAACGCCTGGTGCTATAAAGAAGCAAAAATGATACAGTGAGTCACAGATGCAGTAATTTTTTGAAAGGCTGTATTTTATTATGTGGTAGTCTTTCAATTTAGGGTGAATTTTGTAAAGGGAAGGTATACATTTTGCAGCATAGGTTAATGTATTTTTCTAATACAGAGGGGGAAAAATGGAAGAAAAATGGCTTTAGTTGACTTAAAGTTGCCTCATTCCAACTGAAAAGAAAGTATGGGTTTTGTCTTAGGAGCTTGCTTTTTTCTTGCTGCTAGAAAAAAGTTTGAACCTCTCTTATGATGTGTTAAAATTTCCTTC
This sequence comes from Anser cygnoides, assembly GCF_040182565.1. Taxonomy (NCBI): domain Eukaryota; kingdom Metazoa; phylum Chordata; class Aves; order Anseriformes; family Anatidae; genus Anser; species Anser cygnoides. The sequence goes on along the minus strand of NC_089897.1, from coordinate 6,788,352 downwards.
TCTTTAGCAACTCTGTACTATGGTTGCTCATATGTTTGAAAAAGCACTTTGCAGTGTTACAATAGAGAACCAGGGGAGAAAATACATGTCAGCAACTTGCAGCACTGCTTTATCTAGTTGATAAAGTACACAAGTGTACTACAAGTAACACTTCTCTAAAGGTGCTTGAAATTATGATGCAATACAGAATTTAGCATTTTTTTGCTGGAGCAGTGATTAATCTCATAGATTGCTGGAGCAGCCTAATGGAGAACTTTCACCTTTAAAATTAGTACCATTTAGAATATTAACCTCAAATATTCCTACTATGTTCTTTCATAGGCTTCATCATAAATATTCTGAAGGCACTCGTGTCTAGAAAGTGTGGTCTCCTAGGATATGTTAACTAACATCTTCTAGTTTCTTTGCCACCCTACCTTGTGCTTGATGCTAACTGATTAATAATCCATAAATGGATTTTCATTGTTCTACCTATTCATTCTTTCAATAAGAGAAGATAATGCTTTGCTATTAACATGCTTTGTTGTAGAAGAATATTCTTTTAAAAACTTTTATCTGAATTACAGATAATTAGGGTGACTGCTTCTGTCTTGAAGTAAAACTGCTTTTTATGAAGCTCACCAAATCATTGAGGGAAAACCATGCCAAGCGGAAACAAGGATTGATTTTAATCTCCTATTTACTTCTTATTTGACATTGTAGTAGTTTGCAACAAATGAGGATGTTGAATCAGTGTTTCAGTAGCAACATGGCACAGTGATCAGAATTTCAAGCGAAAGAATTGCTGGTGATTCTGCAGAAAGCTGACATGCTTTCAGCAGCCTAATGGAGTGGGATTCATCTCTAGTGTAGGTAGTTTTCAGTCTGCATACTTTGGAAGCTTAGAAGTAAGCTTCTAACATTGAAACTGAGGAATGTAAACTCATTGTTCAACCCTGTCCACTGCTGCTACAAATGAAATGAACAGGAGCACAGCTGTGTCTTTTCTAAAGAGCCTTCCCTCTGCTTGAGGCTCTGTTATCATAATTGTGAGCTGTTTGGAACTGAGAAACAGTGTTAATAGAAATTTGATCATATATTCGGTCTTCTCCTGTTATATTAGATTGTAATGTTATAGATTTTGATACTACTACTTAATACATTTTGATTTAAAAAAAAGTCGCAACTTCCATTTCAGTAGTTGTTGCAAAGAAAGCACAGGTCACTTCTGATGCAACTTACGAGATGCTTCACTTTTATTGTAGGAGTTTTCTGCCCATTTAAATGTTGAGATTTACTATAGTGAAGAAGGGAAGACATTCTGGGAATCTAAGCTTTGTCTGTTATTAAATTATACTTGAACATGAAGTTTATTTACTGTACAGACACGAATTGGCAAATAACTGGTAGGAATCCTGGCTACTGGGGGGAATCTTGATAGTTACACAGTTGACAAGAAAGAATGAAACTCTTGGAGCTGCTTAATTCCCCGTCATTTTCAACATAGCCATTTTGTTTCTGTTGCATTGTTAGTTCATCTTGTGGTGCGTAATATGTTAGGAAAACATGTTTTCATGATTTTCTTATGATGTAGCTACTTGCACTCTTTTAAGGTGAAGTAATAGAAGGCATCCTGGAAGCAGTAGCTGTTTGGTTGAAATGTGTGGAAGTGAACAAAATGTTCCTCACTTGGAAGTACCTTTTACAAAAAAAGAAAGAAAAAAAAGATTTTAATAGGATTTTTTTTTTTCAAATTAAACTACTTTAGTCAAATTTGAGGAGTATAATTTCAAGTGAAAAACTTTTCTTGGGATAGGATTTTTTTGTGTAAATGTATGCTTATTTTTTGACTGTTTTTGTTTAATGAAAGAGTATAACTTAAAAGCTATTACTGCATTTTCCTCATCTACTGTTAACAAAATCATTTGTCAGACTCTAAAGTTTCTGATACCTCTCTTAGCTGGTCTTCCATAGCTTGATATCTTGTGGAAATGATGTAGTGTGTTGCCTCCATGTGTAGGTGAAATTAAGAAGTGACCCATAGAGATTCAGTCTTCTGGACATATACAGAAAATTTTATCGGTACTGAAACATTTTGCAAATTGATCCGGATACATATAATTTGCTTCTTTTCTAATTTCAGTCATATTTTTTCAAAATTTCCATGGGAGCTAATAGCTTTACATCTAAATTGGGAATCCTTATCTTCAGCACATTGCTCCTTGGTAACTGAGATCTTCTTTTGCATGTTGAAAAGGTATCAGTTTCTAGAAGAAGCTTTCCAGAACCAGAAGGGTGCAATCGAGAACCTGTTGGCCAAACTTCTTGAGAAGAAGAATTATGTAAATTTTGCAGCTACCCAAGTTCAGAACAGGTAAATAACCCAAAATGATTAACTGTAACTATTACATTGCCTGTTTAATGAATCGCACTGAGACAAATAAGGGGACTAGAAGAAAACTTAATTTTTAGTTGATTCAGTATCTTTAGTTGTATTGAACTTGAATATGTTTGGAAAGTTTTCTTCTCTGAAGTACTGTGTTTCTGTATGAAGTTATTACATGAAACATGTCAAAGATAGTATCTTTTATGGTAACTTGGAGAAGAACCAAAGATGTGACACACTACAGTTCTTGGGGGAGGAGGAGAAGGCAAGCCAAACCCCTCTTATGGTTTCTGCTAAGTTCAGCTCTAGGTGACAGAAACATTGGCCACAGAGGTAAACAAATCCTTCTTCAAATATTTTTGTTGTATATGAAAAGCTCTGTGCTGTTACTTAACTGTGTAACAAAAACTTATTTTGAGGTTGAATAGGAAATTTACTTTTTTATTATTGTTACGCAAGAAAAACTTAGTATATTTATCTGAAGACAAGCTTTTCCTTTGGTAGTTTAACTTAAAAATTCCAGGATTAGCTTAAATTCAAGTTTGTCTTTTTTGCATTAATATGGTTATGTGTTGTGGGAGCCGCCTTGCTGATGAAGGAGCAAAGGTGTGCTCCAAGTATCCTCAAGTTTGAATATGGAGAGAGCGAGAGTGTGTGATTACTGCAAGTTTTTCACGCGCTTGTGGTGTAGTGTGCTGGAGGTTATGTGATTCTTGGCAGTTTTGTGAGCCTTCCACAACTTTAAGGACATTTGCAAAATGAAAGATTATGTGGAGAGAGAAGTGCAAGCGTGGAGGAAAGTGTACCAAAGGTACACGATGTTCTGGTGCAAGTTTTAACTCTTAGTTGTAGCATGTACATTTAAAAACAAAACCAAATTGTGAGGCAAGGAGGACATGCAACGTGATAGAGGTATATGTATGAAGATGAAAGTAATCAAAATGGGAACTTTTGTGTGCTGATTCAGCATGGAGGTCTTTAAGTGGACCCAAAAGGCAACACAGTTGTGAAAAGGGAGGACAAGTTGTAGAATTTGTGCGTGCTTGAAGAAGACACAAACCCAGTTACATGGGAAAAAATTAAACTGAAAGCACAAGAATCGTGAAGAATTCTGTGATAACAATTCAAGGCTAGTAACAGGTGGTGCTTGAGAATAATACGTTGTAATGTTTTCTGCCTATGGCGAAGATTTTCTGGCTTCGCTGAGAATTCAGTGAATTTCTGCAGAATGTGATTGGATTCTGTAAAGGTTATGATTATCTGCTGAGCCAAGTGGGTAGTGCAGGCAAGATTCTAGTTTTCTTTGAAATGTTGTTCAGTTACATTGTTGAAGTGTGGGGCACAATCCCTCATCTTAAAAACACTGGGGAATGAAAAAAAAAAAGTGTATTACAATAATGTTGGCAGTCTTAGCAGATGGCATGAAATTGCCACTGTACGTGATCTAGAAATGTAAAACAGTGTTGAAGGAATAGTCTGCCTACTGGAATAATTGTTAGCAAGGATGGAAAACTGCTGACTGAATGAAGGGTTGGGGAAATATTTTTTGTGATAGGAAACTAAATTGTGCTGTCACAGAAAAGCACATTTGTCCAAGGTGTTTAAAAGGGTGTTTGACACCAACAACGAAGGTCATTGTGAGAGAAAAAAACATTGGTTTTGTGGTCATATCAGGATGAATAGAATCACAATTTCAGGTGTTTTATGTAGTAGTAAAGAAGCCCCTTCAAAAAAGACAATTGAAATCTTTAAAATCACACTGGCCTCTGACTCCTACAAAGTAAAGAACCCTGGTGCAACACTATGTTGTTGTTAGATTAAGGCAGTATAGGATTAAATCCCAAGATTATGGTGGGGTTTAAGAAATTTCAAATTCTGTGGACAGAAGAACTCAAGATGATTTGTTTGAATTTGGAGAATTTGAGAATAGTGCAGACACTAACACTGAGGAAGAAGTACACTGATGGAAATGATGAAGAGGTGTGAGGTATAAAAACTGAAAGGCAATAGTAGAAAAGCAGAAGAGAAGAATGTAGACCGACTTCAGGCAAATCATTAGTGAAAAGTTTATATCCTTATTGTATATTGATTACAAGTATGTAATATTTTTGTTTATAAGTTTTCTGGGGGAGAGGTTGAGGGGTCCTTCTTAAATTCGGGGTTGTCTTCCTTTCTGGTGAATGAAAGGTAGCATAAGACTTTAAGACATCACACATAAATTCTTCATAGTGAGACCCATACAGTATGGAGATAAATATATATTTGTAGGCACACACATGATCTTTGTGTATATCCGTGTGTGTATAAATATATAAATAAAGTATATAAACTGAAACAATGAAACAGTCCTTACAAGTAGAATGCAAGTTGGTAATTGAGATACCATATTCGTCTCGCTGTTTAGTTTTTTTTCACCAAAACTGACATTTTAAATGTCTTCTGAAACAGTTGATAAAGAAGTATTTCTATGATGGAAATGAGGCTGTTGATTTTGTACTTATTAGAACATTTTTCCATACTGAAATTGCTCCTTTTATGCTTCAAGGGTGGGAAGATGCCCGTGGTGGTTAGTAGTAGGAGGCACAGTATAAAGTGCCTGACGATGCCTGACAATGCATTTCTCTTTTTTAGGATAAAAGAAGTAAATGAAACTAACAAACGAGTAGAACAGGAAATCAAAGTGGCCATATTCACGCTCATCAATGAAATCAATAAAAAGGGAAAATCTCTCTTACAGCACCTTGAGGTACAGTTAATAATAAAAGTAATAGTGTTGATTCATTGTTTCCAATCCCCTGTTGAGAACTCTCATTCCATATTTGAAAACTGTTTGGTGTGACTGCAGGTTTTACAATACTAATACTGCTTGTGAATGGTGTGTTTTTGGAAGTGAATGGGAGTTGAATGGAAGTGAAATTCCCGGCTAGCGTATTTTGAATAAATAATGGTATTATCTGACTTATATTCAAATCTATGAAAATTTAACTTTATGATTACATTTCTATGAATTTTGAAGAGAGGATCTACATCATAAGTATTTAGTTTCTAGCATAATGCTTGTCTGCCATGATGCGACTGAAAAAATCTAAGATCAAATTAATGAGAATAGATTTATTTTGGTTAAGGAACTGTTATTTGGCAATGAAATTGAGTTTTCCTGGAATAAAAGAGTATGTGATCAGGAGTGAAGTAAATAATTTAAAGTTATGCAAGTAATTATGTGAGAATTTTGGCTTTTCTTGATTCCCTAATATTTGTTACAGCCTAGAAAAATCCCTTTGGGAACTTTCTTTTTTTTTGTGAGGTTGTAATAGCTGCTTGATCATGTACTGTTAAATCTGAAGATTTGGTACTGCCACCCAGACTTTTTCCATGAGATTTTCAGATGGCAGATTATCAAAGATTGAGTACTTCTCAGAAGTGAGGCTGCTGAGTTTATCTGCTGTGTTGAGGAGGTATTAAATGGCATTTTTCTGGTTGGGATAGGGGGCTGGTGTTCAGAGTGCATGGCCACCTCTGTTGCTGTCTCTTTCTGCAGCTCTTGTGGTGGCAATTGCAGGAATGCCAGGGCACCGCCCAGTACTGAGCTGGCACTTTTGCTGGGTCCTAGTCTGGATCACTCCCCAATTCTCCGTCATGCTGCTATGACCCTGGCAATATGAGAAAGAGGGAAGTGATCTCATTTTATTAGTTGAAACTTTCTTGGGATAAAGCAGAGATTCTTATTTGAGCCCACTCTTTTCCCTGCACTTTGATACCTTTAGGAAGAATGATAGATTGGAATAATAGAGAGTTATTACCTGATGGTTTTAGCCGCTCTGAATATAGGCTTTAGTATAAGCTTATTTGCTTGTGACATTTTTCTGTTGTGCTGGGAGAACTGTGATAGTGGTTTATATTTTCCTTTTAGTCTGGAGTCTTTATTATAATGAAGTTTTTATTTCTTCATAGAATGTAACAAAGGAGAGACAGATGAAGTTAATACAACAACAGAATGACATCACCGGTCTTTCGCGACAAGTGAAGCATGTGATGAACTTTACTAATTGGGCTATTGCAAGTGGCAGCAGTACTGCTTTACTGTACAGTAAACGACTGGTAAGGAAACATCCTTTAACTTGTACAGTAGAGAGAATGTTTACTCAAAAGAAGTATCATGTAGCTTCACTAGATTATATCCAAGGAAGAGAAAATGACTTGTTTGAACATCATTTAAAAAACAAAAAGAACACGTCCATAACAATGGAATATATTTCCCAACTTGTACATCTTTCATTTGTAAATTAAGGACATAACGGTTTTGTTGTAGGAGGTAAAGCTCTGTAAAGGCACCTCAGTGTTTCACTTGAGTCATTGCAGAAACTATATAAAAGTACTTTCATAATCCTTTGGATTCAGTAAAAAAAAAAAAAAAAAATTAGTTGTATGGTTTATGGTTTTCCTGGTGAACTGAGTGTGTTTTCTAGGCTACTAACAAAACACACGACTGATGGTCCTTGTTAGTGACTGAGAAGTCTAAACTTGCTGGGCAAGTGCACACTTAACATTCTCATTCTTTATTTCGTTGTCATCAACAGTCTTGTTTTTGCTTTCCATTAGATAACATTCCAGTTACGTCATATTTTAAAGGCACGTTGCGATCCTGTCCCAGCTGCCAATGGAGCAATACGGTTCCATTGTGACCCTACATTCTGGGCAAAGAATGTCGTCAATTTAGGTGAGAAAATTCTGAATGTTTACTCTGTGTTACTTGAAAAACTAGATTGAGTTTGAGGTGCTCATCAAATATGAGTGAGTTGGAGTGCAGTGCATCTCTTAATGCAGAAGAGCAAAACTCTCTTGACATTATCCATATAGTTATCCATATAGTCCTGATTACCCTCTTTGTCTTGCTCTCTCCTATTACCAAAGCTTTTTCTACAGCATTTTTGGTTCCCAATAGGAATGGTTCTAGAAATGGCCCTTTTCCATCCTCTTTTAAGGTCATTCTAATGGTTACAGTGTAATATGCTTGTGCTAAATGAGTGCTTTAGTTTATGGAAGGAGCTTTTTTAGCAAGTAAATAGAATCAGTTTTGCCAATGTGAGCTTCATATTTATCTGCATGTGGGATATGTCCAAATGTGTTGGAAGTTGTGTGAACAAACATAGTTAGAAGGACAGTTGATAGAGTCTTGAGTACCAAGCCAGTCCATGTTATTGCTGGAAAGGTAAGCAAATTCAGAAGCGATGTTTAATTAGTTTTGTGTTCTAAGATGTCTGACACAATTATAAAGGTAAAGAAAAAAAGAAAGCTTTAAAATGAGAAATGGCTTCTGTTCCTGTGTGCGCGCAGTGCTGTTTCTTGCAGTTCCCACAGCATTAAGTTACAGCACCATAGCTGTAACTCTTTGCATATTTGGTAGTTTTTCTCAGTATACCTGTTTATTCCTCCTTTTCCCTAAAGCATTAACTGCCTTGGGAATGTGTAATATTTTGGATGAGAGGTAGGAGCTTGGAGGAGTTGTTCTGCACGAGTGCTTAGCGACAGCTGGGATCACTGGACATGCAGTTATGATTACTGCACATAGCTGACTATTGTTAGATGCAGTAATAGATGTGCTCTTGTGACAATGTAAGGTGCTTAATATGTTAGCCTCTTTATTATCCACTTAGCCTGCAGCAATTTAATATCACAGTTTGTTTTTTCATATGAATCCCACTATTATTTATACTTTTCAGAGAACAAGTTTTGAATGAAAGAAGAGGTGAACTAGAGTGGGGAGAGTACAATGAAACAGAAATATTTCTTAGCATCTGTTTTCTGTTCCTGAAGATTCTAGTAGAAAATTTGATTAAAATATCAGCTTTTTGATACTTTCCTGATGCCTTTGTGTATATTCACTTCTTGCTCTAAGTCCACTAGCCAGATTTGCTGTTTCTGTCCTTAGTCAAGGAGGTTTATGTTCACAATAAACAAACTTTTCATCATGTCAATAATGTTTTAAAATTGATGCTGTTCCTTTGTGGCCAGTTCCTCAAGCAATTTTTGAGTGTTGTTAGTCTTGGAGATTAATCAAGAAGGAAAAAGCAGCACTTTCAAGAACAGAGCATCGAATGTTTGGCTAGAAACCAGGCAGAAAAAAAGCTATATAGGAAGCAATATAGAAACAACCTACCTTGTTAAAAAGCTACATGCAGATTCCAATGAATATATGTTCAAAGTGAAAAATCATAATCTCGCCCTTGCCTTTTAAAAATGGGACTGGAGACGTGTAGAGGCAATATGGTCCATCCAATTGTATCAAGGCAGTACCCGATTTTAGCCGTATTTTGTGGTATGCTAGTAGTATGTTCTGTTCTTAGAGTCATGCAGTGATGGGACACTCTCTTCTCCCTTGATATCTTTTCCCAGTCTTTGCTTCCTTACTTATAGAAACCTTATGCTCAATGTGTTGGGTTTTTTGTTTTGTTTTAAGATTATGTCTCTTCTCTTGTGTGATTGTGGTGAACATGAAGAACAGTCATGTCTGTTTACGAAGCTTTGCAGTTACAGTTCTTTCAGTCTTTCCTCACACGTCATATTTTTAGTTCTGTAACTTGTTCTCTGGCTTTTTTTTGCTTCTCTCTCATGTATGGTTATGGAGACTTAATAAGAAAATTTCAAACTTAAACTGCCTTGTTACTGCAGCTGTCGAAAAATCAGTTAGAAACGTCTGAATATTCTGCATTTATTGACCTTTAGATGATAAAGGAGATTGAACTGTTCACTAGTTCTTTTTTGTTTTATTCCTTAGGTAACCTTGTTATTGAAAATAAACCAACTCCTAGTTACACTCCCAATGTAGTGGTTGGACAAGCTCCTCCAGGAACAAACCACGTCAGCAAAACTCCAGGACAAATCAATCTAGCACAGCTTCGACTTCAGCATATGCAGCAACAGGTGTATGCACAAAAACATCAGCAACTGCAGCAGATGAGGATGGGACAGCCATCTGGGTCAGTTCCCAGACAGACAGGTCCTCAAATCTTACAGCAGCAGGCAAGTTTCTTGTATGCTGTTATTTCACGTTAGACCATAATACCAAGACTTAAAATTGCCCTTGTGAAACAAATCAGTTTATAAACATGAAAATCTTTTGAAATTTGACATGCTTTAAATATGAGAGCTATTGGCTTTTCTTGGTGTTATGTAACTAGTAAACCTACTTCTGTGGAAAGAGATTGGCTTCTTTTTTCCATGTTAAAAGCAAAAATTTTAAAAAACAAAAACCCTTGCAGCCTCCCAGGTTGATCAGCATGCAGACCATGCAGAGGGGTAACATGAACTGTGGGGCTTTCCAAGCACATCAGATGAGAATGGCTCAGAATGCTGCTCGTATACCAGGAATACCACGCCACAATGGACCACAATACTCCATGATGCAACCTCACCTTCAAAGACAAGTATATCCTGTGTACACGCTTCATTTGTGCCATTGTGCCAAACTTTCATTACAATAGATGATACCTCCAGCTTTAAATGTGTTTATCTGTAACACAACTCACAGCTACACACATTTATATGCTTTGTCATGTTGCATACTGTACTGTGACATTTTTGCTGCTGAATGTAAGAAAACTTAAACGTGAAAAATTAAATGAATTTTCTTTCTGTTACTAAAATGTATTGCATTTTAGTTCTGGGAAACAAAACATTTCCATTTTTCACTTTTCAGTGGCATTCAGTTTCTGGGTTTCTTAAAGAATAGTCAGCAATAGTGAAGTTGAACGTGATGTAGAGTTTTTTAATGAAACCAAAATCTAAAGTGTTTTTAAATTCAAACCTGAAGCACGATGCCAAGCTCTGCATATCATTAAAAACAAAAATTATTGCCAATGTTAACATGACTGGAAAACCAAAATGACTTTTTAATACTTGGAGCGTATACTATTTTGTACATAGACATATGGACTCTAAAGTTGTCTTTGGATGAAGTCATTGCTTTAAGATAATATAACTGTACATGAAAATAATTTGATATAAGTTCAGGAAAAATCTGTAATGTGTATTTAAATATCTAGCCATATAAAGTTTTGCTTTGTTTTTATTTCCAAGTAAATATATACAGCAGTTGCTTTGCATTCAGTGCTGTCGGGTTATGCTGATAGAATGTGAATTTATATCCCGCCCCTACCCCCCGTTTTTGTTGAGGACTATCATATAATGTACATGTAGCAATTTTACTTGCAGAATGGCTATACAATTTGTCTTTAATGCAGTGGTGGTCTCTTCTCTTTTCCTACAGCATTCTAACCCTGGACATGCGGGGCCTTTTCCAGTTGTTTCTGTGCACAACAACACTATTAATCCAACTAGTCCCACTACTGCAACAATGGCAAGTGCAAACCGTGGTCCAACAAGTCCATCTGTTACAGCAATTGAACTCATTCCTTCTGTAACAAATCCGGAGAATTTACCTTCCCTGCCAGATATCCCACCCATCCAGGTCAGTGGAGAAGACCAGGCAATTAGGCTGTGGGTGAAGCAATGACCTGCCTTACTTTCTGTATCTTTTTTTATTTGGTTATCAGTATTTGTGGAATTGTTTAGTTATTTATCATTTAGAGTAGAAGAAGAATTAAAATCTCCAGCCCTGGCCATGGGCATGCAGCTATCTTAATTATGTAGGGCTGACCTGCTTGGCCTGTGATGGGTAGTATTTAATGGCTGTTTTACAGTAAAATTGTTACTTAGATTAGTCAATTCCAAGTACTGTGTTCGCTTCCTTTCTTCCACAGGTCTGTCATATGGGAAGATACCACTAGAATAGTTGAATAGTTATGTATGTTGAATGCCCTGAATGGTGATTTACTTAGTATTAAAGTTGCCTGTCGCTGCTTTGTGACGTGGAGAGTTCCTAAATGTTACAATCAAATGCAGGAAGTACCGCAAATAGGCGTCCTACTCCTCTGCTTTCTCTTCACGTTTCCCCTGTACCCCAGTAGGGTGGCTGTAATTATTTCCTTGTATTTTTAAGAGGCCAACGTTGGCATTAACTTTGTATCCTAGAAGATGCTGTGGAACACTTAGACTGGCCTCAGTGATTGATCTTGAACTGTGGTTGTAGTGTTTGCTTGGAAATTCAGTGTGTAACAGCTGTTGCCTCTGTAGTTTTCACTTTATCTGCACAGTAGATAGGTACTCACTGACTTGGAAGTGCAGTGTGCCTCATGCTCTTTTCACAGAGAGATACTGGGTAGTACTGCACACAAGGTGAGGTAGATGTTGATTAAGTCAAGTTAATTCAGAGAGGTCAGAAGCATAATGTAATGTACAGGTGGAGTCGTAGAAAGTAAAAGTAGTAAGTTTTCTGCAGGAGTGTTTTGTAGGCCAGGTGAGAGGAAGATGGCTTAATTTTGAGAATGTGATGTTTATATTGAAATTCCAAGTTCCAACACTGTCGTGCCCACATAAAACACAGGATGCTCGATCACGTTACGGGACACAATCACCTTAGAAACAAAACTAAAATTTTATCAAAGCAGCTGGTCTTCTGTAATAGCAATAACAACTTTGTAACTCTTAATCTAAGAGAGTTGTGTTCAAGGGTTATTCTTTTTTGATGAAGCTGCAGGTAATTTGCTAACATAAGAAGAGCAAACAGAAAGGATCACATCTCTGAATGTGATTGATTTGTAGTGCTGAAGCTCTCTTTAGTCGTTAGAACAAAACACAACTATAACTGGTTATGGTTATAACACAACTGGTTATGACCGATTCATGTGAAGACATTGTTCAGAATTATGCTGTCATCTAGCTGGTGTTTTTACGTAGTCAAAGTAACAGGGTACCTGTTTCCTTGTTTCCAGTAGATACTAAAATCGATGTAAAAAGTGAATGGTGGGGAGAGATTTCACATTATGCTAAGGAAGAAAGACAAGTTCATGGTTTCCCTTAATATCTTAATTATGGAATAACTCTTGCAAAATTAGTAATCTGTTAGTTTGTATGACTAATATTATTTGTACGACTAATGCACTGAACATCCGGGAACCAAACAAGTCTGGAATGGCCCAAAGTAAGTGCAACCTGTGACCATACTGGAATAATTCAGATAATCAGGAGCTTTTCAAAATCTTACATTAAGCTTCTGACTAGGGGGTTTCTATTTTTTGAAAGATTGATCTCTGTATGGAACTGATTAAAAAAAAAAAAAAAAAGTCTGTTGATGCCTTGAGTCCTTGAGGAGATATTGAATAATTCTGTGGAAGATGATGATCACAGTGTAAAGATGTGAAACTATTAGCAAACTTTAATTATGCTTCTCTGATTCAGACTCTTGTTTTTGTTTTCTAGCTTGAAGATGCTGGTTCAAGTAGTTTGGATAACCTTTTAAGTAGATATATCACAGGCAGCCACCTACCCCCGCAACCTACAAGTACAATGAATCCCTCCCCAGGGCCTTCAGCTCTGTCTCCAGGGTCATCAGGTAAATGTGACAGGTATTTCTAGTGATTCTAGAAAGTGGTGGATATTTCCAGAATTTAAGAAAATAAATATGAAAATAACCAACTACTTCATGCCACAAAGAAAGTGATATTTTGTTAGTTTAAAAATTATTTTGCTCAGAAATAAGTCCTGGAAACTTAAATTTTATGCTCCTTCAGAAATATCTTTATAGTAACAAACTGCCAGCATATGAAGGCAGTATTCCAGGTATGTGTACAGACTGATCCATCTGTGCTATATTTTTTGTCTTACATTACGGCAATCCATTTTTTGTGCATGTAGTTCAGTTATGGATAATTACAGATGTAGTTCAGTTATTGCCCCCAAGTGATGACTGTTCAGACCATTTAAATAAGTTTGCTGAATATCAGCAAATAGCTTTATTAGTCACAGAAGTAACTATACTCAACAGTCATCTAAACAGGGTCATTCTAAGTACAGCTCAATTGAGAATAGAGCTCTTGTTATGCACATGAACAAATTAAGTCACCTATGTGCTCATAATAATCATAATCATCATAATAATAATCATCATAATGCTGAGTTATAGAAACATTTGCAAATGTCCATTCCTATGAGTTAAGAAGCTTTTTTCAGTCATTTGATAGGCATGTTTCCCTTAATCTTCCCTCTTCAAGATTATTGGAAGATTTTATGAATGATTGGTCGCAGCACTGGAACTTGTTTTTCTCAACTCCTGCATGCAAAACAGAGTCTGCATTTCTTGATTTTATTCGTGGGTGTCAATGGATAAAATTTGAGAACTTAATGATCTGTGGCCTATAGCACTGCTTGGAATAGGTGAAATAATTAGGGGAACATTAACGACGTGTTGTCTATGTTTATATTTAATGCAGTGTGCTAGACCTTTGTTTTGATCAAATGACTGAGAAGGCAGATGACTTGTGTGAATTATTAGGATATTCCAGCAGCACTTCTGGCATTAATGAATACCAGTTATTTTTTTTTATCGCAGAATATAAGTTTGTACCAAGTCAACTTCTAAGTTTTTTTTTTTTCAGGCTTATCCAACTCCCACACTCCTGTGAGGCCACCTAGTACCTCCAGCACAGGTAGCAGAGGAAGGTGAGTATGTAATGTCAGTGCTGTGAGGCTGAAAAATCAGGCATGAAGAATTAAAAAAATGAATCAGCCAGAAGTCAAATAGGGATTTGTGATCCAGTAATTGAAGAATGCTTACAGGAAGGAGTGTTATTTTTTTTCCTTTAATACAATTCTCTGCTGTCTCATAACATGAGCTTTTACTCTTTTAAAAGTTGTGACATGCTTTGCCTTTGAAATCTTTTAAGAAACATTAACTTAAATGTCTTTGTTATAATGAATTTTCCTCTTATTTATGTGCTTTCTAGCTGTGGCTCCTCGGGCAGAACAGCTGAGAAAACTAGTGTTAACTTCAAGTCTGACCAAGTGAAAGTCAAGCAAGAACCAGGGACAGAGGAAGAGATATGCAGTTTCTCAGGCACAGTAAAACAGGAGAAAACAGAGGATGGCAGAAGGAGTGCTTGCATGGTAAAGTTAGTTTTTGAAATGGTATTTTATGGTATTCCTACCAAACGTGTAGAATTCTGAAATTATAAAGCAATTTTACTCTTAAGCATCATATTCTGTTAACAGCCCGGAAGACTGAGAGGTATTTTGCTCTCTGGCTGTATGCCTGAACTTTAAGTGTGGGCCAGCTCAAGTGGTGAGCTGTTTTTGTAGCACTGCTAGGGCTCTTTATTAGGGGTTTTTGACATAAGTACCAATAAGCTGGCATCAGGACTTGCATAATTGCTTGCTGGCTTATGTTGAACACATAAACATTAAATAATGGCAGATGATTTGGACGGGACTGGACCTAGTGATGTGGATGCAAAAGAACCAGTCCTTCCAAGTTTTATGTAGTTTGGTATGTAGTTTTCATTGAAAGTACTTCAGTAGAAAAGTTAGGACTTAATAGGTTTGGCGTTTGTTTATGAGTTTATTTTATCCACTGATACTATGCACTGCCAGATACGGGATAGAGTGCCACTTAAGATTTATCTTTAGCTATTGAAATGAAATACCCCCAGCAACTGTGTAGGGTGTTTTCTGCTTTTAATCTTTAACAAAATCAGCAAGTAACCCATTGTTAGTAGGAGTTCCTGGGCATTCATATGTATGTAATTATATTGAGATGTCTTCCAATCAGTCAAGAGTTCTTATGTCAAAATAAATAAAACATTTACGCAAATGAATATTTCAATGTTTCCTAGCTACACTTCCTTTTAATAGGATTGTGTAGTGGCAGCAGGGTGAAGAATTTGAGGATTTTTCCTAATGAAAGTGGAGATACATATTTTTAACAATTTATTGGTATGTTAAGATTGAAAGTTTATTATGCCATATTTTAGTAGGAATGAGTCTTGTCCTTGAAAGGATAGACTTATGAAAAATTAGTTTTCAATACTGTATGCAACTGTGCTCTTCAGAATGATTTGTCACTTATTTTGGGAAATGCATATAGTACTTTTAAATGGTGAATTATGTTTAGCTTGCAATATAAGAAGAAAGATTCCCTTGTTAAACTGACTCTTAGATTTTCATGTGCTACTTTCATTTCAGCTTAGCAGTCCTGAGAGCAGCTTGACACCACCACTATCCACTAACTTGCATCTGGAGAGTGAATTGGAAGCATTAGGAAGTCTCGAAAATCATGTAAAAACTGAGCCAGGAGATTTAAGTGAAAGTTGCAAGCAGTCTGGACATAGCCTTCTAAATGGAAAATCCCCAATGCGGAGTCTAATGCATCGATCAGCTAGAATTGGAGGAGAAGGCAATAATAAAGATGATGATCCAAATGAAGACTGGTGTGCAGTATGCCAAAATGGAGGGGATCTATTATGTTGTGAAAAGTGCCCAAAAGTGTTTCATCTAACTTGTCATGTACCAACACTCCTCAGCTTTCCAAGGTACCAGAAACAGTGTAATGGTTCTTGAGAACAGCTCTGTGGTCTCATTCAAATGGTAGATTTCAACACAGTACCAAAACTGATGTTTTGGTACTGATGTTCTGGTACTCTTCGAGATCTGCTAATTCTGCAAGACTTTTTGTCAGTAAAAAATCTTGCATTTTAAAGATATGCCCGGATTGTTTTGCATGTGACTGATTAATGTTTGTTTGATAAACATACAGTCTCTCAAAGTGTTCTGTTATGTAAAGTGGATTTTAAAGTTATGGTGAGGAAGGTATTGTGAAGTATCTGAGCATATTTGGGAGAGGAATACGAGGGCAGGAAAAATGGCCTTGACTGTTAGATTTACCTTGAGCACTATGGGTTAACCCTTATCTTTATATATATCCAAGTCTTTGATATTGTACAATGTGAATTTCTAAGAGCTAATGAAAAAGTCTTTGTAGTTAGCACTGATGAGACCTTGTCCCTGGATGCCTGGAGTAATACTGTTTTGTTTTTTTTTTTCTGTTTAGTGGAGAGTGGATATGTACATTCTGCAGAGATCTAAGCAAACCAGAAGTAGAATATGATTGTGACAATTCACAACACAGCAAGAAAGGGAAAACAGCACAAGGCCTGAGTCCTGTGGACCAAAGGGTATGTAAGTGCATTCTGACACTAGCAGTCCCCCACTGTTTCTTGAAGATGTTTTTTGCTTTGGCTGCATCAAATTAGTTAGAGCTGTGGGTTTAGGAAGAAAAAAAAAAAAGGAGTAATGAGTGTCTTGCTGTGGCCACATGTTTAGGCCTTGGTGAGTGTGTGGAAGTGCTCTATTACATTGGAAATGTAAAAAAACTTAAATGTAAACATACATTCTGTATTTAAATGCATCCTTTAACGTGCGTTAATTTCTCTGATGTTCTTAAGTAGACTTTGCATTTAACATTGATACAGCCTCCATACAAATAGCTGTGTAAGTTTGATATGTTAAATTTATACTGTGAGAGTACGTTCCTGTGGAAGGTATAATGACCTTGACATAATTATTTTTAGATTTATCAATCAGCCTGTGCATAAAGTGTTAAGAGTATTATCAATTCAAATTCCTCCAAAGGAATTATTAGCAACGGAAAG
This sequence comes from Anser cygnoides, assembly GCF_040182565.1. NCBI lineage: Eukaryota > Metazoa > Chordata > Aves > Anseriformes > Anatidae > Anser > Anser cygnoides. The sequence continues at coordinate 6,771,447 of NC_089897.1, read as the reverse complement.
AAAAACATTTGAACAGGGAATTCATAGGAACACTGTAGTTGGTTTCAAATTATTAAATTTTATCTTGTGGAGAAAATAGTAAGTCTGCAACTTAGTCCCTTCCTGTAACTTGCGGTTAATGCCTGGACAAATGCAATTGTGGGTTGTTCTTTTTAAAAATAAATAAATAAAATTGACTGTTTATTAGTGTGCCTCCACATGTTTTTTTAGCCCTAGACTTTTGTTTGTCTGTCTGGAAGAAGAAAGCAAAAAGGGAGTATATTTCTGCTATGTGAACAGTAAGGTGTTGTTCCACTCCTTTGTGCCCCACCCCTCAATGCCCTTCTAAGGACTTTAACATATTTATAAATAAACTTGTGAAGACTATTGAAATTTTCTAGTACAAAGTACAAAAGCATTTATAATATGGAAATATAGACCTATGGGCTGAAGATAAATTAAGGATGTTAACATGAAGCTGTTTATTTTTTTGTAAGAAATGTGAACGTCTCCTGCTTTACCTGTATTGTCATGAGCTGAGCATTGAATTTCAAGAGCCAGTCCCAGCCTCGGTGAGTCCACTGAAAAATAGTTGTGATTTCTTTTTTGTATAACATCTCTGTAAAGGCTAGAATTGAGTTTGGGAAGGAACTGGCTGCTTTTACTTGAAGCAGGTCCCCTTGATCAGTCTAAAAGTCCTGACAGTCACTCAGAATTTCATGATGCTGAAATATACAGAAGCTGATCATGCAGAGGTTCTAGTCTCAGTCTTAAGCCTATATACTGAAAACTACTTTCAATTAGCAGTTATTGAATTGAAAGAGGATGAGTCAGGATACCAATGAAATTTAAAATGTCCCAAGAGGCTTTAGGAGAACTTTTTTTTTTTTTGCAGTATTTTAAATGAAAGGATGAAAGAAACTTTAGGCTCTTCTGTTTTCAGCTGTATGAGAAGTAAGTGTACTAAAAAGCATTGTTATGCTATGACAGTGAAATCTGGGAGGAAGTTCTTAAAAAGTATGAGGAAAGGAAATTGTTCCCACTTACTGAATGTGCATACTGTGCATGAAAATACTAGCTGGTTGATATTTTGAGAAGTAAAGAAATTAACTGCTTCTCTGAACTGTGTAGTCATTTTAGTGACAAATCATTGTTCGTTTTTTACAGATACCAAACTACTATAAAATTATAAAGAAACCCATGGATTTATCTACAGTTAAAAAGAAACTGCAAAAGAAGCATTCCCAACATTACCAGACTCCTGAGGATTTTGTGGCAGATGTCCGGTTGATCTTCAAGAACTGTGAAAGGTTTAATGAAGTACGTTAACTTCCAATCTGTATACATTTTTTTCTTTAGATTAAGATTTCTTTCAGCGCAGTTCTGCAGCTTCTCCAAGTAGAAGCTGTACTTCCAGTTGAAAATTTCTGCTTATGGAGCAGATGCTGAATCAGACACTTAAAAAATATAATACAGTGTAGTTACAGAAGTAGCTCTCCTTTTCAGCTAGATGGGGAGATTGAATCCTTAAAACTGTCTCAAACGATACAGATTATTGTTCTTAAACTCGTGAATTACAGTAGATCTTATTTATTAAGGAAACTTTCCTTACTGAGGAAAACTAACTTTTTTGACAAATATTATACTGGTTCTAATGCCTCATGTAGGCTGAATCCAGAAAAGCATTTTTTCATTATTCCTAGTTATTCATTATTCCTAAAGTTTAGTGCTTTAGCTCGTGGGTAGTTGGGCTCTCATAAAAATTAGTTTTCAGTAGATAACTTCTGTATGGAGTCATATTTCTGATGAATGTGAAAAGTTGACTTATTTTGCAATGAACCCATCTGATACAGAAATATTTGGACCTTATATGTGGAATGTGAATTGTAGAGGTGCACTATGTAGGTGTTATTAATAGGTGGAGCAAAGGAAAAATATTCTGAATATCAAAAACATTTATGGTGTTGTGCTAAAACAGAGTAGTCACTGAGGTAAGACAGGCATTTCTGAGATGCCTTAAAGTAAGACCACAAAAAGCCCTGCAGAGAAGACATTTTAAGGAATGGCATGGCCAGTGTTTTTCTGTAAAATGTTATCTGAGTTTTGCAATGTTTGGGCTATGTTTCTGGCTCTGCGAAGAGGTAAATTGAGGTACGCAAGTATACATTTAAAATCTCAACTGCTTCATGAGTACACTAGTAAAGATCGAGGTTAAATACTTCTTAGAACTGTGATGCTGTACACTGTAATTGCTCACAAGTGTTTGGGACTTTGACACCCCAACTCCCTTATGTCTCTGTATTAGGTGGAGGTTATTGAGCACTGTGGAAGAAGTTGCAATTATGTGAACTTCTCAATCAAGGGAATTAATGAAGCATCTACTGTAGAGGAAAACATGCTGCAGCTCTTAGGGACAAGAGTAAAACAAGGGAGCAAGGACTGATGGATGTGTTTAAAAAAGGTGTTTCAGACTTGTCTTACTGTTTGAAATGCTGGCTAATGGCAAAAGATGAGTCACCTTGACCTCTCATAACAATATCGGGTCTAGTGCCTCTAAGCCATATTCACTTAAAAAATAGAAATCAAAGCGGGGTATGCCCCCCAGGAAGGTAGTCTCGTGGAACACTTAAACGTTAAAATTGAAGTGAGGCTTTTCCACAATAATGTATGGGCAACTTAACTTTGTAATGAAGAAAACAGTCATGAGTAGAGTGCAATTTTTAAAATGACTGGGAGCCACTTGTTTGTACAGAGGTTATGTGTTTTGTCAAAGGTTTATTTACCTCATGTCGCCCTCTTAAGACTGTTTTAAACCTGCTTCAACTAAGTTTGAGAACTAAAGAGGTGTAGTCCATAACAAACTGTTTTCTTGTTATGGCTGACTTTAGTCATCCAAGCCTATGCAATCTCATAACTTTAGAAAGGATTATAATTTCATTTTTTTTGACTCTGGTATCCTTTTTAGATGATGAAAGTTGTTCAAGTTTATGCAGAAACACAAGAGATTAATTTGAAGGTAAGCGTTTCAGACCATGCACACTTGGTGAAGGGATGTGCATTTCCAACAGGTGAATATTCCTGTCTTCTTTTATTTACAGGCTGATTCAGAAGTAGCACAGGCAGGGAAGGCAGTTGCATTATACTTTGAAGATAAACTTACAGAGATCTACCCAGACAGGACCTTCCAGCCTTTGCCTGAATTTGAGCAAGAAGAGGATGATGGTGAAATAACTGAGGACTCCGATGAAGATTTTATACAACCACGTAGAAAACGCCTAAAATCAGATGAGAGACCAGTGCATATAAAGTAATCTAATTATATGGACCTTAAATTTATTGTAAAAACTGTTACTTAAGTGTTTCTGGAATATTACCATGCCTACAGTGGCCATCTTGAAGAAGCTGGTAGCTTTTTAAACAGTATTAGACTACAAAAAAAAAAATAAACCACACTTTGTACAGAAAGGCATCAAAAGGGGAAAAACTGTATCGTGAATTTTTGGTGTTTTTTTTTTCCTTGATTATTTTGTTTTCTTTTTTTTCCTGATGGAGGGGACATGCTCATCCTGGTCTCAGATAGAGTTGAATGAATGTTGAAGAGAAGCAGATTTGATAAAGAGATTTTCCATGTACAGATGAGACTGCTTAGTAAAATGTTCTGCAGGACTGGACCAATACAGTTACTGTATCTTATTTTCATGCTGAACTACAGTGTAAACTGTAAGCAACGTTCCTGAAATCCCCTTTGTGTGAACCTAAGTGTGTGTTGGGTCATTGCTTTTATCATCTCATTTAAGTGGTATTGTGAATAACTGATCTTCTGTGTTGATCCAGTTACCTAAATTTGACTTTCTTTACTACATTTTATGTATAGCAAAAGAAAAAAAAATCATTAAACTGTTCTGAATTGGCAAGTGCAGGAGTGTGAGTTCTTGACAGGTGCAAGACTAAACTGGCTGTTGCAACAGTTGCTTTTCAGTAAGCCTAGGTGTATTTATTACAAATCCTGTACACAGAACGTTTTAATAGCATTCGTGGCACAAGTCCTCATGTTATATCATCTGTCCCTGATCTCCCTAATGAGGCAGAATGTTATTATCTTCAATATTTGTTATAAATTTTCTGTACTTGAAGAGGTAATAAATAACTGGTTGGGGTGTTTTTCCAGTCTTCCTAAATATCAGTTTCTAATAGACCACTTGGCAAACAATAACCTAGTAACTACCAAATGTGTAAAATTTCCTGTATTCACTTTGTCTTATTTGTAAATAGTGAACTGAGATTTCTTGCAGATCAGCAACATTTGCTGAACTGTTTTTAAGCTAATATGTATTCTTATTAATTGTTCCTATCAAGAAAAGATTTGTAATATATGTTATTTCTAACATTGCATTAATGTTGAGGTTCTATCGTACTTTTTATTAGAGTACTACTCAGAACTTTCTTCAGAAACAACTTGTGAGCAAAATGTTTAGAAAGATTGGAATGAACCTGTTGAGATTGGGTAACTTGTCCTTCTGTGGAACAAAGCACTTGCACAGGCCAGGATTTGGTGTTGAGTGGTTTCTGGTCAAATACTGAAAACAGGTCAATTTCCCTATTCTTCTAAACCCTGCGGCAGGCATCTCTGCTGTGTCTTCCCATTGCACGCTGTGTTCATTCTAGCATTTCTGGTTGGAAATGAGGTCATCACAAAGTATTTACACTTCGAACAGTTATTTCCTTCCTTACTGACAGAAATCAATACTAGAACTAAAATGTAATTTCTGGCCTTCATATAATTTTTTTTTTTTTTTTTTACTTTTAACAATATCGTATAATCAAATGAGGTCAAGCTGGCAGACTATAAATTGGCCATTAAGATTTTGTATGAAGCATGGGCAATTCCTGTGACTATTCATTGTCTGTACTTTACTATAATAATGGTAAAGATCAGTATTTTTAGCACAATGTGTCAAATTGAGATATGCTCTCAGCAATGTTTATGCAAACCACTTGAGATTGATTTCTTTTTATAGTAACAAAGTAGATGTACATTGTGACTATACCTCTCTTACAATAAATAAGGGGACAAAGTATCTGAAACTTCAATCTCACTTTAAATAATACAAACAATACAGTTGAGACAAACTATTTTTTTTCATTTCTAAGACATTAATATAGTGTCAACTTAAGTTTAGTTTTTATCAGCTGGATGCAAAAGGAAGTTATCCTACTTAAATATGTATTATATTAACGTATAGCCCATAGAAAAGGATGTGTGAATAGGACACTAATCGTAACAAGGGATCATTTAATGGCTTTGTGTATTGCCTACTTATGCATTTCTAGTTTCTCATTTTCATTTTGGAAAAGAATATTAAAATTAAAATGAAAATAAGATACTTGTGAATTTTCTTCAATTGGGGTTACTATTTTTATGGTGCTTATGCACTCCAGGTTCTGTACCTTCAGGCCTCAACTTCTTAACTGTTCACTTTGTGAGGCACCAGTCACCGACTGCAGATACCTACTGCCTGAACTGAAGAATAGGACAAGCATGATGGCATCCTAGACTCGGTCACAGAGTGGGAGAAGGACCACAGCACAAAACTGTTGTTCAGGGGAAGCGTGTGCACCCTGGCTGCTGCAAGGATGGTAGCATACGTTTTTTTCCCAAGTACCAGACCCCAGACCAGTTGTTTAAATGTTTTTAAGATAGCCTCTCCGATAATTCTTCTGCCTTCTCATTGAGGGTGAAACAAACTTTGTAATCTTGCAAAAGTCCTGCAAAACCACATGTGATGCTAAGCTTCGACCTTGATGAGAGTTGATGCTATACTCTTGCACACAACCCAGTAAACTTCCAGAACTGGTCCTTCCATTCAGCTCATTAGTCTTCAGTATGCTATTGTGGAATTTTGACCTGTGTGCAAGAAACTTTAAGCATTTCTTTTATATGAAGGAACAGAACAACATTCTGAACTCCAAACAGTAATTCAGGGTTGTTTTGAAATTAGCTATGTTCCATTCATAAATACTCAAAAGTATAGATAAGCTCTGCTAGTACATTTCCTGATCCTATGGTCTATAAATGGTCATCACATAACTGATCAGGGTTTGCTCAGTCAAAGCAATGTTTTGGTGCCACATTGTATGTAACTTGTTCAAGAGCAGATTAGTGAGTTTTGTATTAAGAGGCCACTGTGTTACTCTGAGCATCTTTTTTATGCCAGATGATGTGAGTGCAATACGTGCAAGTGACAGTGTTACTCTGGGAATTAGCATAACTTCCGTAACTTATTGCAGGTAAAAGATGTGGTGGGTGCACTGTCCTTGCCAGCTGCTTTATCTGCTTGGTTGTAGTGTTTTAACATGATAGCAAGAAGGTAGTCTGGCGTATGATGTAACTATATGCTTTCATTTAAGGCATTTCTGCAAAAAGACCATTTGTGTCTTAATTTTTGTTGTAAATGACCCTGAAGTTTAAGTTAATCCAAAGAAGTAAAAGGCAACATGCTTTTGAAATAGGAATGAAAAGTGTACAGTATGCTACTTGTGGATTTCTCTATTACCTCAGCAGGTATCCTGCCATGTAATTACTAGTGATTAGTGCTAACTTAACCAGCTAAATAGGTTCAGGTCTTAAGTGGCCTATAGTATACCAAGGCTGAGTTACTATCCAAAAAAAGGATATTCCCCAAACTTTCAAAAATGGAAACGCTCTGTTATATGTACATAGCTTTTTTTTTTTTTGAATGTCACCATTGCTATTACTTGTGACATTTGACTGTGTCAGCATACTCAACACTGGATCAGTGAAATGTTTTATAAACATTTCTGCAAGCCACTGGAAAGGAAGTCTTTAAAATCAGCTTAAATTTCTCATTCTGTTATATAACCTAGTTTATTGGCTGACCTCCGTAAGTTTAGGTAATGGCAACAGTGTTTTAAAGCTGTGTGTATGATGTACTGAAGTAGGCTTTTTCTTGTTTTTCTTACTCTCTTCCTTGGAAAAAGCAATAAAACTGCTTTATCTGTTGCCTATTAGCATGACAGGAATCCTTTCCTTTGGATAGTGATTTTATAGGAAAGTTTGTATGCATATCACCAAGCCTAGCTTTTAAAAACAAAGTGTGCAGGAGTTATTGACAATATAGTGTGGCATTTTATTTTAAAAATTGGGGAAAGTTACATATTTTTTTAAAAAGTAGGTGTTTGAGTAAATAATGAAGGTACTTTTTTAAAAATAATAAAAAAAATTTATATGCCACAGTTTACATAGACATATTTCAGATTGAACATATGCATTGTATCTTCAGATATGGCAATTTCTTTTATTTTCACAAAATGCATGTACAGTAACTCTTCCATCTAGTTCCTGTGTTAGCTTACAGGGATTCAACTTTATACGCTTTCTAATGTAATTGAATTGAATAAGTTTTCAAAAATTGCAGTTAATTTGGATATCTTTATTAAAGTGAATTATTAAATGTCTGAAAAGCAGCTTTGGCCTTTTCTATTGAGTGATCTAAGCAGCTCAAGGCTGCTTTCTTTAGAATTTATTGAATTTGTATAAGGGAAGGTACTAAAATAATTTTGTAAGTGACCTGTTGAAGCATTCACTCTAGAGTGAGTGCAACATTAAAAAATAAAAAAGTGCATGTCTGCTAATGGCCTGCAAATGGGGGAATTTCTTCAGTTCAGAACACCATATATGTATATAAATCTATGAAGATTTGTGCAGCTGAAAGCCTGTTTTTACATGTAAATGTATTCATGGAAGGGTTAAATTCATGGCATTCTTCGATTATTTCTTGCTTCTAGTAATTAAACTGCTACTTTTTTGCACATAGTAAACTTTGCTCATCTTTTAATATGATTATCCAGAAAGTGCTGTTTTTGTGGTATTGTATTATCTAAATAATCATATTTAACTTTTTTTTTTGAACAAGCTTACAGTTCCTAATTGTTCTGTTTCTGTGATTTTTTTTTTCTGGTGTGTAATAAAAAAAAAAAGTTTTTCTTTAAATAGTTATTTAATACATTAGTTGCCTGTAAATATTTCTTGTTAAGTGCTCTGGAATGTGCTGTAGAAGTTGTATTAGATCAGTTTAAAGCGTTGTTTGAAAACCATTTTGTTTTGGTTATTTCTATTAAATTAGAAAAATGAACCTTTCAATTTGAGTTTTTGTTTTTGCAAATCAGGGTTAGGTCGTTAGGTTAGTAATTCTCATCTGGCAGAAGAATTTTCTGATAATTGTAGTGAGAAAGTACAGATAAATGTCTGGATGAAATTTTAAGTGTGGCAATTAAAATATGACCACGTGCGGCTATGTTATCTGCAGCAGCAAGCAGTTAGCAGTTCCAAGACTGAAAATACTGAAGTTTAACTAACACTCTTGTATGAGTCGGCAGATGGTGCTCTAGCACAGCCGTTTATGCGCTGATCTCAATGAACAAGCAATGCTCCTCATTTACTTGATGCTAAAAGTTGTGTCTCAGGGTCCTTTTTTTGATCAGAGCAATCAACCAAGCTAGTAGCCACTGCACGTGCCGTAGGCTTACTGAGTGCTCCCCAAAGCAGCAAGGTCTGACCATCACCCATATACAGGAGCCCTGTGCCCTGGCCCTGCAGCTGATCCTGCCTTGGGCTATTGCATTCTTGGTGCTGAGCAAAGGGTTAAGACTAGAGGAGATCTGAGCCCGTCGTTCAGCTTAGGCCTGGATTTTTCATGTCAAATCAGGCAGCAGATGTTGGTTAAATTCAGCCTGCTTTGAGCTCTGGCTCAGCTGTACTGCAATAGCAAATGTTAACAACAATCGCGGTACTGACTGGTTTTTCATGGGAAGCAAGGCCTATACTACCCTGAATGAGTTAAGGAACGGTATTTAATCCTAGAAAGATGGGCAGTTCCAAAGGTAGGAAGGCTTTGGCGTTTCATTTCTTCCTTTATAAACAACTGGAAGAGCTGACTGGGGCTGTAGAAGAGCTGCGTGTAGTCTGCCTCCTGCTGCTGCCGCAGTTTGTTCCTGATTTTACCACCCTTGTGCAACTCTCTCCTTCCTTCTGAAAAACATGATTAATCAGAATGTCATGTGTTCAATAATCTGCTTTGATATTTGGAAGGAGATTTCTCCCCCTATTTTAGTGTCTTGGATCTTTGTTAATTCTGCATTCTCTGAGCTCCCTTTCTCAGCAAGTGATCTAATACTTAGTGTGCTGCTGATCATGGTGGGGGACTGTGGACGTGTCGAAACAATTTAAATCTTCTGCCCAATTATAATTGATCTAATCTTTCTCTAGACTGACACAGAAGCAGTATCTTTTTAATGTGTAAGCGGAACATAAGTGTGTCATGCCAAGTGTGTCATGCCATCTTATGTGCTGCTGGCTGTTGAAAACTAAGTTATGTGGAAAGTAATTCAATAATTTTATTGTTGGGCTCTATCCTACTCTCTCCTCCCAAGGAGGCCTCTCTTTCTTGCCTCTACTACACACAGTGACTGACTTCACAGAGATGGATTTCTGGTTGCATGTGTCTGAGATATGATTTATGGAGGCCACACTTTAGGTAGCGTAAGATGGCAGAGCTTCACCAAAGTCAATAGAAAAACTTATACTCTTGTTCACTTGATGAGTTAATTCTTCTCTTAAAATAAGCACTAATTTGTTCCTGAGTTCTAGTAATAATGTGCAGAAGTGTTTTTTTGTAGTGTGATCCTAGCCAGGACTGCTTGGGCAGAGCGATCGTGAGAGTCTGGTTCAATTCTGGATCTGGGACCCCAGGTGTGCTTCTTGGGGCCAGCGCACTGCAGGCACCAGGCTGTCGTCCTCTGCACATCTGGGCTGCCCCCAGTTGGGATTACTACCTTTGCTGTGACGATATAGGGCACATTACTGGTGAACAGCGGTGGAGAGGGTGTTTGACTGTTATCCATGTGAACCTACTAAGTAATTGACTTGTCAGTGCTAATAGCTCTGTGTCCTTGCCTTGTAATTTTAGAGCCTCGTAAAATAATTTTATCATTAAGTAACTAAATAGACTTTAAAGCAAACAAACAGGGAAGTCTTTTGGCCCTGAGATTTGAGGTGGGCAGGAGCAGCAAGCACCCTGCAATGAGGCAGGCACAGTCCTTTTCACTGTTATCCCAGACATCTCCCCAGAGTGAGCACTGAGGCACCAGTGCTGGGCTGTGATAGCAAATATCTTGTGCCTGGTGCAAGCAGCCTGTTACTTTTCTTCTGTTGCATAGCTCTCCTGCTCTTTCTACAGGCAACTGGCAAGGCTTATTCCAGACTGCTGGACCTGATGCTCCTCTTGCTGGGGGATATGAAGCTGTGGGGAGGTAGATGAAACAGAAACATCTTGGGAAAGTCCTGTATACTGCCTCATGGCTGATAGATGAAGCTGGTAATGTTTCTCTATGAAGATCCTTGTTACTGAGAAAATTGCCATTTTGGATTAACTCTTCTGTCTACTGTCATCTGTGGAAGGAAACTACATAGTGAAGTGATTGGCAAGGGTTTTCTTTTTCCTTTTGCATTAATGAGAGCAAAAGCCCTGTTGTGCTCCTAGGAAAGAACGTTGCAGACAGTGCTCTGAAAGTAATCTGTGCATAAAACAGAGATGCCTGGTGCAGATCTGTATGTGTCTAGCCAGAAAATCACTTGGCTTGCTCTCTGTGGGTCTTGGGGAAGAGGTTGGCATCACAGTCCAGGATGTGCTGGGATTGTCCACACTGTGGCAGACAGGCCTGGCAGCAGGGCCCCTGACCCTGCCACGGTGTCCCTGGGGGCAGGGAGGCACCTGCAGGAGTAGGAGAGCCTTAGTGCCCGAAGACCTGATGCTAGGCTCAAGTCAGATGGACTGGCTACCACAGAGCAAGGCAGATAAAAAGCTGTCAGTCCCTGGAGGGAAACTTTGGGAAAGGCAAGTGCTCTCTCATAGAGGTGCATCAGGCCCAGAGGCTGTCATGGTGGCCCCATGGGTATAGGATACGCCCATCTGAAAAGCATTATTTGAGACAAGCTTGTGTCCTCTGTGAAGTGCTGAATGAGAAACACTGGAACTATGGGGGAAGTAGATACTGTGGTTCTGTGATGCTAGCTAGAGAATGATCGAGCAGGTTAATCAAAGAGCTCTCAGGTTTCTTTTCACATGTTAATTTCTCTTGTAATAAAAACATTGCTACACTTTTTCTCAAAGGCACCATTGTTTGTGCTTTCTCTATTATAGAAATACTGCCATTTTTATTACATATATTTCCACTGGGAGGGATAAAAATAATGAGAATATGGAAAATATTTTGTAAGCGCCTTGGGAATAAACAGCTTATAGCTCCTTATTTTCCATTACAGTTATCAATTTAGCCTGTTTCTTCCTGAAGGTTGAGACTAATATTTTTTTTTCATAGTTTTTCTGTTTCCATGAAAACAATTATGATTTAAAGTCAGTACAAACTCCAGGGAGGGCTGGGCTTGCAACCTCCTGCAGTCTCTCTTCTGCCAGTTGATATTTCCCCCAGTGTTGGGGCATGCTAGTAGCAGGTGGATGTGCTCAGTCTCTTACTGTGCCTTGCAGAAACATGGGATTTTTCTGGATTCTTTCACCCAGCTCCTCTGTGCCTAGCTATTTTTTTTTGATGGTAGAAATTTTGCTAAGACAAACCCGTATGTACTACAGCCCAGGGCTGTTTCAAATCTAGAGACTACTCACCTCATAGCGGCTAGAGCTGCCTGCGTACACAGGTTTAGAAGTATCACATAAACTGTCAGTGGAAATCCTTGACCAAAACCCTTGTTGTGGTCTGGAAACACTTTGTGCCACCAGGGAAGACCAGGAGACAACTGCATGTATGCTTAGAAAGGCTGCCTTCTGCTCTACTGAGTTACAGTGGCTGAGGAGTGTATCGGAGCCAAGGCTTCTTGGCAATCTTTTGCACTTTATTACTGAATACAAATTTTAATCTGTCTTCTGAGTTTTGACACCAGCATTTTATTGGGCTTTGAGGAAAGTGCAATCTTTCAAAAATAAATTATGCAGTGATACTGGCAATCTGTCCACTGGACAGAGGGTTGAAATGAGACCCTAAAAGCAGCAGTTTGTAATCTGTTCTCAGAAAAAGAATGTGTTAAAATCTGTTGTTAATTTTTATACAAAGGCCATCTTAATCCATCTCATAGCTGCATATCAAGCAGCAGCCACATTTGGGGCTTTCACAACATCACGGAAATATGCTTTTGACCTGGGAGGAGAGAGTGGCTAACTTTATAAATCAGGTTCAGGAACTGAAATAGGTCTGATCCCAGGGTAACTCTCATTCTTATGGGGTGGTACCATGTCTGGGAAAAAGGATTTGCTGCCATAATATTTCTAAAGCTTAGGTCCTAAATAACCCTAAGTGGAAAATAGCTGGCAGGCCTTTGTGGCATGATGTTGTCACCAGGAGTGTGCACACAAGCACTCTTGGCTTGGGTGCAGCCAGGAGGTCAAGTCCTTGGGCAGGTACCCCACTGTGACCTCAGGCTCTCATTTGATTCATTTTATTGAGATTGTAACTGTGTTAACTGCAGATGTTTGGAGGATGGAAGGACAGAGCTGCTCAAGCTATTTAGCTAATGGCTTTTGGTCATGGGTGATAACAACTGCAATACTCATGACCTCATCTGACCTCACAGTTGTCCAGATCCTGCCTGAGCAGAAATGGCTTTTTAGATCTTCCAGCCCTGCCAAACCATGCTGTGACTGTTCACCTTGAGGATATGCAAATATTCCAGGTCATTAAAATATGTTTCAGAAATCCCATCACCAGAAAATAGTTTTTGATGATAGTCCTGCCCCCAGAAAGCTTCTTGCTAGGATGCACTCGGCTTCAAAAAAGTCTGCAGTGTCTGGGTTTTTATGCAATAAGCTGAAATGCTTCTTGGAACCAGTGCTTTTCAGGACATTGAACCACATTGTCTTGCCATTAAACCAATGAAGCTAGCACCAGAGAGCAATACCTCCCTGACAATATAAGGCAGAAATACTGTGTACCTCTTGTTGCTGTGGCCTTTACCGCTATGTAGATTCATCATGTGCTGTGCTGAGGAAGTGAATTAATTGTGAATTAATTTGAATCTTTAAACTTCACATCTCACAGTTTGCTCACAGTGCAAGTCCAGAGAATGTCTCTTTACGATACAACTTGGAGGAACAAATTGAGGATGTTTTTTTCTTTCCTTCCTTCTTCCTTGTGGTGCCAGGATATTCAAGGAGAGATATGTCTAGAACTGAATAACTGCTCCCAAGTAAGCTGATACAGGTTGAGCAGACACTGTGCAGCCAAGAGAGACTTGGTATGCAGAAGTAGGGAAGTAGTGTTTCCTTTGTTTCTCGTATTGCTTTGTGCAATAAAGGGCACCTTCACAAGTTTTATTGCTCAGCAGCATGAAGGACCAGGGTCCTGGAGACCTTTGCTTTGGGAAATGTTCCTGCTTAAGAGGAACAGAGAAGCGATCTGAGCTTTTTATGCAAAGAAGTGTAAATCATTGCTCTTTGGGGAAAACAGTTCAGCCCAACTGCCCTCTCCACCATGGGAGGTGCTTCCTTTTTTCCTGTACCAGCAGAAATACAAAATTCTGGCTGCTCCACAAGCTCCCTGGGGTTGAGGCAGGAGAATGCTGCTGGCTGGCAGTTGTGTACAACATGCAGTTCTGTATGCATTTAATACTTAAAGGAGAGCTTGTTTTATTTATTTTCTACAATTAGTTTGAGCACCAATTCTTGCTACTAGTATTGTATTTCTACTTATTCTTAAAGCCCTGTTTCTGTTATGGCAAACAATAATTTCCTCCTCTCTGTGCATAGAGATTAGGTGAAGATGTTCTTTTAGCTTGCCACTTTCATAGTCTGCCACCACAGAAGATCTGCATATCAAAGCAGTGCATGAAGGTGCACAGCAATATGTGTTATGTTTATACACAGATGGCACATTGATGTTGCCAAAGGATCCAGATCAGAGTCATTTTTCCTGGCAAGAAGCTCTGAATCTTTTACTAGCTGTTTCCAATTATCATATTAACTGGGAGAGTAAACAATGTCATGCTATTAGTTATAACTGACAAAAATAAATGCTGCTGTTCCCTCTCCAGTCTTGAGTATCTAATAAACAAAACAAACAAAAAACACATACAAAAAAAAAGAGCTTCAAATACATCCTAATCCAAATTAAAAACGTGTTCTACTTAAGTTCTCAGTCGGACAAATATATTTGCAATTCTCCCTTAGAAACACATAATCCCATAGATGTGACCAGAGGCATTGAATAGAAAAAAAAAAATTGTACATATACTGAGCAAGTTTCTGACTACAAGCATAAATAGCCTAAGATTAGATGTGTATTGAATGTGCTCTCATTAACACAATTGAAGTGTGATACAAAACTTCCTACTTCCTACTTCAAATGCTAGGTGTAATATTTTCTTTGGTGCTTGTCTTCCACTTTACTGATCGGAAAACGATTATTCTTTCTCAATCTGCTCACTCTTGGATTGTTATGAACATTGCTGCTTTTAATCTTGTTTACTGAGTAGTATGTGCAGTCCTCTAACTAATGCAAACTATATCCAGTATTTTCTTTCTTTCATTCTATTTTTTTTTTGTCTTGTCTGAGGTGATTATTTCAAACTTAGCCGAGGAACTGCATTCGTGCATATAATACATTTCTCTGTGTAATCCAAGTATATGAAGTCATTTTCCCCTAACATTTGCACAGCGGAATTATTCAAGGCTAAACCCTTCTGGACTAGCTACAGATTCAGCATTTTCTATATAACTATTAGCTCTGCCTCTTTAAACATAACATCAGGCCACTGGACAAGGAGAAGATAAATGTTACCACGTAAGAGGAAGGCATGCCACACTTTCCGAAATGCCACATGAATGCAGCTGCAGGGAAAAGCTTACTAGACATGAGACGCCCAAATGCCAGGGTGGATGCAGGCAAGACAAAACTGCTGAACCCGTTCTGAGGTCATCAGCTCTGCCCAAATCCCTATGACCTGGGAGCACAGCGGGGGCACTTGCCTTCACTTTTTGTGCTGGAAGTTAGAAACATGACTTAGGGGGGCAATTTGGCATCTGAGTGCAGTGCAGCCTGGAGACAGTTGCCAAAAGGATGCTATGCAGTGGCCTAGGAGCCACACTCGCGGGCCTGTTCCGTGGTTGTGCCTCTCTGCTCTGCGTTGACAGCGAGGGAGGGGAGAGGGGGTCGGCAGCAGCAGCAGCTGGAGGGTGGTGAGAGCAGCACCTGGGGAGAGGGCTCTGGCTCCTCCAGAGCGTTCCCTGTGCTGATGCTCGTGGCAAAGTGGGTGCTTCTCAGCCAGAGATGAGGCAAAATCCCATACCTTTGTAACACATAGTCTGAGCAAGAAGAGCTAGGAGAGAGGGGTCTTACTTGGGAAAAGCAATGGTTGGATTTTTGGACATAACAACTCGGGGTAGTAAAGGCTGTTTTCCAGCCTCCTACGCCAGACAATAAAAGGTGTGAATGACATAAATGCAAAGGAGTCTGTACTTTTTTTGTCTGAAGATATAATTGTTGAGAGGAGGAACACTAATACCAGGATCTCCTGTTATTGTTACCCAGCAAGCCTGGAATCCTCCTATTTGTAAATGAAGGTGAACAATTGACCCAAGGAGACTTTAAAAAGGAAAATATTCTTGGCATTTTCTTTGAAATAAAATTAGGTGTTTTTGTTTCATTTTGTTTTGTTTTTCCCCCCAAATAATTGAATTTTGCTATTGATCTCTGTATTACAAGCTCTCAATTGGACATTAACCTTTTTCTAAGGGTGGCTTGTGGGTTTTTATTTGTTTGTTTTGTCATTGTTGTCTGTTGAAATATCTTCAAGGTAAATTCAAATTTCAAATGCAGTACTTGACTGATGTATTCCAGGAACTCCACTCTTGGTGCCAGTTTGGGTGGCTTAGGAAAAAGCTGTTATTGTGCTGGGGAGAAGTAGTGATGGTATAATTAGCCAGGAGTTCACGTGGATCCCCTTGGGTCTCACTGCACTCTGGTTTTGGGAGTCTGGGCCACAGGTGCCCCAGAGGAGGCAAAGAAAGCAGGAACAGGTAAGAGGTGCTGCTTCTTCACCAGATCTTGGTTGGCTCCTTTCTTGCCAGGCCATGAGCACGGCAGCAGCAACTGCAGAGGTGCTGGCAGGCGTGGGCTGAGTGCCAGCAATTCTTGTGAAGCACCCTCTCAGGCACTTGTGCAGGTGCCAAGGCTGACCACGTGTATCACTTGTTGGTTTCAGTAATGCAGGAGATGAAAGTGCTCCATTTAGAAAAACCTCAGAAGGCTGTGATGAGTGTTGATGTACCTATTCCTTGCTGCTCAGTGTCATTATCTCTTATTTTGGAGCTGGCTCCCAAGCCTGGGACTCTGTTGCCTCTGAACAGTGCTCACTCAGCACAGCTGTTTATCACTAATTTTCACTTTTTGTGAACACCATTGAAATATCAGGACACAGTGTGTGCAAGCCATAGATAGTTGCCCCACTGTGTTGCTGAAGGACATTGTGTAAACTGTTAGGGGAGGTGACACTAACAAATGTAAACTCCATTACTACTTGGGGCTGCTTCAGGACCCTTTGCTAGAGACTGTGTGATCCTAGTTTGGGATAGTCCCGTGCTCTGTATGCATTTTCCACACCTTTTATTGATCCTTCCTGCCTCCCCCAGTTATGGAATTCATTTGGATGGGCTCTTGCGGTCTGTTCTTGGGACTGCATCATGATTGCATCTGCAGGGCGGATCTCAGCTCAGTGCATATCATGCTCA
Source organism: Anser cygnoides (assembly GCF_040182565.1). Classification (NCBI taxonomy): domain Eukaryota; kingdom Metazoa; phylum Chordata; class Aves; order Anseriformes; family Anatidae; genus Anser; species Anser cygnoides. Next base: position 6,754,657 of record NC_089897.1, on the reverse strand, counting down.
TCTTGCACCTTTCCAGTCAAAGATAAATAGAAAAAAGTGTTTTGTAGAACCTTCCACAGTGACACCAAAGTTCTTTGCAATTTCTGCTATGGTACAGGAAACAGAAGAAACCAATGTTCAGCTTTGGAAAAGGTCCTTAAACTCATGTTGAAGCAAACCATCATTAACTCCTTTGTGCTTCAATACTCTGAGGAGACTGCAGTAGGGTAGGGCCTAGCTCCTTAGAGATGTTGTTTGGACCTAAATGAGGGACAAAAAGGCCCTTCTCTAAGGGTTGTGTTGCCTAAGGAAAAGTACTGTGCAATGAATGAGGAAAAGAAGAAGAATGAAGGTGTCAGTGAAGGGAATGTTTGGTTCAAAAACAAGTTTTGGAAATAATTTAAGTTTTTTTTAAAAACATAAATAAGTGGGTAGTCTTAGGGAGTTTGTCATAGAAACGTTATGCAAAACTGTATCTGAGTTTGAATTCCCAGTAAGTTACTGGTTAAGTTTCCAGTCTTGCAAAGATCGGAATCTCTACCCAGTAAACATAGATCTGTGTAAGCCATGGTGCTGGCAGCAAGCAGCTGGAGATGATGGTGTTTGTCCTTGCATATGGCAAACATTTTCAGAAATACTTCCAAGTTTGCAGGTATATCTCAAACTGTTTGCTGCAAAAGGTGATACAGCACTGACCGGGAGGTGGTAGTGTCTAATTAAAAGTGTTTCTGTGACCAGTTGCAGGATATTGCTGTCTTAATAAAAGATTTCAAACGTTGTTATGGCAACAGAAGTTTTTTGGAAGAAGAATTGCTTAGTAGGTAAGTTGCTCTTGTCAGACAGAGTTTGCTGTGCTGAATAAAGCACTGTGGTGGAAACCTGCAGCCAGATAGCGATGATGAGATGCCCAAAACACATCAGTCTGGGCAAGGAGTCAGGAAGGACTGGTGTAACCAGGACGGGTCCTGTCTGCAGCTTCACATGGATGTTGGAGCCAATGCCTTTGAATGTATGTGTGGCATGTGCACCTCAGCTGCTCCTGGTGGAAGGGGATGCTGGTTCTGCCCAACGTGCAGGAGAGGCACGGGGCAGTGGTGGGGCAATCCTGAGGTGCTGGGCAGCACCAGCTTCCTGGTGCCTTGTGCCTGTCGTGTGGTGCTTGCCCCCAGGCTGGTCACAAGAGAGTGGAAATGGACAGGGACCCGGCAGGAGGAAGCTGCACAAGGGACAGCTGGGGTAGATCCTGGTGTTCCCTGCCTGGAATTTCAGGACTGAGCTCCTGGAAGATTTGCTGACTTGTATGAGCCTGTGTGGCTGGGCTGGAGGATCTGTTCTCCTAGTGCTGCATGGGTGCTTGTGTAACTCCTGGGACTCATATAGTATGACAGCTCAAAGTACTTCAGCAAGTAATTAACAGAGAAAATAAACACAACGGCATTAATCTTAAACATACCCTGTTGTGATGTGGGGCTGAGGGACCTGTGTAGCTTTAGCTCTCTCTCTCTCCAGTGCTCTCATTATATTTGTATGAGCTACTCTGCTCCAGAGGCTGCACGAAATCATTCTGCTGAATATAATTGTAATTGCCTGTTATACATTTTCTTCTTTTCTCATGCCTGTCAAATGCTCTGTTGCGTGGCATGACCTGTCTTGCTAAGTTACAACAGAAATAAATTAAAAAAAAAAAAGTTACAGAAAATAAATTAAAGAAAAATAAACAACAAATTGTGAAATGCAATAGCATTCTCAATCTTTATGGCCATCTGCAGCCTGTCATGCTGCGACTGGTACAAACAAATCAATAAAACCTACTGCTTTTGTTATCTTTATCAGTTCTAATAGTTTGTGCAGTGTTCATGGGAGCACTTGTTTCTCTGGTCTGACGATGTGCTGTTCTCAGAGCATTCACTCTTTTGTAAAATTGCTCTGGGGCTGGGATTTGAAAATCTGCCTCTGGAGAACTGAGAAAAAGGGAGGCCAGCAATGGCAGGGTTAAAAGGAATTATCTGGGCTGCAGCTTTAAAAACGTAGTATGGAGGGTATGAAACTGAATTTAGTAGGAGGTTCTTTGTCTGGAACACGCCTTGGCAGTAAACAAATATCTGATCTCAGAGGCAATAGGACTGTCAGGAGCACGGCAGGGCTGCAGCGAGCTGAGATTTCTGGAGTCTGACCCAAGGCTCGCTGGTCTGAATGCTGAGGAGGGTTTGTAGAGCTGGAGATGCGCAGGGTGTCCCTTGAGGTGCTGCCATGCCAAAGGGTGGGACTGGTGTGATTAAAAATAAGCAAACCTTCTTCTCTTAGCTTGACTTTCTTAGACAGCCAGGGGGGACAGCAGATGATGCAGTCTGGGAGATGAGCGGCACCAGGGATGACAGCCGCTGTCAGAAGGCAGTTCACATTGTCAGCGGGCTATGCCGGAAGAAAAGCCTGCCTAGCCTGGACCTGGATGTTTGCAGGGAATTCCTCCTTCTGCCTTCAGACCAGAGCCTGAGTATCTCCGAGCCAGGTATAGTACTCTGGTCCTGTGTGCTTGAGCAATGCTTGTGACAGCCAAAGGCAGGAGGACTCCTGCAAAGGGTGGGAAATGTTTGCAAGCTCATTGTTGGAACCTGGGGCGAAATGGTCTCAGCACACATATCTGTGTCATTCTTTTCCTTTACATGTTCCACAGCTGAGCTTTTGGTGCAAGTACTACTTAACCTGTTGATGTGAACCAGCGTAACCTGGTGGGCATAGCTGTACTGAGAAGACAGACAGGGGAAGTGCTGGTGGAGAGATAGTTAATGATATAAAGTTCTGTGAAAGTTTCTCATTTTATTAAAAACCTAGACTCCTGTCCTATATAAAGCAAAAAGTAATAAAAAGCCTATTTAAGAAACAGATGACAGGAACCAACTGTTGTTATCCCAGCTTAAGGAAAGCAAGGATTTGCATGGACTTTTTTTTATTTTTAATCAAATAAGGAATCTTAATGTACTTTCATGTATTTCTTTTAGTGGCCCTAAGAATCACCTGAAGGGGGTCCTCATCAGCTTGTAGAGCTAGGGAGACACACCGGCATTTCAGCAATGGACTAAGAGCAAGTATAGGGCTCTAAAAGTAAAGAGGCATTTCTTTATTGGAATGTGGTTAATTTTCTGTACGCTTCTGATCACAGCTTCTTGTTCCTGAGAGGTCTGCTCCTGCCTGTAACTTAAAGACATTTGCAGAGGCAACTTACATCCCAGGGTCACACTCTGAGGAGCAAAAACCAACCAAACAAAATGCATTTTAGCATTATTGATATCATCCTCTAAGTTGTTTGTGTATTAGATCATTTGCGCAGAGCGCTTATTTATTTATTTATTTGTTCATTTGTTTATTTATTTACTTTTGTAAGTAGCTGACACTTATTTTAAGGTTTCTGTAGATAATAATCTACTAACCCGACCTGATTTCACGGCATAAGTTTTCAGAAACTTTTCATCTCCCCACCTGAGGACACCTGTGCAGAGCCCAGGTGTAGCACTGCAGCCCATCAGTTCCTGCCCAAGGCTCGTTGTGTCACCTCGCTTCAGTTCCTTCCTGCCACCATCTCACGCTCCAGGACATGTCTGGCACCAGGACACACTGACAGCTCTCTGCTTTCTCTGGGGTTCTGCCATCTGTTTGCTTGTAGCGCTGCTTCCTCTACTGTTTTGCCAGTATGTTAGGCCTAACACCTTCATTTCACGTTCCACTCCTCCTGTAACTTGTCATCTTAAAATGCCTTTGCTTTATATCTGCTTCTTCTGGAGGCCTCTTATGTCTGCTGGTACTACGCTTGTGTTGCATCCAGTGAAGCTGTTTTCTCTATTGCAAATAACTTTCTGCATTGTTACCTAATTTTTTACCTTGGTACCCAAATTAATGTTTTCTTGACTGAATGCAGCAGGAATACCTGTACTGCTGTTGCTCTGCCTACACTGATAAGACAGACAGGGGCCTGCAATTGTTTACGCAGCCTCTTAAGGATCTCATTAGTCTATTTTCAGGTCACAATCACATCATCATATCCCTTTAACAGCTCCAAACATTTGTCTGCTCTGATCTCTGGTTTAAGTACCAGCCTCTATCCCAGTGCTCTGTGCAAGCTATACTGGGCTGGCTGACTGCTCTGGGTGCATTAACAGCTATCACTGCTGTCTCTGCTCTGCATGACTGGGCCCATTTTTATGTCTATACAGCACTGAGGACACTATTTATGCCCAATAGGTACTAATATTTCTGAGATGCCTAGATGTAAAACTGCTCCAGCAAGGGAAACACATCTATTTGCACTAAGCATTAACTAATGTTGTTGACTGTGGTGGTAAGATAACCTTTCCCATTAGTGTCTGTATGTGTATCTAATGATCTGCATTTGTGCTTCGTCCCTTTCCCACTGAAGGCTTATATTAAGCAAATTTACTATCAGCCACCTGGACTCCTATGTTCAGATCTGGTGAGCTCTTATGCATAAAGATGTGCAAATAAAAACTGATGTTGTGCAAAGATGAGCAGTGATAAGACTTTGAGATAAGGTGCCATATCAATCCCAACAGGAAAGTCAGAGGAGGAGCAGTGCAGCACAAGTGCTGGATCCTGCTGAGGTGTTCCCAGTGTTGGACTGCACAACCTTGGTAACCTGGGTGCAGTGTTTTCTGGTGTAAAATTGACCCTCTCTGTCATCGTTGTGTTAATTCAAGGACTCTTCTGTCAGTTTGTTACCTCCTGGATAAATCTATTAGCTGGTGGATAAATCAGCTCAGGTTGGCAACTGTCCCCATGAAGCTTGCGTTGCTGGCGAGCAGGCAGATGAAAGCACTAATGCTCCCCAATCAGGGAGACAGGGCTGCTTCTGCACAGCTGTTTGCCATTAGACCCTGCAAGGTGATTTGCTTTTTTGATATCTTTCAAGTATTGAGAGAGAGCATTATCTTCTGGGAATGCTGTGGAGTTGCAAAGAAACTAACTGAGTATCAGTAGCCTTCTTGAACTGTATCTGACTGTGGATAAGAACTGTGAATACAAAAATATTATGTAATGTTTTATGTGAGAATATTTTGAAATGTGCAACTCTGGTTTTATGCAGTGATAGTTCTGTTGAAAGCATTTTGAATTGGATCCGAAAAGTGATAGCGTGTATAAAGTAGATGCTTCCCTACTCTCTGTAGTTCAGGTTATGTAATAGCTGATTCCCCTGCTTAGTCAATAACAGAAATATAGCTGCAGCATTTCTCTAGCATGCCGTATGGTATTGTATACCAACAAAGGAGCATTGCAGGCTGCTGCTGGCTAGTAATCCAGTAGCTAAGTATGTCAGAAAAATCAGGTATTTGGATGAGGAAGGTAGTGGTAATGATGCATCAGTGGCATGCGAGGGTGAGTGTTTGCCTGCAGTTTGGCCAGTGGCAGTGCCAGGAATAGAACTGATCTCCTGGCTGTGGGCCCTGAGATTGAGCAAGAGGCATCATCCTTTTGTTGTGCTTATCTAAAATCCCCCCTGTAGCTCATCCCATCTGATAGCTCTCTTCCCTGCCAGTCCTCAGCTGTTGTGCAGTGATGCTGTGAGTGTGACTAGCACACAGGCATAAGCTGTAGGCAGCGGAGATGTCTGTGATCTAGAGACAACATTTACCACTGCGGTGATGTGCCTTAAATAAATGGATACATCGGCTCTCTGCCCTGGAGCTGCAGCGAGTGCTCTAGGTTTGCAGAGCTCACCGAGACCATTCGTGGAAAAGCCCCTTTGAAGGGTGAAGTACTTGGACAGCCCTGCAGGGGAACCCATGCTCCAGACCCCAGGGCAGTGCTGTGCTGGGCACGGTGGGCTACTGCATGTGGCCTGATGCCCCTGCCTGTAGGAGAGGAGCTGCTTGCTGATTCCAGGGGCTTTGGGGAGCAGGGTGCCAAATCCCACTCTCCAGGGCCCACTGGGAGCACTTGTGACAGCACATGCGCTCTGCTGACTGCTTGCATCTGGGGTTGCTCCCAAGGGATGGAGCCCATGGCCTCTCCTGCAAGCAGCCCTGCTCCAGCCTGCCAGTTACCCTGGGCAGTGGGCATGGCATCACTCCTTGCCATCTCTTGCCACCGTGAACGGTGCTATGGGCTCATCTGCATGGTCAGGCTGCCACTGAATTTGGGCTGAATCACGGTACTAGTTCACTCCCAGTGTTTGCTGGAACCAGATCCTGCTCCCCACGTGTGCGTGGTGCTGGGTCTGGCTGCGGACAGAGGCTGCCCACCCATGCTGGGAGGTCGTACCAGGCAAGGGACAGCACACAAGGCGGGAGCTTGAGTCCACAGAGGGTTTTAAAAAACAACATGATCATTCTGAAGTGAACATGCGGAGCTGGTGGAACGTGACTGGAGTCTGTGACTTGTGATGCTTGCCGACTTTAAAGGAGGGAGTGTGGGTGTGATGTGGAAAGGAATTTACACCAGGACCTGAGCACATCCTGCACCCTGTTTTCTTTTGTTTGTTCGTTTATTTGTTTGTTTTCCCTCATTGTATCCATTTGTCAAAAGCTTCAATGTCCTGTACAAGTATAGGCTACACTATGTAGGTGCTGTGCAGATGTGTTGCAGTCTTTACCCGGAGAGTCGCTGTGGGGTTGTGTGCACAGCCCCTGCTGATGTCAGCACAGTGTGTGTACCCTCCTCAAACCCTTCCTTATGCATTGATTCCCCTCAGCAAAATGCCCTAGTGCTTTCCTAGCACAGGGTACTAGAGATGAAGCTAGAGGAAGAAAAAGGACAACTGGGGAAAATACAAAAACAGAAGAGTCTTTAAGATAACATTTCCCAGCACACTTTGTCAGCTGTCCTTCTGAGCTCTAATCCTGCAATAATTCAGTGCATATTTAGCGTTTTGCCCTTTGTGTGGACTGTTCTTTTTAAACTTCATGATGCAGACAGTACACCTTGTACAGCCATGAATACCCTCCTGGCACTTTACAAATACTATTAAAATGTTGAACCCACATGTACATAAATGTTCCTGCTGCAGGCAGAAAAAGGGCTGAATTTTTGTGCAATACAGGGTTTTTCATTGCAGGAATGCTGATGGCAAATGAACATTTTTATATGGAGAAATTGCTTCTGAAGTATTTTTCTTGGAAAAAATTATCTCTTGATAGGATGCTTTGACTAATGGGAAAATTGATGGCATGCCCATTCACTGATGTGGGATGCCTATGGCTACTAGCTATAAAATATGGGCGATTTTTGAATTTACTTATTGGCTGTAATAACACACTTCTCTGAATCACTGTTAAAGTGTATTTTAAGTAAATATGGTGCCATAACAGTGAACATGTTTGAAGCCACCCAGGCAAAACTAATATTAATCACTGAAGCTTATGTTTCCAGAGGCCAAGCATGCGAGTAGAAGCACCTACAGGCAAAGATCTTTCTTATCACAGAGTAATGCACTTGCAAAATTGATTTTGCTTTCCTCTGTGAGTGCCTGGTCCACCAGCAGAAATGGAAACAGCAAGAGCTACATGCAGCAGATTTGCTCTTTAGCTCAAGTAAAACAGCTTTGTGCTCTGATCCTGAAGGTGTCAGGTTCAAACCTTGCTACCAGTGGGAGGTTTACAACTGTATTAAAATAAGGTCAAAACCAGCAGCAAAAATATAGGAAAAATGATTATATAGCCAGTCTATGAATATATGTTTATGTATAGTGTGTATATTTATGACTTTCCAGCTGGCTCTGTCTATGCGCTGCGATGGTCCTGATAAATAAAATGCACCTATAGAGCTGTGTGGAGTGTGTGTGTTTAGGAGCTTTGTAAGAACATCTCTGCATAGCTGCAGGTTTGAATCTGCTTAATTGCTGTTGGTTGATTCATTCTTGAAGCAGTACAGGGAGGCTGATTATGTTTATAGGTTTTTTTGCGGACCTCAGAGCCTATTCCTGTGCAGCTGCAGTAGCCTCATGCATAGTCAGGGATCAGAATCTAAAACTCCATAGAAACAGGCAGCCAGATTGCTGCTGGTGTTAATTGTGTGTGTGAGCAGGCTGAGGACAGTGACCACAGACTGAGCTGAAGAACAGATACCTCTCTGGTAAGTCCACATTTCTGAAGTTACTTTATTATTTTTTTCCCCTTTTTCATAATGTGGAGCCTCTTTTCCTTAGCAAAGATTTGCTACAGAGGTTTCTGTCTTTGCCATTGAAACATTTTCTTTTGCTTTCAGTGTTTTCCCTGTTTCACCAAGACCAAACATGTGCTTTTAGCTAGTTCAAATCAGGGCATATTCTTACTCTGATCTTCTCCACTGTTTTGCAGGATGATTCTGAGAAGCTGGTATTTTTATGTTTGCAGGTGTTTGTTGCTTGACATCTTTGCTTTGCAGAAGTCGTAACAGTGCAATGTGTACAGCCTGCTGCATATACCATGTATTCACTTACATTCACATGGTTTCACATGTGCTCATTCATTGTTCAGAGGCAAAACTAGAACCACACCTGGATCTCAGTTCTGATATATTTTTTCATTAAAGTATAGTTTCAGCTACCCTTGTTTTTCTTACCTGTTTCTTATTCTTACTGTTCACATTTCTAGGTATGCTCATATTCTTCTTTAGGACCCCATGTTTCCATCTCATGTTGGTTAAGCAGCTTTTTCTAGCTTTAATATTTGTTATTTCTTATTCAGAGGTGATAATATATGTTTTTCTTCCTCTCTGTATAATGTAGAAAGGGGAAGCTTGTCTGTAACAGCCCTTATTGTTTCACTCCAGTAGACTCACTAATATAACAGTCACTTATGATGGCAGTTGTTTGAGAAAGATGTGATTTGTCTCTCTGCCATGCATTGTCTTTAATTATACTTGTGCACAGCAAAATGGCATCCTAGAAGGACAGAGGAGGGATATTTGGAGTGACTGTACATTAAATTTTCTATGGGGAAAAAAAAAAAGTTATCCTGAAGGGTGTCTTGTGCATAGTGAAACTGCAGATAATAATTAAGGCCGCTTATATTTTAGTTCAGTTTGTTATGCTGTAGCAGGGTAGTGTTTGACAACATCACAGGAAAATATGTAACAAAGACTAAAGGCAGGATGCCAGAAGCTCGGTTCATAGAAGCCCTTTCAAAGACATCAAAACATCATACACTTCCAGAGTATTTGGTTCCATTGGATAATAATTGCCCAGAAATTCTAGCACACTGGTATCTTTGGTAATATAAGTATTACTCTGATTTTCTATGCATGTTTGTAACTGCTGCAAAGAAATGCATGTACACTTGTAACAATACAGCATTAGATAAGTACAGCAAGCACCTCTTTAAACGTATTCTTTCCACATGCACTACTTTATCTTTTGGATGTCTGCGCGTATTTGCTCAGAGATATCTGAGCTCAGTTCTGAATCTGCTCTCTGGTCAAAATGATCATGCTAAAAGGATTTTATGGCGCATGGCATGGAATGACATGAGTCGTTGGAAAAGGGAAAAAGAAGCTCAGAATCCATTTAAAAAATCTGAGGGATCAGGCAGTCCAGCCTGCTTGGTGACTGCCGTGTGGTACATTTTAGGGGTTAAAGATCGCTGTCTTTGTTACAAGCTAATGGAAGCAGCAGCAGCAGCTAATGACAGGAGCAGAGCCATTCAGGGAGGAAGTTCCCTGATCATTCAGCACAGCCAAGAGTCAGCCCCTCTGCCTCTTGAACAAAGCACTGCTGCTTCCATCATTGCTGCATTATGAGCGGGGCAGCACGGGGTCTCTGCACGGAGCAGCTGGTCCCAAGCAGGGAGGTGACTGGGGGATCCTCTTGGCTGCTCTGTGTCCTGCAGACACTGTTCCAAACAGGTCAGTGCTCTTCTGCCACGCAGACCACGCTGACTGTCATCTGCCAGGTGTTAGCAGCAGTGACAAGTTGAGAGAGGGGGAACGAGGGAAGACATAGGCTTACATGCTCATGCTGGGTCTAGATGGATTTAACTGGCAACCTGACCTCTTGGGAACATGCATCTGTATATTTGCCAGGCTTTCCAGCACATGTGGCCAGGGGAGTTTGCATGAGTCCTGCATCTCCTGCTCTGAAGAGGTTTACTATGGGATGGCTCCAGGTAATTAAAGCTCTTCCAGGTGTGTTCAGGTAGTTGAGGAGCACCTTTGCTCTGGAGGGGCTCTATGTCCCTGGGGGAAGTGGCAGTGGTCACAGTGCTGAAGCAAAGCCTCCAGACAGCTTTCCAGGCTACCTTGTCCCAGGCTTAGGGTCAGGAGTGCTTTGTGAGCCATAGATCTCTGCTTCTTCTGATGCTCGGGCTGTGTCTCCCTGCGTGGCCCCAGGTCCTGCTGGAGGGTCTGTGCTGCACTGGTGATCAGTGTTTGCTCCCTGCTGGGCAGGATTCATGTTCTGAGGCTGCAGAGTGGGATGAAGGAGACCCTGATTTTCTTTCTGATCACACTTTTGCTGAGATGTTTCAGGACAGCCTGGCTTTGTGTTTTTTCTTTTTTGAATCAAAATGGAGTCAGAGCACGCCTGCTGCTGTGAGCCTGGGCAATGAGCACAGCCGTCCCCAGCCTCTCTGATGTTACCTCACAACAGCTGTGGCTTTGGCCAAGGCTATGAAGAGTAATTCTAATGTCCAGGGTCTTCGGTCACTCATGGGAGAGAGAGTGACAGTGAAAACCTTTTGCTAGTTTTGTTTACATTACGTCTTGAAATGAAGCCATATTTCTGCATCTCAGAAGGGTCCATAAGATGGTATTTTGCTGTCTGCTTAGCTCTGCTGGGCTTCATGAGGTCTGCACAAAGATGTGCCCCATATTGAACAGCCTCCCTGGCACTCCCATGCTCAGCTTAGGTCCTCTGTAGAGAGGTCACATCATGGGGGGAGGATGACACTCAAGGTTGGACATGTAACCTCAGCCCAGGGGACCACGTGTGTGTTCAGCACTACTGAGTCATTTACAGATGTTGCTACAGCATATTGTGATAAAATGTCATGGGATTAGCACACAGCTATGTACTATAATTATATGCAGTGTGGCTTATAATAGTTCATTAGATTGTCATCAGTTAGGCATAAAGCAATGACAACTGTTACTATCTCATTTATAATACCCTAGAGAACAGCTGATTAAGACACAAAATGACCAAAATCACTGGGGAATGTTTCCTTCAGTTTGGAACATTTTTTTTTTCTATTTTTTGTCACTTTTGATAATAGAAATGAACATTGCTGACATCTCAAAGTTCCCCTTCTGGTTGCACATGCCAACAAAAGTTTGAGAAACAAGCATGCCTTTGATGCAGTCTGGAGAGAAAGTCTGAATCACTTGTGAGTAAGCAACCAGAGAATACCTTTCCTCAGCAGAAAGCAAGGAGGAGGGGAGAAGAGTGGAGGCTTGTGAAGGTTTTGCAAGTTGAGCCTGTGTGGTTGAATGGTTCGATAGTCCCTTTTGTATAAAACAGCCAGACTCCTGGTGCAGCTGGGGAGAGTATGCAGCACGCCTGAGCCGTGCTGGTTCCTCTGGAAGGGATGCTCTTGAGGTCTGCAGTGACTGCATAGGCTGACATTGCTGGTGAGCTCAGGTCGTACTGGACTTCATGACAGGTCACACTGTGCTCTGTCTCCAGCAGATACTTCTGGTCAAGCTAGCCCTCTGCAGGGTGTGAGAAATCCTGTGGGAGAGGAGCCCAAACAAATATCTTCTGTTTCAGCTAGAATCCCTTGCAATAATCACACAAAAACCAATGCTATGCTGGCATTCGTGGCTGTGTCTCTCCCAGTACAGGCAATCAGAACCAAGTGGCATAATGTGGTGTAAACATATGGAAAAGCTGGAGCTGTGCCCAAACCAGGGAGGGTGCTGAGAACATTGCAGATTTGTGTCCCTGCCCTTTCAGCATAAAAGCAGGGACAGAGCTTCCTTGCTTTGCTGAGCTGTTTTCATTCAGAGTTTATGGGTTTGTTTCTTTGGTCTTGTGGCAGTTCCTCCAAGAAGTGCCCAGGGGTGTGACAGAGGAGGTGGTTGGCTCTGCTCCTGTATTGTCCCCTTGCCGATGTCCTTGCTGACTTGGAGTGTGGGGGATAAGGAGCCTTCTTGCTGGGGCAGGCACTCCGACAGTCTCCATATGGTTTGGCTGAAGTCTCATCTTAAAGTCACTGTTCCCTTATCTCCTGGGGCATCCATGCTGCAGCATCCAAATTTTCCTTTTGTTCTTGAGCAGAGTTTATTGAACATTTGTCAGCTGGTAAGAGTTACTTATCTGAAGTGATGAAAGTGCTTCAGCAGACTCCTCTCTGCTGAAGTGTCCATATTCTCATTATTTTGGGTATTTAGGAAGGGATGCCACTTGGAACCTGTCCGCTTTTCTTGCTATTACTGCATATTTAGGCTTTCTCCTTATTTTTTTTTTAAATCTCCATATTTTAAAACTGCAGACTGACTGAAATAAAACACTGTATTTTTGTATTTTTAACCAAGTCCCAAAACTGGAAAAAAAAAAAAAAAAAGCACCGAAAAAGCACCGTAAACCTCTGCAAATGTGGAAAGCGTGGATCTGTAGAGAGAGTGTGTAGAGAGAGTGTAGAGAGTATCTGACCACATAACATGGCCTCATATTCATTCTGGGTTAGAGAATGACTAGAACTTCATTCCATGTGCAAATGCATTATTCAAATGTTTTTTGCTTAATTTTAATTGGAACTGGAATTTATAAAATTTAGGGACTTGCAAGCACTGTCACTAATAAGCTGATATCTTAATTCTGGGACAACAATATAGATAACTGCTAAAGCTGCTAACAGAACAAATCTTTGCAAGAAGTTTTCTCACTGTTCTAGTTGTTCTCCCAGATACAGAACCACATCTCCTAAAGAATTATGGTAGATGTTTAGAAAAAAAAAGGCACTGTTTAATGAAGAAAGTTTTGTCTGGACTGGAATTATGAGGTTGTTCTCTGTACTTGGACTTAGTTGCTTGAAACGCTGGTTCCCTCCAAGTTTGCCTTTTCAAACAGGTTGTCTTCATACTTAACATGCAATAATGAGATGTTTTGAATTTTATGATCTTATATAATTACTCTCAAAATAGCTTCTGATTCATCCTTGCCTTTGAAGCCTATAGTTTGCATTCCAATAAGCTCTTGTATGGCAGGAACCCTGTGGTAGCAGCAAATTAATTTTTAAGAAGTTTTCTCTATCTGACTGAAACTTTGGCATAGCTAGTTAGAGCCTTCCTGTTTCTGTTTTCCTACAACCCGATAGGTAGCTGGGACATGCAGAGAAGGCGAGGAGGCTCTATCTGAGTTCCCGTGGAGACCATAATCGCAGGTGGAAACTGGTGAAAGCCGATAGAGCTAGACCCAGTGTCCAAGAACTGGGGAAGCACATGAACAGATTAAATGTCCTTTCAGCTGCCTGCAGGAGGAAGGTTAGGTCTGCAGATCTTCAAAGGAGGCATTTCAAAGTATCTTTCAGTGGTTCCTCTCATGACATCTGCAACATTCATCTCAGGAAGCTCTCTGCCCCTCTGCTGGTTTGAGAGGGAAGAAATTTACTATTAAACATACAGTGAATTTTATATGAATAAAATTTTCATATTAAATGATCTCAAAAGTCTTCTTGCTTTCATGTTATTTTCAATTGTGCTGTCTTTGGATTTACCTGTGATTGACTTAGAGTAACAAAACAAGATTTAGCCATGGTCTGCAACAAACAGCAGCAGAAAGCACTGCTTACTTTCACCTAGCAAAACTTTGTGAAGTGTACTCGAGGCTTGGGAATGTATATGGTGTATTAAAGACCTTCCATCCATTCTGTGGGTCTTAGCAATCAACTCTCCTGAAGAGTGCAGGAGCCTCTCAGGGGCTCTGTGGGTATTTCATAACACTGTGCTGCATTGGAGAGACAAGAGGACTAATCAGTGAATCTTTATGTTTGTTGTCGAGAGACAAGAACACCCTGATTTCTTTTGTTCTGTATTGGTCACAGTGCCAAATATTTGTATTACTTCATGGCCCTTCCCCACATATTCTAAGGATGTTGCACTTTTCCTCAGGCAGGGCAGTGCTCTCTGTCTCTCTCTAGGGAAACCTGATAAGCAGCCAAGCTCCTGTTAGTTTCAGCAGGGTGCTAGTAGATGCAGATAGAGCAGTAGGTGACACCTGACTCTTGTTGCTGTTGCTCAGATTTGTCCCAGGATAGAAACAGTTTGGAGGGCCTAAGAAAGCAACTTGTAAGCTGTGAATCTGCAGGTGATGCTTCCAGTGCCCAGCACTCTCCGGGTGCTGCTGTCTGACTTGCTGCTACATAGGGCTGCTTTGCATCCCTTACTGCTGCTCGCAGCATGAGATAGCGCCTGAAGGACAAGAGAAGCTCTGCTCGTTCCATAATTGTTTTCTGAGCCAGTTCTTTAAAATCTGCTGAGAATTCAATGAAATATTTTCCCATCAATAATGACCACACCTTTGTCCTTTGTGATCTCGTTTAAGCAGGACTCCCTGCTGCAGTGCTTCACAACACATCTAGCTCCTCTGCTGTTAGGCTACCTGTGAAAAGCAAATTGATGGCAGTTAGACTTTGAAGTGGCAGCTGTTAATGACTTCTCTAGTTCAAGAACATTTCAGGACATTCTCCTATAGCTCAAAGCTGCCTAGAGAACACAGCCAGTAAATCAAGAAGAGGTGTTACCGAAGTTTCAGATGACAACCAAATGTCAGTGAGTGGACCTGAAAATGTGACAATGAAGACATCAGATAGAGCACTGGCATGTCAGACACTCTCCCAACAGAGACAATTAGTGAGCAGGTTTGCGATGACTGCCTCTCACAAACGTTTTCTGCAGACCCCAGTGCATGCTTAGCTGTGGGCTCTGTTAAAAAGAGCTGCTTGCTCTGGAGCTGTGCTAGGTGACAGGAACAGCCTGGTCTTTATTATTTGCTCTGTCACCATTCCCACGCCTGTGGCATGCTTGCGGAGGGGATAAGGAGCTCTCTGAGAGCTAGACATTGCTGCACTGCAGCTCATTTCACTCATCAAATCCACTGATTTGAAGCATTTTACAGTTCATAAGACAGCCAGTTTCCATCTCAAAATCCCTGTTACAAAGTGCTCTACTTGCTGCTTTACTCCGTGGTGTCTTCTGGGTTTTGTTCTGAACTGTATTCCCAAAGGGGTCGTTCCCTTACTCTGTTGCAATTCTTGTTTCGTCTTTGGCTCTGCTTCTGCTAGATGCTGTGTAGCTGTGCTGGTTTAACATTCGGTTTCTGTTCCATCCATTCCCTGTTCCTTTGAAGCTCTGTAAAGCTTCAAAGCTGAGCAGCATTGTTGAATAAACATGTCTATAGCTAGGATTTAATGTAAACCTCTTCCTTCTCTCCTGCTATTGTCCTATGCGCCCATCTAGCCACCCCCCCCCCTCGGCCAGGTGTCTGAGATTCACCACAGTTTTTCATGCCCAATTTCCAGGCCTCAGCTAATCAGACTTACATTGCTCATGCTTCTCAATGGCAAGAAAATCAGATCAGCAATTGGTGGTGCCTCATGTGGTCTGTTGTAGCCCCAGAGCTTCCTGTCTTCTCTAGCAATAACTCTCATACTAATCCGTCATTTGAATGCATGATTTCTAACAAAGCCCTACAGAAATAGAACAATATATGCTCAAAAGCACTGTTGCAATAGAAAAATGTAGCAGAAATGGACACAGAAGCCTGGAAATACCTCCTCACATGGTATAAGCAATGGCTGATATATTATACTGGAAAACCAGGCATGCAGTTAGCAAAAGAAAGGTTAAGGCACAACACTGTCACCCCCTACCTCCAGGCTTTGTCATGGTCCTGTAACTGCTCCTCCAGGCAGCATTTGCTGTGGCAAGAAATTAAATGCTCCAAGTCATAGTTTGGAATAGCTGAGAGCTGGGTTTTGTTTAATTGTTTTTCAGCTGAAAGAAACTTTGTGAGAAACAAACCAGTCAGAGCTCTCCCTGACGCTGAGATTTTCCATTGGCCATTCGAAAGCTTACCAGTAAGAAATGCTTGCAGTAAAGAAGTCCATTTCCTCTTGGAAAGATAAGGTCTGAGGCTTTGTCAGGGTCTGTGCATGGCAAAGGAGCTGTGGGACCAAAACTGTGATGACAGTGTTGCCAGGACCCAAACTCAGTAGAAAGCTGAGCTCTTCTAGCATGAGCCTGGCTCCACTCTGGGCCTCAGCCCAGAATATTTATTTTTTTCAGTCCCCTTGAACTTTCGCTCATGGTATTCAAGCTTTGTTTAGATCCAACGGTTAGCTGGAGTGATTAATAGCTGCTGGAGTGGTGAGAGAGCCATCAAAGGTATTTTGTTTCCTGTACGGGGAGTGGGTAGAAGGAAAGCTAAATTACATCTCCTAAGATATTAAATATAACTCTTCACATTAAACTCAGAGCTATCTGTGGATCTCTTTAATGATAGTGCAAACTACTTCAGAGTAATACAAGTCAATGTTGCCACAATTAGACCAGTATTGTCTTGCAGTTAATAGACTGTTGTAATCATGGCTTTGTCATATTATTAATCATTTTCTGTTTGGACTTTACTAATTATCCCCTTTGGTAACTCAGCTGGGGTAGTATGAAGTCATCAGCAACATAAAGTTGATTCATGGTTCCACCATATTCTCTTAATTAGTTCCCATCCAAGATGAAACAAAACACATAGTTTTTACTGACGAGTTGCTTTCAGAGTGCACTAATATGAGGGGCAAGAGGAGGGGGCTGGACTAAGTGAGAAAGGATCCCCCTTTCTTAAATTTGCTTTTAGCTTCAAATTTTGAAATTAATAAGCTGTCTCTTCAACCTGCCATGGGTTATCTCATCTTTTATTTGAAAGACATAAGGAATGCAGTAAAAAGTAGTGACCTTCTCAGAAGTTTTGTAATTTTGAGTTATCTCATGGACTTTGTTTGAAAACTCAGTAGCAAGGTTTTTGGATATTACAAAGAGAGTAAAACACAGAACAAGTCAAGGTAAAAGAGAAGTGAAATCATTCTGTGGTAAAGTTTATAGGTTTCAGCATAGGAGAGGGACAGTCTTGGGCCACACAGCTCCTGAGCATCACCTAGCCAGCCTCTCACATCCCTCACCCCTTTCTCCGTACACACCTGCTCCTGCTGCAAGAAAATAAAAGTGTACTGTTGGTTTTGTAACAAGTTGGTCTAAGCTGTTTTGTGCTGTCTCTGAAGACTTTGATTCATTGCTTTCCTTATGCCAGGCTGCAGATGTGGGAGACCAGAGTCTCAATTGACTCAGTTTTCATGTTTAACCCTACCTTCCACTGCATAAGTGGTGATAAATGATCATTTAGCATTAGCCTCCCAGGTATTGTTTCCTTTCTCCTGTAAGAGAAACCATTCTCCTGACTCAACAAAGGAAAGCTGAGAAAAGTACGTGATCAGCGTGGGCCTTTCTGTGGATGTGCTTGCATATGTCCTGGCAGCAAATGGCTTACTGGTTTAGAAGGCTCTATTTCTCTGTATAAAAAATGCCATTTAACATAGATGGGATGGGCTCTTCAGCAGCAGCCTCTTCTAATCACATCCTTCAATTCAGCATTGAACTGTTTTGATGAGGAATTTGTGGCACAATTAATGCATCACTTGATCTTGCCCAAAAGGAGCCTTTTCCAAGTTATCCTGGTATGGAAAAACTTTTGGTGAAGGTCTCTGCTTTATAGTGAAGGTCCAGGGCTGCTGGTTGATGATCACTTCTGGGGCACTGCTGTAAGATGCAATAGTACTTTGTCTCTGTAGGTATTCAGTCAAATTCTCAGTTCTTCTCAAAGTCCAGGTACACACAGAAATATACAGGGTCACAAATTCACAATTTCTCTTTTGCTTTATGTACCATGCTTAACCGCTACCTCAAGAAGACCTTTGTGAGTAAGACAACTCCTGAAGGAGTTGTTTGTGTGTCACCAGGTAAGTAATAACTCAGTGCCTTCTCCTAAGCATATCAGCTCATGCAGGCAAATGTTCATGCCCGTGTCTTTCCTGCTGCTTGTTCCTCCTCCCTGCCTCGTTAGTCATACGAGAGATATGTCACTAATGCTTTGTAGCAATGCCTGAAAAAAGCCAAAAGCAGCTTCCAAATGAAGGTTTCTCTGGAAAGTGGCTCCTGCTCCCAGTGGGGGACCAAGACTGGAAAACAGCCATGTTAATTTGTACTTGCCACTGCCTCCTTTTAAGGTTTATCTTTTCAGTTACGAGTTGTAATAAAATCCATCTTTCAACATGGCAATTTCTCCTATGTCTCTCACAAGGATCTGGGTTAAAATGAAGTAACAGCAGCTAAGTTAGGTAAGAACACAGGGAGGAACGGCTAAAGCCATGATGCAGTTGTACAGTCCTGCTTACCTGATAACAAACCAACAAATATTTTACTGTTTTTGTTTCGTTTTATTTTGTTTTGGTTTAGAGGAGAATAGAATGGAAACATAGTTCTTGTATTTTTCTTTAGATGGGACATTTCTCAGCAGCAACAAATTTCATCTGCCCCTTGCAGAGCATGGCAATGCAGCCAGTCTCGGGGAGGCTGCTGTGTGGAAAAGCAAGGGCTGAGCAATTCCTGTGCTGCTCTATGTTAAACAAAGCCCTTTCTCATTGTTGCCAAATCCAGATACATCCCTCTTTACCCCTCTGCTCGGGTAACCTCATCTCTGAAAGTTGCATGCAGGGAGATAATATAAATAAACAAGCTAGTCTTTGGACTGAAATGTCCTTTCGGTCTTTGGAGAAGTCTTTGGGAAAAACAAGCCTTACCTCCGCTTGATGCAGGAATATCCAAGCAACCTCAGGCCCTAAGGCATTTTCTGTTAGATATGGGATTGTCTTCTTTTTGCAGTTGTAAAAATTGTAATATTGTAATTAGTAATAATTGTAAATTAGAGGACATCTAAGGCATAACATTTTGAATACTGGGTATTTTTTAAAGTAAATGATATTTTCACATTCACGAGAGAAAGCTCATTAACTCAATTAAGGTCAATTCTGTCCAACTGATATGTAAGTCTAATAAGTCAGGAAAAGGTCTTGGGGAAATTCAGTGTCATCTTCAGACAAACCAATATTCTTCCCAGGCAGATGCTTAAAAAATGTCAGTAAAATCTTGATTCCTTCCACTTGTGTTTTATGTGAGCTGTCAACGGAAAGAGTAGGATGTCTTGCATAAAAATCACTGTGAATCCTGTCAAATACATTATGAATGCCGGCTCAGCAGGAAGTGACATGGACTAAGATCTTTCTCAAGCTGGCAACAGGTTTTTCAGAAGGGATAAGTGATTATTTTGGATGTTTTCCATTAATGAGTCTCATGTGCCAGCAGATTCACGCATACTATATAACTCCTTGGAGTGGACAGAAGTATCTTTAGAGGAACTTTTCTGCCACATGACTTCCAGCAGTAATAGATTCTGCATTGCCACTATTTCCTTTGTAACAACTTGCACAGTAAATTTAAATAACTGGGAAGAATGCATATCCGAGTGAGGGCTTATATTATTGGTTATTACTTGCGGACAAAGCAGTTAGTAAAAGTAAAATCTGCAAAGCAGCTTGGTCCTGAAAACATTCCTGCTGGGCTGTTAGATGTTTTTAAAACTATTTCTATGAGAGTGAGTCTTAGAATATTCACCAAGCAAGTCTTTGAAGCTGAGCTGTGTGCTGATGATAGTCCCCAGTTTCACCTGTGTCCTTACAGGCTGATAGAGATATTTATGATACACTTTCTAAAGCTGATGTCACTTCTAGCAGCAGTTGCCATGTATTAGTTCTGTCTTTAAAGCTCATTTTTGTGACTAATCATAGGAGTAATTTTAAGAATTATAAAGATGCTTTCTGGGGAAAGACTTTCAGGTAGCTCCTTGTTACCGAGGATAATTGTCTGCGTGTATATGGGTATCACCAAGCCTGCTGGAGTTCAAGGAGTGTTTGGACAACACTCTCAGAGACAAGGGTTGATTTTTCTGGGTTCTGTGTAGAGTCAGGAGTTGAATTCCTCTGGGTCCCTTCCAACTCAGGATATTCTATGGTTCTGTGATTCCATCTAGGCTCAAGCTACGGATTTCTTACAAGGATTTGAAGGAAGGGCACTTAAAAATTATTGAATTTCTAAAAGATGCTTGCAGAGGAAAGAGTTGGAACAGGAAGAGCAGATGTAGTTGCAAAAAGTCCAGATTCTTGATTTTTATTATGAAACTGTTTGACACTGAGCAACCTGGGCACAATTCCAAGACTTAACCCCAAACATAGGAAAGTGGTACCTTTGTGCTCATTGCTTTTAGCCAAATCTCTAAGGAAGCTTCACTGCTGACTTATACAATCCTATTTATTATTGAATATCAGTACGTATTTTTATCCTGGAGTTATAGCAGAAAATAAATAGTGCAATCTGACCTGTACAGGAGGCTGTTGAGGAAGAGGAAAAGCTGCTTGCAAAAACTTCTGGACAGCATTCATTCTTTCCATCTGTACCTGCTGGTAGCTTCCATCACTTCCTTTCAAGACAAAGAAACTGAGGACGGTTGGAAAGATTTGCCTCAAGTTCTTAGTGAATTTGCAAAGCTAGGTAATTTTGTGGAAAAACAGTGCATCTATCTCTTCTGGGATATCAGAAACCACACATGGTTTCCCAGGTGTTTAGCAGAACTGCCTTGTACCAGTGCAGATGTCGCACTTTGTGTACCTGACACTTCCTTAAGATTTCACTTACAATGATTGAAGGAAAAATCCTAACAGTAACTGTTGTGTTCCCAGATAGCACATTAGCAACATTTGATGATAAAAATGGGTTCCTTGAACAGTTTGTTTCTATGGTTCAACAACCATTGTTTTTTTTTTTTTTAATCATTTTTAAATTCAGCTTTTCTGTCAAGATAAAAAATTAATCTTTCCTCATATTTTATAGATTTTCTCAGCCTTAAACATTAATTGTGTAATTATGGCTGCATGAAACTAAAATACATGATCAAAGGAAACAGAAGGTCTGCTCATGACTTCTAGTTAAGGTAGAGCATATTTCAGAAATGACTTTTATAGTAGATATGATGAAGCACAGATGTGAATTTCCCAGATTATCTGCTAAAAGCTAAGCTGCCGGCAAGGATGAATTTTGAGAGAGATTGTTTTAAATACAGTTCTTGAGAGAGGCAAGTCTTAGAGCACAAGGAAGGGAGAATCTGCTTGCTTTAAGTGCGTTTACACAAAACCCAAAGAGGGGCTGTCAGCCATGGACAAAACAGGAACACTCGCGCTTGCAGCCATGCGCTAGGACATGGCCGGCTCTGACACAGGCCGGGGCCCTGGTTCCTGTGGCTTCTCCCCTCTGTCTCCTGCTGACGGCCGCAGGCTCCCCGCTCACCGCAAAGCGCTGCCCACCCAGCCACCGCGCCGCGGGGAGCCCACCTGCACACGGGGCGAGCTGCGGGGAGCAGGGGGCCCCGCACAGAGCGGGTGGCAGCAGCCGCGTCCTGCCACACACGGCGGTCTCGCTCTTTAGCAGTAGCACCCCTCTGTTCCTCCCCTCAGTTAATTTTACAGGACCCTTGCTGTATGTGCTAAGAATAATTTTAGCTAAGACTATTGATACAGTTCACAAACAAATGCAGCTCTGGGCATGTTTCTCTGGTCTGCGGGTAGTGAATTAAGTAGGTGCTATTTCACATGTCATAGAAAAACATTTATGGTCCAAGTGTACACATAAACAAAAGCCAACAGGAGGTAATGGTCATGCTGTATAAAATTCTGGAGTGTTTGATATTATTTTTCCTGCCTATCTGTCCTGACTTGCACTTAGGAGTATAGCTATATACTAGGAGTATAGCTTTACTGGTCACTGCAAGTCGCGCAGCACAGTCAAGGAATTTTCCTTGAACTCAAACCAGTCTGTGATTGAATCTTCCACAGTCCTGACACTGCAGACATAACTGCAGTACAAAATTTGTCTTCTTCTCCAGGGGATGGTATTTTTAGGTATTTCAAACTCTTGGAATTATGGTTTGAGCGGGGATCTGGGAATTAAAACATGGTAAGAAATGAATTAAAAATAGCCAATATTTTCTCTTTTTGAATTGCTGTGAATCATTTCACAGCCAAGATCTGATATATATATACATTAAAGGATTTCCTAATTCTTCTCCTATAGGTATGGAAGCTCTTTCCACTCCAGAAAAGACTGAAATACTGAAATAATTATTGTAAGAGAGAAAATGACTCAGAAAGTCAGAGAACATACATAGCTTCTGTGCTATGCAGAATAAGGAAGCATGTGTATTACTTTCTGTACAGTGTACTTCTATATTTGGTTTCACTGCATCAGCAGCTTGTGTTTTTTATTTATTTTTATTTGCTTTTTATTCTCTGTGGGCACAGCTGGCGAAGAAGCTAGTGTTACTAGTACAACAAAAATCTGCTTCCAGGATCTTTTTTTTTTTTTTTTTTTTAATACAGTGTCTGAACACCTGTGTTATGAAGCAAAAAGGCATTTTCTGCCAGTATGGCACTGGAACTTGTTTTTCTATCATTCAGTTCTGCAATTCTGCTCAGAGTGAGGCTCAGTCATTTGCCAATGCCACAAGAGAAACCCAGGATGATTTTTTTATAGCCAAGCTAAGCATCACAGTATAAAAATTCCTAACTCTGGCCATCTGGAGATGCCCTTTTCTCCCCAGATGTGTTTGGGGCAGGCAGTGGTCCTGGGATGCACACTTGGATTTGACTCTCACTTGCAGAACCTACTAAAAGCTCTCCATTAGACATGATATATGTGGCTTTAGAGCAGTTCTTCCCTTTACTTATGGCTTTCTCACCATCTTTCTTTTCCTTTCTTTTCTTCTTTCCCATTCCTCCCCTCTCCCTGTCACTGTTGCCTTCTCTCCCTCTGTAGAGCTCTCCGTCAGCCTCCTCGCGGTGATTGTTGTTGTGTGTGGACTGGCCCTGGTGGCAGTTTTTCTGTTTCTCTTTTGGAAGCTGTGCTGGGTTCCCTGGAGGAATAAGGTCATTTCCTCTAACCTGGCCGTCTTGCAGAGTGAGGCAGCCTGTAATAAGGAGAACATGGCAGACAAGCTGAAGGACACAGGTACCATAAGTTTCCTGGAGGCAGCTGTGAAGATCAGCCACACTTCACCAGACATCCCTGCGGAGGTCCAGATGTCCATGAAGGACCACATCATGCGGCGTACACGGATCCAGAGGCAAACAACTGAGCCTGCATCTTCTACCAGGTGTGTGGGCGCAGCGCTCTGCGGGAGGTGCTGTGCCTAGGTGAAACTGGCTGTGGGGGGGAGAACATTGAATTGAGCCTAATGTTCAGATGTTGTTAGGGAGGCCAAAGAAAGCATGCCCACCCACATGCTGGATTACTTCCTAAAGATTCAGCATGAACCAATTAATGTATTAAGACTAGTTTACTGTGGGCTGTTCAAATAAATAAAAAAATAAAGTTTTCAAACCCTATTACCGTGACTTGACCTCATTGTGTCAAGCTGTCAGTATGCTTTGGCCACTTTAATTTTGTTACAACATGAACAGCAGACTGGAGTATCAATGATGGTATGTAGTCAGACAGAATCAGACCTTTTTGCTCTCTCTTGTTTATGTGGCTCATTGCAGAAACAATTAGATAAGCAGAATCAATGTATTGCTCACTGTCAAAGCTTAGCACGAGCTGTATTCAGTGCTGGTGATCAATGTGCATCTCTGTCAGACAGGGACAGAGATTACAGCATCATGTTTGTTAAATTTAGGATAAGACTGTGTGAACCTTGGGACACCTCTGCAAAAACACTGAGAAATACGGTACCTCTTCCTTGACACAGAAGGCTGTGAATCTAGGACAGGAAACAGTGATGGCCTGGCTGTGTCCCAACACTTCTGCTTGCTTTGTTGGCCATGACTATGATGTGTAAGAGAGTACATATAATTGTGAAGACAACCATTGCTCAGAAAACTGTCTGCAGTACAATAAAATACCTTTTTATTTAAATTGCACTACTTTTTGGACAGTTGATTGTCTCTCTGTCATGCACACGCTCATTCTGGTTGTTTTTTTTTTTGCACCTTTCCAATTTGGGAGGAGAAAAAAAAACACCTCAGTCTGTCTGAATCATGACAAATGAAGCGGGACTTGTTTGTACATGGGAAGGTGTCAAACTCACTTTCTCACACAATTGAGCCTGGCATGAACTACAGGAGATAACCAGACCCAAGGACATAGGGGAACATCCTTGTGCAGTCTGGGCTCTGATTCAGCCCAGCCCAGAATGCCTTTGAGGAACCTGCCAAAAAGGAGTGAGGTCTCTGAGCACCACATGTCACCAAAAGCTAATTCTCTGGCTGTACAAGTTATTAGTATGGTTAAATAACTCCATAGATTTCTTGTAAACACCAGATAATCTGAAATATTGAAAATATTGAAATAAAAGTCCACATAAAGCATTTCTGCTTCACTTAGATAAAGCTTTGCTTGTGTAAAGTTTTACTTGTGCTGAAGGGGAGCTCAAGGCAAGAGCCATCTTCCAGATGAGGCTGTGCATTTCTGTCAAGCATTAGCTATCATTTTTGGAGGAAAGTCTGTTGGCAAAGTTTGAAAGCAGCAACACCCAGAACAAAACCTAACTTTTTGAGCTGGTAGTGTTTTTCTCACTTTAAAAGCTCTACTTTTTGCTGTTGTTGTTGTTGTTGTTGTTGTTTGTTTTCCTGAGGGAAACTTAGTGCCAGTGTCTTGGAATTGTAAGGACTGAGGGGGAGAAAAAGTCCCCACACTGGGTCGTCTGTAGCTTGGTTAAGGAGTTGTTTGGTCTTATATATTTAGCTGTGGGCTGTTACTTGTGTAACAGGTGAAAAAATGCAGCTTGCAGCAAATACTGTGACAGAAAATTTGCTGGACTAGTTCCTTTGACCAGTGGAGGTTGTCAGTCAGTGTTCATTCTCCATAACGGAGGTCAAGAGCACCTATTGTACTCATTCATGTGCTCTCCCTGCTTTCCTACTTTTAGTAGTTCAGAAGAAGAGGAAAGGAAAGTCGTAGGAAAAACACGTAGCTGTCCTCTCTTCTTTCTACAGGCACATCTCCTTCAAAAGGCACCTTCCTCGGCAAATGCACGTATCCAGCATGGACTACGGCATGGACCCACCTGCTGTTGCTGAGCAGCCAACCAGCATAGGCCGCATTAAGCCTGAACTCTATAAGCAAAAATCTGTTGACTCTGAGGACCCCAAAAAAGAGGCAGCAAAAACCTGTGGAAAAATTAACTTCACACTCAAGTATGACTATGAGAACGAGACACTGACTGTCCGAATTCTCAGGGCTTTTGATTTGCCAGCCAAAGATTTCTGTGGCAGCTCAGATCCCTATGTGAAGATCTACCTCCTGCCTGACAGAAAGCGCAAGTTCCAGACACGAGTCCACAGGAAGACTCTGAACCCCACCTTCGATGAGTCCTTCCACTTCCCTGTGCCCCATGAGGAGCTGGCAAGCAGGAAGCTCCACCTGAGTGTCTTTGACTTTGACAGGTTCTCCAGACATGACATGATAGGAGAAGTTATCTTGGAGAACCTGTTTGAGGCCTCAGACCTCTCCCGGGAGACTTCCATCTGGAAGGACATTCAGTATGCGACAACGGTGAGTATCTGCTATGGGGGTGGTCCCTGCCCCAGCAGCGCTGCAGGGTGGGATGGGTTGGCCTGCTTCTTTTGGCTGCACTGCCTGAAGTGGTAAGTCCTGTGCAACTGCCAACTGATGGGTGTTTTGCAGATGCTACCGTTAGCCCTGGGAACCTGCAGCAGCCGCACACAGCGGTGGAAAAGAATATTGTATGCAGAAGCTTGTCAGCATTACCATATTCCTGGTTTGCTGGAATTTCATCCCCTTATTAGTGACTTGATGTTATCTCACCTACATTAAGTCTCATTGACACCAGGTTTGATAAAGGCCAGAACGAGGGGTTAAGTTCCCTGTTTGGCATCTGTTTGTCATGTGAAGGGTCTTGGGGTCTGGATGTCTGCCACATGCACGGCATAAAGAGCAAGAAATAGTTCTGCAGGGGCACTACTGACCCATCAGCTGTACAGGGCTTCACTATACTGAGAACATTATTCTGATGTGTTACTGGAACTTATGTCAGAGCTTGATGTGGGTCTTTTAGCAGTTCTGTTGAATTCTCTCTGAAAGAGAAACCAAACATCAGAGAAGGAAATGTTCCAGACACTTCCCGTGCTGCAGACTCTGGTTAGAGCTGGCAGGAGAAGCCACCTTCTCACCTTGGTCTCAGTGCAGAAGCAATGACATTAACCTCTACATAATAGCTACTTGTCCACTATCCTCCCAGGAGGACTTGGCTGCTTCTGAGGGCAATGATTGATCTGCTTTGCAGTTGGACACCAAGTCAGTCATCGCCTTCATGTTGTTATTTCTGAAACTGGAATGTGAGATGTCCTCATCCCTGTGCCTGAAAGCATGGGTCCTGTCAAATCTTTGCTGGTGACTGGCATAACCCTTTGACATGCAAAATCTGCACCTTTTTTCTCTGTCCCACAATCCTCACCAGTTGTACCACGTGGCCACTGCTATTAGTGCTTGTTCTTTCTTTGCTGGGTGTTCATAACCTTGGCTTGGCTCCTTTCTTAAAGAGCTGTAACTCTGACATGCATGCACAGCCCTGTCCTGAGCTCTGGTGCCATGGCCAGGACTCGCAGTGCTGGGGAGTGCCGGGTGTGCGCAGGGTGCGGGCTCGGTGTGCCCCTAGGGTGAGATGTCTGCTTCTGCCTGCAAGCAGCTTCCAAAGCTGCGTGGTCACCAAGCTTCAGGAGAGTGATTTTATTTTATTTTCTTTTTTCTCCACTAAACCTTTCTAAAAGTTTGCAGAAGTTTCTGGTTTTGATGAGCGCTTGGGATTCCAGCCACTGGGGTCACTTTACTGTTGATGCTGCTTTGTACTGCAGCTCCCCAGCAGCCCACTGGTGTGGTTGGGAGCTGTCTGCAGCCCTGCCTGCAGCTCTTGAACTTCTGCAGGCCATGGTGAATGCACTCGCTGTGGTGCATGGAGCTTCCCTTTCCTTTCTACACGATCAGTATGCAAGGAGTGCAGTAAGCCTGAAGGCTACAAAAGGAAAAGACCTGTGGGTAGGAGTGAAACTGGGAAGGGGAAACACTTGGTTTCACTAGAGAAAAAAACATGTAAAGTGTAGAATATGTAGCTTTAGGAGAAGGTTATGGGATTTTTGACCTGTGTATGTTCTCTGTTTTTCTGGGATTGTTCAGTAAGAGATAGCCAATGGTTTCCAAGCTGACCAAGAGAAATAATGCCACAGGGAAAAAAGCTACAAAAAACAGGTGGAGAGACACCAACAGAAGGACAGTTGAGGAAAAAGCCTCCAAATAAGATGTATTGTATGTGAGAAGAGCAGAGCCAACATCACACCCAAGAAGCAATGTGCAGCAGTTTTGCAAAGCTTCCACAGAAACATCAGGTGTTGTTTTTGGCTCTGTCCCCTCATTCTCTCTGTGCCATTCTTTGGGAATGTGCCCATATTGGTACATCTCAGCCAGTTGTAACACACTCAAGGACATTTCTGTTTAATCAAAAATGAGAAGGGTAAATACAGTTTTTGTAATATCTAAGGAAAGCTTTGGGTAGCTAATAATATATTAGATCAATCTTGAGGGTAAGAAGATAGGAACACACTTAAGCAATGATATAAACTGTTCAAATAGCTAGCACTCAACTATTTAATTAATGATTGTACAGCTTGTGAATCAGTGAAACATTTTTGGTTTCAATTCTGCAAAGGTTATTGATTCAGAGCTTCCATTATTTCCTAAGAGCTGCTGATATGAATTTTGGAAATGTCCCAATATCTATAATCTGCTAGAAAATAATGTACCCACAGGACACGTTTTACTTGGCTGTATTTATGGTCACAAAGAAAAATCTCTTGACCTGATACAATGAGGTCAAAGAACAATTTACGTTAGTTTTTTACCCTGATAAATCCTCTCAGTGCAGGGAGAGGAGTAGAAGGGTATGTGATGCCCATAGGGTGTTCTCAGGATATAATATGGACCTCTTCTAGCAACTGTGTCCCTCCCTGGCTGCTCCCAAACGAACACAAACCAAATAACATATGAAAGAGTAGACCCAACCCACTGTGTTGTCTGAATGCATAATTGTTGTTGCACTGTGCAGCAGATAGAGCAGCCGGCACAGCTGGCACACAGAGTGAGATGCAGGTGCTCATTTCTTCGGTAACAGAATAATCATTTCTAGCTATAGTTTCACAATATTTATTTTATTTTTTTTCTACTATCAGTAAAGTCTATATCTAAGACTGGTAGATGCAGTGTCTAATTGAAGCCGGGGGCACTTCAGTGCAGAGATACAATCACAATCTTCAAGCTCAGTTTTGATGCAGTAACAATGTTTTCAATGCAGATTCCAGACACTCATTACTGAGTGCCTCCTCAGTGCTGTTATTTATTCAGGTTCTTTGTTATGCAATGCAATTCATCTTATACGAGGAAGAATACCTAACAAGGTAATAAGAAGTGCTATGTTTTAAAAAACAAATGGTAATTGCAGGAACAAATTTTCTGAGTGGTCATTTTAAGACACTAAATAAATAAAGCTCAATAAAATACTGAGCTCCCTGTTCTCTGAAAATTGGCTGCACTGAAGAGCTCGCATCCATTTCTTGTAACTCAAGAATGGTTTATTTACCAGCCACTTGTAGGGGGGAGAGAATGGTGTTGGGGGCTAATTTGACATCAAGTCTGAGGAGAATTCTGAAACCAGTGACTACTGTAAGTTGGATGTCTGGTGAGTGCACCTAGCTTTTGGGATGAGGCTGAGTTGCTGCTGCACATGAGAGCCTGGCAGGCAGGGAGCTCTTCCCCAAGGTGCTTCTCTCATTTCTCCATGGGAGAATAGGCAGACCCAGCTCCAAGGCACTGAGAGCCATCGTTATGAGCACGTACCATAGAGGTGGGGACAGCTGGGTGACCCAAATGTCCTCGCTGCTCTCAGGCACACTGCAGCTCATGAAAGGCTGGGCTGGTGGTCCTTGCATCCCTTTGCCCCTTCCTGGGCTCCTGCTGGTGGCAGCGTGGGCTGGTCCCAAACCGACTGCCCTGGAGCTGGGTGCAGACAGCCCCATGACATTGACACCAGCACCAACACTGACATCACTGACACTGACTCCTCCATGTGTGCAGCCTCGGTCCATCATGGCCAGTGCTGGGCTCATCCAAGGGCCATGGAGAGGAGTCCTCGGGCATGGGACGGGCCAAGATGTGGGTTGGGCAGCAAGGGCAAGGGGCAGCTCAGCTCATGGGATGCAAAGGACACCAGAGGACAGCTGAAGTAAAAGTGACAGCCAATTCACAGCACTTAGTGGCATCGTTTATTCATGCTCTGCCTCCCAGGCAGCAGTCCGGCTTAGAGCACACACAGTCTTCAAGCTGCCTGCCTCAGCTCATGAGTAGAATTAGCTGGAATTTGGTCAAGAATAAGAAGATGCAATGGTTCTACAAGCTGTATAGTGTGTGCTGAAAATCATCCTGATACCTTAAAAAGGTACTCTTAAAATATTTTGTGAGGTAAGAAATTTAGTTCTCAGTAGACACTTTAAGAGGTACTAAAGGTAGAGGAATAATAACTCTGTATCTGTTTTCATATATTTCATTACTGATCACAGACAGTGAGATTGTGACTCAGGTCATTTTGTTGCCTTGAAAAGAAAGCTGTTTAGGATGCCATTGTTTCTGTTTGTTTGTTTGTTCTGAGGCAAGCAAGAAATCAGAGCAGGAACTCTGAGTGGATAAGAGTATTAAATTCATATTTACCAGCAAGCTGTAACCTTCTGGGATGTTTGTTTAGATACTTACAAGTCTGGTCATACATTTCTCTGTACAGAAAACATTTGGGTGCCACTTATTTCTTTTGTACACTCTATGCTTGAGAAGATTTTCAATTTCTTTGAAAGCCAAGCGAAGTCTCTGTCAAGAATCAAAACTTTTATATATCACTCATTAGTATTCTGAATGTCTAAGTGGAATAAATATCTAATCTTTGCCTTACCAGAGAATGAGAAGGAAATAATTGGGCAAAAATCTCATCCATCAACAAGATCTATTCTCCTAATACTTAGCAAAACTTAAAGTGCCTAATGCATTTACTTATCTTTGCAGTTCCATCTCTCTACTACTCACAGCTACAATTTCTTTTCATCAGATCATTATATCACATTGAAATGATGCTCTGCTTCCAGAAATAAATAGGTGGTTTGCTCTACAGATGTGGGATATCTATATACAAAATAAAATACTTTTAAAATCCATTTTTGGAAGGTATTTGGAAATCTTTCTGTTTACTTGAGATGCTAATGCTTTCCAGTTGCTTAAATAATACCAGTCCTGTTTATAATCTTACTTTCTGGTCTACTTTTTTCCCAAATTGCCATTAGTAAGGCAATGATAGAAAGGGCTTTTAGGAGATGTAATAGAGAAGGCTGCATATACAAGAGGTGCTAAGGACTATGCATGCTATGTGTAGAAGTTGTCTCACAGAGCACCAAAAGAGTAAATTTTATTGGTCTCTTCATAATCCATAAAGTACTGAATGTTTCTGAGTGCCATCTGCTGGTTATTTCACTATTTATACACATATTAATCCTGATGTTTGTTAGCTCTTTGAAGGAATGTCAAAAAGGTTGGTGCTCCAAACTATAGTAAACGTGTCAAAACCCGAAAGTTCAGTTTCTGCTAAATGGGGTCCTTCACGAGTCTCTTCTGAAAGAAAGTGATGTCCCTCTGGAGTTTAACCACCCAGAAATGCATGCTCTACTTCAGAGAAAAGCACCATGCTACTCAGAAATATCACTAGCCTCTGCTGAAACGTTACACATTACCAAAGTCTGTAAATCTCTATTACTGAGTTTCTCTGTGGTGAACCACTGGCACTGGATGTACTAGAAAGTCCCTCATTGCATTTGTTGCACTGTACAAGTAGAAAATTACGGCTCTGCTGCCTGGTAAGGTCTCACCTTTCTGTGATCTTGCTCTGTATTGTCCTTTGTTTCATATTCCTCTAATTGTGGAAATAGATGTTAGTGTCACGCATTTGACACAAAAAGATATATACTGTACATTCCAGCCAAACTTGATACTACTGTAATTTCCTTAATGGTCTTTATTTGGTGTCAGATGCCACTTCTGTGTAAGCAATGGAGCAGAAAAAGAGGAGTACATTAGCTGTAACGTAGTAATGGGAAATGCACACTCCGCTGAGGCAGTGGAAGATTATCCTTAACTATGATTTGAAGCTGTAACATTTAGACACACATTTTTCTTGTTCCCTATATTCATTTTTAGCCAAATAATGTTGGAATATGCTGAAAAATAAATTCTGTGGCACCACCATATAGTAAAGTGTAATTCGCTGAAAAATGACAGCATAGAGAAAAGCCTGTTTTAGTGTGAATGCTACATGAATCCTGCACAAAGCATTGTGTCAGAGCGTGGAGGCAGCCTAACTGATTCTTGAACATTTCCAATATAATGTGTTCTCTGTTTTATTGAAGGAAAGCGTGGACCTGGGAGAGATCATGTTTTCCCTTTGTTATTTGCCAACTGCAGGTCGCCTCACCTTAACAGTCATTAAATGCAGGAATCTCAAAGCTATGGATATCACTGGATACTCAGGTAGGTGCTTGATCACTAAGAAGGGCCCCATTGCATCCACACTTCCCCCTCCTCCCTTGGGATAGCAGTGTCAGTGGACAGTGGACATACGTCTCTTGGTGCTAAATGTGTCATCACTGAAATACATGACAAAGCTTTGTGCATGCTTAAAGCATGCACAAATTTTTTAAAGTAGAATTATCTATTCAACCCATTCCCAAGGGCATAAATCCAGAGACAATGATTCTATAGCTGAATACGCTGTTCAAGGAGACTGCCAGTGGACTGGAGTTCTACATGAAAAGCAGTTTCTTTTCCAGAGATCAATGTCACAGTATTTGAATTTCATCAAGAACTTGTGTAAAATACAGAAACAGTACAGTAAAAAATCTTTGCAGAAAACAATTCTGCTTAGCTGGAGCTTGATGCCATTTGAAAAGTCTAAGGATTAAGACTTCAGATAAAGCCAGCTCAGCATTTCTGTAATAATATGCTGCAGGTTTAGTGCCACTTCAAAATGCATTGAAATTGCCCAAGCAGCCAATATAACAAACAGAAGCTGTTTGTATCTAAAGTGCATTCTGCCATGGTCAGCCAGTAGACAGCAAGTGAGGTAGAGCTGCCCTAATACCTTCTTTTTCTGCTCTCTAACAATTGGAAAATGTTTTTTAAAATTCCTCTACTTGCTGTAACTCTGCTCCATAATTTTAACAATTGGATAGAAAAAGATGCCTGTAAAATAACCCCCTCTTCCAGTTTTGATCTTCAAAATTCTGCATTACATTTTGTTCTTGGGCAAATTTTGAAAAAGTTCCAGTTTTGCTTCACAGAAAGCAATGGGTTTGCTTTCTGCGTCCATGCAATTAATGCCTGAGTGCCCATTGCCCACTATCACCATCGTATGAATATTGGCTCTAGGTTTAAGATGTGGCCTTCTTATACTTGCAAACCCTTACCACTGACGGAAACAGATGATTTTTTTTCCTTCCAAGAAATCTGCAGTAATGGTTCTCCAGTGCCTGAACCTCACAGAATTGTAATATGTTTGGGGTTGGAAGGGACCTTTAAAGAACATCTAGTCCAACCCCTCTGCAGGGGGGGTGGGAGTGGTCAGCATTCACACCAGTACGAGGAATTGTGGATTCTACTGGTACAGAAACATCCTTTTTTTCTAAAAATACATTTGAGGAGTGCCTTTGGCTGACAATAATTTAAAGTCTATCCTTTGAAAGTGCTGTTTCTATATTGTGAAGGTAACAAAATAAATCTCCATAAACAGAAGGCCTTCTCCTCTCTCTCCTTCTCAGATCCATATGTCAAAGTGTCTTTGCTCTGTGATGGGCGAAGACTGAAAAAGAAGAAAACCACCATAAAGAAAAACACACTTAATCCCACTTACAATGAAGCAATAATCTTTGACATTCCCCCAGAGAATATGGATCAAGTCAGTCTACTTATCTCCGTCATGGATTATGATAGGTAGGTGGGAGACTCTGGAGAACAGGAGAGGAAAAAAATCCCATTGGGCACAGGTTTTCTGCTCAGTAGTAATTTTCCTTACTATCACAACCTTGATTGCACTGCTGTCTGGCATAAATCTGTCTCCAGTGATTTACTGTTAAAGAGCCATTTATACTTATGATCATGGATAATTAGCTGCTAAAATACTAAGTATGGTAAAACTGATCCTTTGCTTTATGGCATTTTCTTCAGTGACTAGTGTGTGTCCCTTTGCTATTTACTTGTCCTGCAATTCATCATCCAGTTTTAGAAAGCAAATGTCTTCACTCAGAGCAGCAATAGGTGTATGAATTATCAATTACTGAACTTGTTCTTATTCTTGCTGTACACCACTACATGACACATGCTTTCAGATTCTGTATCAGGACTGATCTATAGTTCAAATCATTTAAAAGTTGTTATAACTGTTTCTGGTGATGACAGGGACTTGCTGTTCTGAGAGCTGCATGCACAAACAGCATCAGGCCAGATCTTGCTGTTGCAGTGCAGGTATCATGCGGGTCCCACGTTCACTGGCAGCATGTCTCATGGTGCTCTGATAGCATGGGTCAGAAGTCTCGGTTTGATCGTGCACGGCATTATGAGCAAGAGATAATTGTGTTGCTTTTCTATTTTCTTCAGAGTGGGTCATAATGAGATCATTGGGGTTTGCCGTGTGGGAGTCAATGCTGAAGGACTTGGCAGAGACCACTGGAATGAGATGCTGGCATACCCACGCAAGCCCATTGCACACTGGCATCCATTAGTGGAGGTAAAGAAGTCTTTCAAAGAGGTGTGTAGTGCTATTCTTTCCTTTTAATGCATATACTGTGCATGACTGAGCTGTTTCAGGGCTTTCAGAGAGGAGTTACTCTCGCTTGGGAGTTCCTGACAACGGCTGAGGGAATGTTCTCACCAGAAATGAACTCTAGAAAACGAACACCTGTATCATCTTGAAATAGTTTCTTGAGCTTGCAAGCAAGAGTGAAAGGGATTGTATTTACAGATGTGACAGTTGCTGTGGGGTTTTGTTTCTTTGTTTTTTTGTTTTATAGAAGACAGAGTGGTAAGGAAAGCAAATGCTGTTCTGATTGCAGAACAAAGTGTCCAGGGATATCATGTAATTCAAGTTTCAATTTTTCATCCTAAAAGATTTTTCTGTTGACTCATCTCCAAGCCTTTGAGGGAGAATAAATATAACAAATATAATTGCTCTAAGCATCTCCAGAGAAAGAGATTCACTTGATGCAGCCTCAGATGATAAAATAAGCCTGAAAAGCCTGAGTGCCATTTGGACCACCTCTAGAATTTTCTTCCTCCTTGCACTCCATTTTCTTACACTCCTATGGAGTTGTCTGCTTTATGTCTTATTTAGCTCATAAATTCAGGAGGAGAAAAATTTGAAGACTGGCACTCATATTATTGACACTTCAGGTATGAAAATAAAGCCAGCATCTGTGACCAGCAGTAGTAAAATAAAAGCAATTAAAAATGTAACTGGGGTTAAGGAAACATTTCTTTCAAAGCCACAGACTAGGTTCATAGCAAAGATTACCTTATTTTCTCTTTGAAGTTCAGATACTGAGCTCTACTAGAAGGCAGATACTAGCCATGGCAGTCCACTATTGTAGTCAAAACCAGTAGGCAACAACTCTTTTTTTTTTCTTAAAAATCTGCTCTTTCCTCTAACAAGAATACAGTTTGTGCTCAGTATGCTCCAACTCAACTCTTACTCATCAGGCTAGTTTCTGAAATTCGAATTTGCCCATACCACAGGCAGGTCTGTTTCATGTGCTGGTTTCTTTCTTTCTCCAAGCACTTGTAAGCAGCTACCGTGTGAGCGAGAGGACAGCCAGCACCTAGCAGATCTCTGCAGCAATTTTCATTCTTGCTCTTTCCCTTAGTGGCATTTCTCTACCCCGGCTGAAACATGACTGCAGGATGCTGCCCAGAGCCATGACTAATCAGAGGAATTTCCTCTCTTCCTGGACCCAGGTCCAGTTACACCCAGTAGGGGAACTTAGCAATTAAATATTTTATTTTAAGACACAGTGGAGAATATCAGATAACTGAAATGTGACGATCCATACTCAGTTGTATGAGATCATTCATGAGCTCATATTGCACCACTATAAATAAGAAGAAATGACCCAGGATCAGTTGTGTAGAACTGGTATAAATCAAAACAGAATTAAAGCAATGTAGAATTTGTGTATAACAGTAATATTGCCTTTGGGTGGTGAGCAGTACCAGGCATTCATTAGGCTTTTCATACTAGAACACTAGCACCTTTCACATGAATCATAACTGTTTGGACAAGCAGCATATGCTGTCTCATGCTGCCACGGAGAGCTGGGGATCAGCGACTGCTGCATTTTAGCATAAATGCTTAGTGATCTATCATTTGACTAGTTAGCTCAATTTCTATATCATCAGTAGCACCTCCTTGGCACATCACCAGCTGCCGACTCTGACCCAGGGGCAGGAGATCCTTCTGCCATTTGTCATTTATATGACTTTACTACACGATTTTTCAGATGAAGGCTGGAGTTTGAAAGAAAGACTCCTGTAAAATTTTTGAGAATAAATGGAAAGAAAAGGACATCATTATTTTGAGAAATTTAGAGAAACTGGAAGACATAAGATGACTCACCACTTAAAATATACTTTAAAAGTCACTGCTGAGCCCCAGTAAAATACAAGTGAATCATTTCACCCCTCAGTGCACAGGTCAGGAGCTCTCCTTAAAAACAAAGAAATAAACAAAAGCACAAACAAACACTCTGATCATCTGTTGTGCTATCTCTGCCACAAACCAGTGCACAGAGACAGCAAGCAAATGGTCCCTGTATTTATTTGCCCTTTTCAGCTTTAGCAATGCTGTCTGCAGCTCCATACTGCAGCTAAAAAAAAAAAAAAAAAAAAAAAAGGGCAGAAAAAGGCACAGGATCCTGGACAGAAATTACTGGGGAAATGCTGTTTGTTGGTTACAACTAATCACATCATCTTTTCCATATATTTTTGTGCATCTTTTAAAAGTAGTTTTCACTTTGTATCCTGTATCGTGCAGCTCCAGGTTCCTAGCAGGTGAAGGCCACCCAGACCCACGGGGATGAGCTCCGGGCAGTGGAGAGGTCAGGCACAGCCGCTGGCTGCAGCCCTGGTGTGGGCCCAGCAGCCGCCATCTCCCCGCGCCTGTCCTTGGCCCTTGTGTCTTCACAGTGGGGTGACTCAGTCTGTGCTAGGATCCCCAGCAGCCATTGTCATCATCTCCAAGGGTGTTTGGTGCCAGGGAACGGCAAACACAGCCTTCACTTTCTGGTTGATCCTCACTGTCTGCTCTCTGTTTGCTCCAGTGATTAGTAATAGCCTCTTCTGTGCGTCAGTTTCTTTCCTGATTGAGTGCTTGATCTTAAAGTGAAACCAAGAAAACTAGGCTTGAAGCGTCTTTATAAAGGCGTAAGTTGAGAAACAGATCACTGAAGCTATTAACCTGGAGGATACAAAGCTATTTAGTCCCTCCTTTCTTCTCTCCCATGCCTCTCCACAGTCATATATCCCTCATCCTCTTGATGAGAGGAGA
This sequence comes from Anser cygnoides, assembly GCF_040182565.1. Classification (NCBI taxonomy): domain Eukaryota; kingdom Metazoa; phylum Chordata; class Aves; order Anseriformes; family Anatidae; genus Anser; species Anser cygnoides. The sequence goes on along the minus strand of NC_089897.1, from coordinate 6,717,918 downwards.
GGCCTCTCATCACATAGCTGAAGACTGCAGACACATGTAGGAAAGAATGGGGAATCTGGAATTTGTTTTCTAATCTGACAGGTATTTCTTGGAAAAGCTCTGTCTAAAAAAGGGGTTTCCACCATATTTTGAATACAGCTCAAAATCACACATGCTGATGAAGTTACAGTTAAGAACAATGTCAACAGGGAAGCATGTTCCATCAGTGAGGACAAACCAGCCCATCCCTTGGTCCCCACCGTTGCTGGTGCCAGGACCTGCCCGATGGACAGGGCTGCTCCCCTGCAGCCCTGACCTCCAGCTGCTGAGCTGTACTAACGCAGCCCCAAAACCCTGCTTCTGGGTGGCAGGAGTTGCTTGGGTCTTTCTCTGTGAGCCAGTTTTGCGTTTCTTCCCTTGCTGGAGTCCTTAGGGAAGCTTTCTTTTGTCCCATTTCATGTCTTTGGTTGCTCCGTATTTATCAACAGTGAGTAACAAACTTTAATGACCGTGCTTCTTTAATGACGATCATCATTAAAAAGGAACATGTGCAAATGAATCATTAATTACAGGCTTCTAAGTAGTATCCTCCTCACACTGACTTTTAGAAGGAGACTTTGTGAACAGAGATTAGAATTCTACTTGCTTTTGCCTTTTGGAATTACTCTGACAGAAAGCTCTTTCTGTCAGCACCAAACCTGTACCCGTTCCTCTGCCCCGAGGCGCTGCTGGTGCCTGCTGCTGTGGCCTTGGCCGCCCAGCTGCACTTCAGCCATCCCACTCGCTGCTGTTCCCTTCTTCTACATTTATCAGTACATCAGCCTGCCAGGTTAAGTGATGTGTTTACAAAAAATATATAGCGAATTACAGTGTATCTTTCCAGACTTTGAAGGGGACTTCTGAACATTGGGAATTTCTTTGTTGTGTATGAAAGAAAAACTCCACCTTATATCACAGAGTAGCATCGCCAGTGCAATGCAAACCAGGCCTTTGATGTTGCCAAGTACCTCTGACATTTGGCGTGGGAGCATTTATTAGTTTAAAGTGTTTCTCCAGATAAAAACTGACAACTTTGCTGAGAGCTAAGTCATGCCCATAATGAAGAACAACCATTTATCTTTAAAGATATGCAAAACCAACCTCTTCCAGACTTTTGGGCATGTTTGACTTCCCATGAGCTCTTCCTAGTTTCTGAGTTGTGCTGTCTGCAGCCTGGCTCATTATTGCCTCTCCCTTGGCAGAATGAATACCTGGATTTCATGTCTAAGCTGCAGTGGTACTCTGGGAGTGTTTGGGCCCCATTTGGGCCACATGCACTGTGTATACAGTCTGTGATGTTAAATGTTTTCCCTAACAAAATGTGCATGTCACCAGAGAAACAAGTTCCCCAGAATTTATCATGATTTATCATGATCTGAAAAACTTCATTTTGCACACCCTTGGGGTATTCTTCAGAGTAGTTTGGATGCTCTTTCTGTAGCACAGTGATGTGTGTGCTCAGGACTTGGCAGAAGATGCATTGCTGTGATTTCTCTTTTCCCATGACTAGTTCTACTTGAACTGGTTTGGTGCAATTTGCCTAATGAGTTTTCACCCACAGAAGTGAAATTCGTATACGCTAAAGTGTGAATGTGATCTAGCAAAGAGTTTGCTTATGTGGGAGAGGAAGGAATTGATCTGGGGGAGAAGGAAGCAGTGGAAGTATTATGCCTCCTGTTGTCTTTAGGAAATGTCTATCATTTGTCATTTGAATATAATAAAACAAGATGGTGAGATGGGCAAGTACTCAAAAGCTTAAGTAGTAATGATTTTGAATTATAGTAATAGCCCCCAAGGCAGATGACTAATAATTTATGATCTCATAAGTATGGCAAAAAAATAATAATAATAAAAAAAAATGTTCACTACATCTACTCACTGTGATCTGATTTTCATTTTGAGAAATATCCCTGGCACTGTGGACATAACTTCAATGGAATAATACTACCATTCCAATACTTTCCAATACTGGAAATAATAAATAATACTTTCCAATACAGGAAAGCATTTTTTGCAGTTATTCAGTATTTCTTAAAAACAAACAAACAAACAAACAAAACCCACCAACACTAAACCAGGAAACAATGGAAAGGTAAACTAAGAGCAAACTTTGTCTACAGAATGTACATAGATACTATTTATTTTTCTTTTGGGGAGGGGATATCAGTCCTCACAATTGTGGACTGATTTACAAAGTAATAGAATAGAGCATTCAGTAATTCTTCCTGACTGGCTAAATGCAGGCATTCAATGAGTTGAAGCATGCTGTGGAGCAGATGATACTGTAAAAGAGGAGATAGGGAACAAGGTAAATGGATGTAAGAGTTTCAAACGATCTCTCCCATCTGCTTAGGCTTGCATTCTTTTTTCTCCCACCAGTGGCAAGGCCGAGCAGCAAGCTTTGACAGCCAGGGGTCTTGTCCCTCTCCTAAACCACCACCCACACCCTGATACAGCAGAGCAAGAAGAAAAACAGGACTAAACCAAGTTATTTTTGCACTTGGCCTACAGTCTCAGTAGTTTGTTGCTGAGTGGCAGTGGCTGCAGTGAGACTCCAGCCTAGTTGTTCCCGCATAAGTAAAGGCAGAAACCCGTTTTGTGGTCAAATACGTCTTTGTCTAATACGTCTCCCAAGGTGATGTGTTTCTTTTTGTGGATTTTACTGTAAAGACCTGTTTCCAAAGGAAGACGGTGTACTGAGACATGAGCTGGAAATTTGGTCTGTAAAATAAGATGTAAAATAGTTTTTAATGTGTATAAAGGTTGGAAAATTGCAAAGATGTTTTGAGTTTCTACAGACAGCACACTTTGCCAGGAAAGGAGACATCTGGACCAGCTGTGCTGCACTGTCTGTGCCTGCTTAGAAGAACAGAACTGGAAGACTTGAGAAGACTTCTTCTGGTCTGTGAGCAGCTCTTTACTGTTGTGATCAGCCCAAATTCAGCAACGTGTTTACAGGTTTCCTGTTCATGTAGAGGTGTTCATGAGCTGTTAGAAGTGTGTGCAGTGTATATCCCAAATTCCTTTTGTCATATATAAAAAGAAAAAGCTGTTGGTTCCTCGGGGGGGGGGTGGGGGTGGGGAGTGGGGAGTGGGGTGGAACTGTATTTCTGTATTTCAAGTCTCCCTAGAGCTACCTGCATGAACAGTTTCTTAAGACTCCCTTTGTAGCTGCTGCTCTTTACCCCCTGTAACATCACCACATCATGTGGAGCACTGGAGTTGTCATGAGTGGAGCTCAGACATGAAAGGGGAAAAGATGTTACAGAAATAGGTGAAATTCTTGCATGAACACTAGATCTTTATTTCTTACATCATCCTAGTAATAAAGGGTGAACAAAAGGGTAAAGGGAAATATAGAAAAACAACTAATAGTAGAAAAACTTCCACACTTTTGTCTTGAAAAATCAGCACTTCCTTAATGAATAAAGTTTCTAGGGCCCAAGACTCAGAGGAAGATCAAATTGTGAAAAATGAAACTTCCCTGGCTCCTTGGCTGCAGAGACCAAAAATGAAGTTACAACGCTGTGTACTAGCTTTGCAAGTACAGCCAATTCAGCTGATCTTTATCAGACAGCTGCAGATTCTGGACGCTTTCACATCTTGTATTTTTTTCTGAGTTGCTAAATATGTTAGTGCTATTTGTTCCATTGTGATTAAATTAATTAAATTAATAAAATTAAATTAAAATATTTAGGTTTTGAGTCAAAACAAAATTTGCTAGAGAGACAGCCATTCCTTCTCATATCAGGTTAGCAGGAACTGCATCCATCAGCCACAATTTTCAGGTCAACTTCAGTTTTCATTTTCCTAAATGTCACAGCATCAGCCTTCACTGAACATCAGAACTGTTGTGAATGCAGAGAAGGATATTCATTTGCATTGATTTTCTGGGTAAGATGAGTTCAGTGATGGACAAATACGTACCTTCTAGTCACACCATGTGTCTTAATTCTCTTTATGTGCCACGTGCTATAGAAGCAGAAACAATAAAATCATTTTATTTGTAACTCTTGCCTTGCCTTGTGAAATGCTTCCTCTCATAAAAACAGTAATCATGTGCTATGTGATTTCAGATGGTTACAGTAATCGTATCAGACAGTACTGAAGGCGATGATAACACATCCTCACTTGGTAAGGGATGCTGCAGAGGCAGACCACACGTTTTGAAGCAGACACTCCTTAGGCTATCAGAGCCACAGTTCTTGATTGTCCTGGGGCATGCTGTGCACATTCTTTGGGGATCTGCTGGCAATAGTCACAGAAGAAAAAATATATATATATATAAAAAACCAAGAGCTTACAGTCCATTTAAACAGAAAGGTGGTAAAACTAGTAAAAGTAGTACCAGGAAAACTGGTGAAAGTAGTTTTCCAGCATAAAGAGAAGTACTGTATACTTCTACCAAGGGACACCACTGAGTACTTCCAGGGCAACTCATCTTTTCTGGGAACATTCCAGTCTTATTATAGGAAACAGTTCTAACCATCCCAAATAATCGGTTTACAGTGGATAGTTCAAAAGCTGACTGCAGGCCCTCTGAAACTCGATCTGAGCTGGACTGAGCCTTCAGGTTTTTAATGTCATGAATAGGAAGTGGCCTCTTACAGGTTTGTAGATCAAAGCACCTGTAACGCAAGTGCAGAGTGGAAGATGTGCCCAGAGCAAGCTGCCGCAGTCCCAGCTGGATAAGAGGATGGCACTTGACAGTCTCTAATTGCACTAACCCACTCAATTTTTTTTTCTTCTTTAATCCTGGCTTCTTGTTTTTTTGGTGTTCTCTGTATATTTTCTGTCTTTTATCCATTCTTCTTGTTATCTAGGATTTAGTCAAAACATACGTGGGGTTTGACACAAAGCTTCTATTTTTGATCCTTGCTTCACACAGATAATCAATTTCCACTCAATACTGACTGTCACTTGCATTACTGGAAAACTGGATCTCTTGCTAGCGAAAAACACCCACTCCTCGATGGCTCAAAAACCCCTACATTTATATTTTAAATGCTGAGATTTTGCCTCGTCCCTCAAAAAGGAGATAATCAAACCATTGTGTGTTTGTCATCGCCTCAGCACAGCCACTCGAGAAGATTGGTCACACTAATGGAAACTAGATACACTGTACAAGCACAAATATTTCTCTGTCATCTAAAGAAGGATTATAACTCTGAAAACAGCTGAAGCTGGCACAAGCCCCATCCCAGAATTCAATCAGACTTTATTACTCCTTCCCTCTTTCCATGCTACTCTTAATTATATAATAACTCACAGAGGAGTGATATGATTATAGAGCAAAATGAGGCGGACCACCTCAGGGCCACATACCATGGAACAGCCTGCACAAACACTGGTTGTTGGTCTCTGCAAAGTCTGCAAGCAGCCACAAATGAATAGTTTACTTTATGTTGAGTAATGCAAACAAAATAAACACACGACAGCATTCCCAGACCTTCCTTTTCTTTTTGATTTTAGTCTCACAGTCTCCAGTTTCGTAGAACAATGACTGACTGTAGGAAAAGCAAGAGAAACTGCAGTGAGGCCTGCCACTTAATTACTGCTAGTTTAATGATGGGGACACAGGGCAATGTGAACCCCCACGGGTATGTTGGACTGCTCATTACGAGGGAACAGGGGTGGAGCCAAGGAACTGTCCACAGCCAAGTTCCTACCCACTGATTTGACAACAAAATAACTTGGTATATGAGAAAAATGTGAAAAACACACAGTGGAAAGTGAGGTCAGCTGCTGTGAAGCTCTGCTGTCTGCACTGAGAAGAAAGCTGGGCAGGAGCTGTAGCCTGTTTTTTTTTGCCAGGACGAACATCACCCCAAAGTCAGGGCTGTCAAGAGGCCAGTGCTGCAGGTGAGACTGTGAGAAGCGGAGCTTGGCTCTTCTTTGCAGATGCACAAACCTAGAAAAAAAATGGATTTTGTCCAAGTGTTGGAGGCATTCCTGGTAACACTGCTTGGCTAATGACACCTCTGCTGCAGTCAGCCTTCAGTGGCAAAGTCACTTAAATGTTCAAGAAATGTTTTCTTTTGTTTTCCTGGACTTAACACAATGATAATTTGTAATTACATTTTACTGTTTTATATATAAACATTTTTAAAACAGTGCATCAGTCATGCAAATATAGTTACATATATTATGTTCCTATGACATTTCTAATTAAAAATAAGGAATTTACAGCACATATATTTCAAAAACCCAGTGTAGGTTTCTATTAAAAAGACAGTTCATTAAAGCTAATAAAATACCTTTGAATGGCTCAACACAAATCCTAGAGCATATTCTGTTGCCACGGAAACAGTCGGCACCAAAGCCAAGTGGAGACAAGAGTAGCTACAGCACCAGAAATAAAATGCAAAAATGTGATTAGGCAGACAAAGAGCCCACTGAGTCTGGGGTGCCGTCCTCCTGGCTCCTCCCTGCCCAGGGTCCCCGCAGCCCTTCGTGGATCACCCGGGCGCTGCTGTGACACGAGGCAGGGCTGGGGTTCCAGCGCTGCACCCCATGGAGGTGTCCATGGGGAATGGGGGTGCGTGGTAGAGAGGACATCGCCTGTGCTGGGGGCAGGGGCAGTCAGAAGAGCAGAGCATCCCATAGTGAACCGATGACTGGGAAATGTAGCCCAGTCATCAAAGGCACATAGGCAAATTCCTTCTGTATTGTTAATTTCTTCCAAAGTAAGAGACCCGCTCCTAACCTTCTGGTCGCAGCTGCACATCCCTCTCCATTTCAAACCGCATTAGAATTTTTTTTTTTCCTGCCAGAAGGAATAAAGTGGAAGCGCAGTAATTACTTTTTTTTTTTTTTTTTTTTTTTTAAATCAAGTCAGCTTGCCAGCGCTGCTCTTGGATAGCTCACGTAAATGAAGCAGGATGCTGCTCGTTGCTCTGCTCGTGATGCTCTGGGACCCTCAGCAGGGCTGCCCTGCCCACCGCTCCAGCCCCTCGGCCCTGAGCACAAAGTGACGTGCCCCCTCCCCAGCCCCAGCAGCACCACCCGGGGCTGCTTGGTGCTGCCACAGGCCCTGGTGCTTCTCCCCTTTGAGCACGTCTGCACCACGCGTGGCAACGCAGTCTGGCTGTTGGGTATGGCCCCTGCCTGCCGGAGATGTGCACTCTGCCAGGCCATAGCAGTTACCAGGAGGAGCTTACTGCCCGTTGTGTAGCTTCAGCTTTATCTAATGAACCTCTAATTGCTGCACGCTGTGCATGTCCCGCAAGGCTGCTGGCATTGCTCTGCCTGCCCCCAGCCTTAGCGGGATCTCTGCCAGAGTGTGGGGGATCATGTGCTGTGACCGGGGGTGCCGGGCCGGAGCCCCCGCGGAGCCCTAGGGAAGCAGGCCGTGCTCAGGGGCTGAGGACACAGATGCATCAGGCTTTTGTTTGCAGCCCCATCTGCTTCCCAGCACAATGTCCAGCTGCCCAAAGGCTCGTCACACTTTGCAAAGCCATGGGGGGGGGGGGGGGGGGGGGGGGGGGTTGAACCAGCACAAATATCATGTTTCTACAGCTGCAACTATGAAAGGGGTTTGTGAATTCATGCCATGCCCCATCCGGTCCCAGAGAGCAGGCGGTGTTCTCCCTTGCCATGGAGAAAAAAAACATCACCAAGCCCCCAAATGGTGTTGTGCAAGCAGACGCTGCAGTTGTTTGTATTCCAAGTAAATAGGATGGGCTGGTGCTGGCCCAGCAGAGGGTCTTGGAAGATCAATCCTCAAAGGCAATGCCACCAGTCAGGGCTGGGCTGTGCATGCTCCTAGACCTGTAGCACCGAGGCAGCATCTGATGTTATTTTGCTGCACTGGGTACTCAAAAACTGCCCCAGCAGCATCTCCTGCCCTGCAGCACTCGCAGCCTCCGCAGCAAATTACAGAACACCTTAACCCAGGGCTGTCCCCACTGCCACTTGTGCTTGATTGGAGTGGTGATTTCAGGCATTTTTTTGGATTCCTCACTCTAAAAAGAATGGTTTAAAATTCTCCCAGTGTGGTATGAGCTGCCCCTGGCTAGCTGCAGAGGGTGATGGTGCTGGGTGCTGCAAAGGAGCCAGGCTGGCCCTGCTGCCGTCACCCACCAAGGCGGCAACAGCCTGCCAGCACAGGCTTCTTTCTCATGGACAATCAAACATATCAAAAATGTCAAAGGTCTTCATTATTTTCTATCATAAATCCACAGAACTTAAAAATCAATCTTCTTTCTGAAATGTGGAATTTGTCTGGTGTGTCTGAATGACCGGCAAAAAATAAGATGTTTTCCAGAGCAAAGACAGTCCCTGCAGCAACAGGCATTGGTGCTGCCAGATGCAGGATCGTCAAATACCTCAGCAACAAACACCCTTCGGGGCGAACCATGGCTGACTGGAGATTGAATTTAATGAGAATTTGTTTAGCTAGAGGATGTTTTAAATCTCTGAGGACTGAAATCCAAAATGCCCTCCTTCATACCCCGAGCAATATCCCCTCTGCCCTGGGAAGGTGCCAGGACCAGTGGCTCCATTCAGAAAAGCTGGGTGCAGGATGCCCAGCCAAGGGCAGCAGCTGTGTTTCTGCCCCATGGCAAGCGCCGGGGGCTGGGGTGGCAGGGGCCCCACCCCAGGAAGGCTTGCCTTGGGGTCCAGGTCAATTCCAAGGACCCCAGCAGATGTGGTTTCTTTGGCTCAAAACAAGAGTTCCCAGAAGCAGGAACAGAGTGGACGATGTGGTAAAAATAGTTCTTTCCTGAAACTGCATGTTTCTCTAAGCCTGTGAAAGCAGCTTTTGGAATGAAGGGAGAAATGGAAGATCCAGGAATACAAATCAATGGCACGTAATTGCCTGGTTTGCCTGAATACAGCTGAGCATCGCAAAGGGATATTGCACAGTTGACACACAGCATGAGGATGCTGCACCCCAGCTGTACCAAATTTCTTGGGGTTTATTGGTACTGATGTCCCTTATGTTTCTTTCTTGCTGTATTCTGCAGCAACCTGAACATTTCAATTTCTCAGGCAAGCTTGGATAAGGAATGGAAAGAAGATGGCAGATTACTCTGACATCGGAGATGGCTCCACTGGGGAAAACTGCTTTTCATTTAAAACCTTGCTTTTATAGAAAAAAAAAATGCAGTCAAGGAAGCACTGAGAATTTAGAACAAAGCTGTGAGGAGCAATCTCCTCCAGGAGCTGATTACAAACCATAACTCTGGTCTGTGGGCTGCCTGCTCATCTGTTGGAGTTCTCGAGGTTGCAAAGCTTGGAGCACTTTGAGGTTAAACAGGAGAGGTAAAGTGACTGAAGGGCTGCAGCTACTCAGCAGGAAGTAGCTACGTGGAGGTCAGGGACTGCATTTCTACTGCAAATTAATTGATACATTAATATGCATTTCTTTGTTCTCTTTTTCCTCTCCGTTGCATGGTCTCATAACATATAAAAAATCTTGCTTTCCCACTGGGAGCTCGCCCACCAGCCCCACAGCCGCTACCCCGGCTCCCTGGGTGCCTGGCAGGCTCCTGCCACCACCTCCATGCCCCAGGAGCAGCACTCTGCCCCGGCTTCCCCCGCCACGTAGAGCCCTGTCACGGACCTGCTCCTCCTGCCCCAGCCAGAGGCTCGGTCATCTGAGATGCTCCATGGCTCTAAAACAGCATTAAAACATCTCCAAACCCATTGCAAGCATGCAGCTTGGAGTGAGAGGTGCCAAGCGCTGCTGCTTGGCAAGGGACAAGGAAGGAAGCACGTTGCTTTGGTGAGGCGGGGGTGATGAGCCAGGGCCCCTCAGAGCAGCTGGGACAAGGAGGCAGCCCCGCTGCACCGAGCTGCGCAGGCTCCTGGCCTCCGGTCCCCGCCACGGATGCCTGCCCTGGCGGCTTTGCCTCGTGGATTCAGTCAGACCTCACATTTTTTCTTACTGGAGCAATTCCATGGAAAGTGCTTATCTTGCTTCACTTGCAAGGGCTAGTAGGCAATTTTGGAGAAACTCATTTAACTGTGATACTAGTGAGTCAATAACACACTTCTGTATTTTATTAGAAACAGAAAAAAAAATTGTTTGTTTTGACCCTACCTGTGTAGCCACGACATCAATTTTCCGTAATAATTGGTTACCATGGTTATACGTCCTTCCAGGCTGCCAGATGCCTGCAGCAGAAAGGCACCACCTCGGCCGCAGCACCGGGGTGCTGTGCAACGCGGGGGCAGCCGCTCCGGCCCCCCCGGGTCCCACGTCCCTGAGCACAGCCACGGGTGCTCACTGCACCGAGCAGGGCACCTGCCCCTGCCCGTGCCTCGGGCCTGGAGTTGCCATTTACACAACCTCAGCTGCAGGAGAGGGGCCAGAAGCAAACAGATGAGGAAAACCCTTCTGGGGGTCTTTGGAACTGGTCCACGATCCCCAGGCTGCAGCCGGTTCCAGGGCAAAGCACAGGGGAGGGAAACTCAAGCTCTCCTTTGCCACAGGAAGGACCACTGCATCCCTCAGCACTTTTGCCTTGGGAGGATGTACTGAGCAGAAAATTTGGATCTATTCCAGACAGGCTCTGGGAGCTGATTTTCAGAGAGCAGAGGAATTAAAGAACTGCTTAGATGAATAGCTGAGCTAGTATTTTTGTGTCCTCAGGAAACATCTTTCATAATAATAGAATTAGTAATAATAACACCCCAGAGAAGATCCCACTGAAATCATGTAGACTGCAGGATGCATGAAATCCTGAGGATGGTGCGAGCTGCCTGCGTGGGTCCTCCTCATGTCAGCAATATCCTTGTTGACTGGAGACAAACCTTTTACTGCGAATTGGGAGCAATGCATGCAGCATAATCCAGCCTGATCAAAGTACTGAGGTAACTGCAAATTCTGTTCATAATGGAAACTGTCCAGAAAATAATGAAATTATTTGCAAATAATGTTGCAAACCACAGCTTCTCTGACAGGACTGTGAGCTCTGAATCCAAAGATTTTGTTTTTAATCTTCTTGTCAAGAGGAAAGGATGGTACAGATGCCCCAGCACTAGGAAGGATGAGCAGAGCACGATTGCTTCCCTCCAGCAGACCTGTCAGCTCCGCAGTGAGCCCCATATTTTTGCAGAATCCACTTCTTTAATGAAATCCCGGTTTCTGTCTCTCCCTTTGCCTCTGCCAGCAAAGCACATGTGAAGAGGAGAGTGCAGAGGGAACAAGAGCACCGTGGTGGGGCCGGGGCTGGTGGTGGGAGGCAGCTGGGTGCTGCAGAGGGCACGGCAGGAGCCGCATCCACTGCTTGAGGAGGAAACGCAGGGCTGGGGGAGGTAGAGGCAAGCTGAACAGAGCTGCAGCCCAGCATGCTGATCCCTGGATCTCTCATCATCATCATCTCTGCCAGGCAGAAGTGGCTGCAGATGAAGGGCCCCAGCCACATTCCCCACCAGACTGATGTGCCCCAGGCTGGATGGGGCAGCACAGGGCTCAGCAGGACAGTGGGCAGGGGTCAGCATCCCAGGAAAGCACTCCGCAGCACCTTGTGACTCCTGCCCCTGCAGTCCCCCCCCACACACACCTTTAACACCCACAGCCCAGGGGCCCTTCTGTCCCCAAATCTGCAAGACTCCCTTGTAGATCCCTGAGAGCACTGACAATGCAAAAAACAGAAGTAGTGCAGAGCTGTGATTAAGCACGCGCTTTAACCCTGCTTTAACCCTGCTGTTATTTGGAAGATCCTACTTTGAGAAGAAGGAGACTGCCTCAGCCAGCCAGCCCCGTCACCAACTCCTGCCTGGGCACCAGCAGGTTCAGCTCCAGCTCCAGCCCAGCCCACACCAGCATGAAGCCATAGGCCAGGGCTCTGCCTCTCTGCCACGAGGCTCTCAGCAAACTATCCTGGTGAATTTGGTTTTGCTTATTCTATACTTCCATTGCAAAGCACAAAGGACCTTAAGCAAGCTGCTGCCGTCTTCTTTCCTTCCTGACACTAAGATCCTCCCAAGCTCCTACATCCTCCCACTTCTGTGAAGTCCTGGACAGAGAGCGTTATTGCTTCCCAATTCATGTGTGACAAGTTAGACCTCAACCAGATGTTATGTGGGCAGAAATACCTATTTGAAGTTAAAAGCCTGTGATTATACTTGCCAACCAGGCATTAAGAAAGCATTGAATGGAGAAGTTATTCTCCCCTTCTTGTTTCAATAAAATAGTATCTTTACAATACACTTGTTTAAGTTGCCTACTTTTAATTTAGTTTCCTAGGTTCTAATACTACATGAAAAATCATTTCACTTTATCAACGGTTCTCATGAGCTGGAAAAGAGCAAGAAAAAAAGCCAGCATCCTTGAAAATTAGACAAAGAGGAAAAAAATAGCTGTGGGAGATCTTGCTTTCTCTTTCCTAGTGTTAACATAACTTCTCAATTTACTTTATCAGATTGCCTTCCGAAGGGAAGTATTTTTCAAGAGGAACAGAGATGAAAGGAATTATTACTTACACAGATTCTTCTTTAAAGAGATAAAATATTTGGCAATTAAAGCATGAGAAGCTGTAGACTCACAAGGAAAGCAGTGACTTCACCAGAAAAGGCATATTAACATATTTTCCACTAATCTCTCATTACAGAAAGCGATAGCACTGCTGTGAAGCACTGCCTCTGCAGAGGGGCTCTCTGCCCCCTGTGGAGCTGCGGCAGCTGCGGGTCAGGGACGTGTACCACAAGGCATTGTGCATGCTGCAGCCCAGAGAGCAGGGGGACACGAGCGAGTCCCTGCTCTTGTGCTGGAGCCACCTTCATCAGCCAGCTGAGCCAGGGACACACTTAGAATAAAAGCTTTAAAGAAAATCTGATAGGGGGAAAGGGCCTGGCCACAGTGGCTGTAGGTAAACCTGCCCAAGGGATGAACAGGAATACAGCGGAGTCTCTGCCACCGGTAACTCTGAGTTCAGGAGTTCATCCTCCTAAACGCATGGTAGCTCAGAGGGATTCGGTGGGTGGCAGTGGCCCGGGCAGTTCTGAGGTCTGGGCTGCGCAGAGTGACGAAGGACCAGCCCCACAAGCTAAGGAAAACCCTGTTCCCAATAGGGGCAGGGGGCTTAAGGAAGCTCCGGGAGGTGGAGGCACAGAGGGTGTGAGCAGTGCCAGGAAAGGGCTGGGGCAGAGCTGCACCTGGCAGCAGAAACAGGGGCAAGGTCAATGGAGCAGATGTTGAGCCCCAGGGTTTAAATGCAGGTGTCATCGCCCCCCCCGCCCCCATTCCCCCACTCCCAGGGGCAGAGATGCAGGTGGGGGGTAATTAATGTTTATCAGGGCACTCAGTGTCCTGGCAGCCCCATTACCTGTGGCACAACCTTTGCTTCCTCTTAATGAGGTTGATAAATATTTAAGCAAGAAAAAGAGAAATCAATAAAACCTAGCAGGAGGTGAACTCTAGCCTTTACGTCTTTCTTCCCGGTGAGGGCAGCTGCGGGCTGGGGGCTTGGGGCTTGCTCAGCCCACTGGCCACACGGGATGCTGCACAGGAGCAGCCACGCTTCGCCCGAGCTCCCTTCAGCCAGCTCAGAGTGGAACCACTTTTACAGATCAAACATGATTTTTGTCTCAGGGTTTGTCAGCAAATGCAGATAATGCTGTTCTGCTTTACAGGGTTATTCTGAGGATTAATTTGTTGATGTTTCTTGAAGTACTTTGAGGATGTGGAGTGCTACATAAGTACTGCATTTTATAAGCCGATCAGACACTGCAGTTATCTTTCTGTTTTGCCTCATTCCCAAAGTGTTTGTACAAAACAAATTCCACATAAGCATGGTGATACTGTAGGCGACGGCAGGCAGCGTTTGTCATGTCGGCACTTTACAGGGTGGCAGCAGGCGGCCCTCCCGCCCCAAAAGCTGCCATTTCCCGTGCTAGTAAATGCTTCCCAAGCGTCCCCGCTTTCCCATGTCATGGCATCCTGGGCTGCTAGGTGCACCCAGGTGGTTCAGGCCGTGGCTGTCACCCGGCAGTGCTCAGGACGCACCAAGACCACGGTCACTGCCTGGGGGCCGCACGCCTGGGTAAAGCTGCAGCCGGAGGGGCTGCGTCTGTGGCATAGCCACAAGGCAGTGGAGAGAAAACAGTTTGCCTCTTGTCTCATGAGCAGTATTTTGTGAGTAAATCACAGGTTCTCAGCTCTCATGGAAGAGCCACGTTTGTCATTGTGGACAGGCTGGCCTTCCTGTCTGCTCTGCTGGGGCTCCGGAGAGGAGCTCTGTGCAACACAGGCCAGCCGCAGGGCGTCATGCCCCTCCTGCAATGGCAAGGTGAATCCTAATCTGCCAGATTTTCCAAAGACATTAAAATGTTTGATGGACTTGTGCCACTCTGGACAATCAAAAGCCTGCCAGTGCAGCTGCTGTCTGTACCTCGTGCCACTGATGCCAAGGCGAGCACCGACATCTGTGGCAGTGACCGTCAGATTTTGCAGGAATGCTGTTTCAGGTTAGATGTTTTCTGGTGTAGAATCATTGCTGCCCCACCAGTTTTAATTCAAGCTAGAGAAATCATTGGCATAATTATTTACAACTGTGCAATTTCTGAAAATTGTATTTCTGTTACTGTAGTTATTGATCTTGAAAAGGGCTATAAATTAACTTGACGGTTCACATCATTCTTCTCACTTGGATTATTTCTCTGCTTGATTTGCACTGCGTTGAACTTTCAGCACCACCCAATTACAGTCATTCAAAGTGTGTTTAAACATTTTTCTTGTGCAATCAAGATAATTATAATACAGAACTTGAAGCAAGTATCGAGTCACCTTCACGTTGCAGGACAGCATCCCTCGAGGCAGGCCCAGCTTTTCAGCAGCACAGGGACGGCGTGGCGGTGCTGTGGCTCAGGAGGGCTCGTGGCCCTTCGCACCATGGCCACAGCCCCCAGAGCCCCCTGGATGCGCTGCAGTCATGCTCCCCATCACCTCCCTGGGGTGCCTGGGCAGCCCTGCGCCACACCAGCAGGAGGAATCCTCATCTGGCCAGGTAAGCTCACAGTTTCATATACTGAGCGTTTGTACCCAGACCTGATTTCTAATGTGAAAAATGCATGCTTAATGACACACAGACACCTCGTAATTCAGCCTCTGTGCTCAGGCATCTGGAGCAACTGTGATAGGAATAAATCACAGAACATCTGGGTTTCTGGATGACATCTGGCATCTCTGGGCCAAGTCCTGCATTGCCCAGGGGTGAGGTGCGAGTGGAAGCACGTGGGGTAGTTGCTGCTGGGTGATGTGGCAGGGACTGGTGGGACGTGGCACAGTGGCGCTCAGTGCTGCCGCCAGCTGTGGGTGGCCAAGGCCAAGCCCCGTTTTGTGCCCAGGGCCCTCCTGGTGCTGTGCTCATGTCCGTGCCCAGCACGTGCCTGCTGCAGCCCCCAGCCCCCCCAATCAGAGATGGGGGGACTTCAGGCCTGACAGAGCCAGAGCTGCCGCCCAAGGGGCTCCAGCACCAGCCCTGTCCCGCCCCCGTCTCCTCTGGGGTTTGGGTGCTGCCACCATGGAGCCATGCAGGTTTCATCGCCACAAAGCGGGGATGGGAAGAGGCCTGGGGGACTGAGGGCCATAGGTATGGGTTTTGTGACAACCCTGTGACTGCAGAGGGAAGACAAGTGTGCTTCATTAGACATAAACTGGGAAAATCAGCAACATCTGGTGACTGCTGGCTAGGATGCCTCACCAACACGTGAGGAAAATCTCCAGTTGTTCTCTCAGATTAAGGGATTTTGCTGTTTGCTCACAGTTTTGTACATACAAAACAGGCAGGCCCTGGCCTGGCTCAGAGGTGCCAAAGCCCCAGCCTAATGTCCTGCCTGACCCCCAGGACCCCTGCCCAAACCCCCCCAAGCAGCAGCCATACTCACTGCTCTGGCCGGCCCTGCACGGGCACCCCACTCTTGGGAACAGCCCTTCGGGGTGACCGGGGCAGTGTGGAGCTCACTGCTCCGGAGCCCGGCCCCAGCACCCCATGCTCCCCCCAAGCAGGTGGCTGCAGTGAGCTGCATAGCATTTATTCAATGTATCACAGAGAAGAAAGCCTTGTTAAATTAGTCCAGGTTTCTTCAGAGAGGTCATAGGCAGGGACACCCCGTGCTGGCAGGTGGAGGGAGGCCTGGGGCGGTGGTCCAGCATTTCACCATTTCACAGTGATGGGATACGGGGCAGAGGTGCCACCCCATGCCAGGGCTGGAGGTGCTACCACAGGGCAGGAGGGGCAGAGCCACGCTCACTGGGGCAGGGTTGCCAGAGGCGTGGGGGTGCCCTGCCGTGGCCCCTTAGACCTCCAGCTTCTTCTTCATCTCCATGCGGTAGATGATCTGGTAGCCGTCATCCCAAGCATAGATCTGCCTCTCCCGGGGGCTGTACTTCATGCTGGAGTGGGAGCCATAGCGCTTGGGGAAGTAGACGAGGGAGGCATCCTCAGGGGCCAGCGTCCCACTGACATCAAAGACACACTGCACGCGGGAGCGGCTGGGCAGGCGGGTGTTGTAGGCCACGTGCAGCGCCCCACACACCACGAAGGCGCCCTCGGCGTTCTCCCGTGGGCATGGCGTGTCCCACATCTGCTCGATATCCAGCGAGGTGGGGTCCAGCTTGGCCAGGCATATGTTCTTCTCATTCTCCTTGGTGGCGTAGATGGCCCAGAGCCCCTCCTCATCTGCTGCCATCTCAATGTAGGTGAAGGGGGAGAGCCCAAAGACGGGAATCTGCTCCTCGGCCGGGAACACCGAGCTGTCCACCACTGTCTTGTTGGCCAAGTTGAACTTGATCACCTGGAAGGGGCCCTGCTGGCGGATGTAGTAGAGGTGCCCGTCATAGACAAGATGCCCAGTGCCCACCCAGGGGTAGGGCAGCTTGATGCGGGCAGCCTTGCGGGTGGCAGAGAAGAGGGTGAATTCCCGCATGCGGGGGAAGACATACACTGTGTCGTTGGCAGTACCATCGAAGACGTAGATCTTCTCAGAGTTCCCTGCAGCATCCTTGGTCCAGAGACCTGAGGTACTGCCAAAACGCTTCAGGATCTTCATGGCTCTGACGCTCGCAATGGTGTCGCTGCAATCTGCAAGAGTCGAGCAGCTGTGAAAGCCTGAAAGCCACCTGGCCCTGCAGGCAGGGAGGTTCTCGCCCCGCGCTGGGGTCACCCTGTGCTCAATGCACATAGGCCTTGGTGTGTCCCACCCCACTCCCCAGGCAACTCCCTTGCAAACTTGCTGCAGAGGCTGCAGTGCCATCCCCGCTGGCACCAATAAGCCCCGTTCTGTTCCTGTGCATCAGGCTAGGGACGCCACCCCCAGCCCAGCCCAGCCCAGCTTGGGAGATGCCCAAGACCCCGCTGGGGAGTCAATGCCACGACGTGACCGAGCCTGGGGCAACCCTGCACCCGGAACCACCTCACAGGGGAGCCGCGGCAGGCTCTCACCAGTCAGCTTGGTGTACTTCTCATTCTTCCTCTGCTTAGCCGTGGCCACCTGCTTCTCCATCAGCGTTTCGTCCACCTCCACGCAGGGCGGCGCGGGGTTCTGCGTCTCCAGGTAGTCCACCTCGCGCTCCAGGCGGTCCACGCGCACTGCCGCGCCCTCCGCCTCCGACCGCAGCGCCTCCCGCTCCTTCTCGGCAGTCTCCAGCATCCCCAGCACCTGGTTCTTGAAGTCTCGCAGCTCCGTGGAATAGCGGCTGCTCTGGTCGTGCCACTGCGAGATCCGCTCCTGGGGCGGCCGAGGGGACACCGGGGGCTCGGGGCGGCACGGCCCACGCGTGGCAGCCGTCCCGTCGCCCGCGCCCGACGGCGGGAGCCCCCGCGGCCCCCCGGCGCTCGCGTCCTGGGCCCCGTCCCGCCGCGGTCCCGCGCCCGCGACCCTCCCGCCCCCCCCCCCGCGGTCCCTCTCCCGGCCCCCCCCCCCCGCACCGCTCCCCCGCACCGCGCCGCGCGGGGGCCCCCCGGCGGCTCCTCCTCGCCCCGGGCCTGCTCCCGGCCCCGCCAGGCGCGGGGGAAGCGGCGCGCGGAGCCCCGCTCCGTACCTCCAGCAGGGCGAGGCGCCGCTCCACGTACTCCATGAACTGCTGCTGCTGGGCGCGCGGGGCCGCGGCGAGGAGCGGCAGCAGCAGCAGGCAGCAGCGCCAGGGCCCCATGGCCGTCGGAGAGTGCGGCCGGCGCTGCCTCCACCTCAGCGCTCAGGAATGCTCCGGCCCCTCGCGGCCCTGATCGAATCCAGATGGGAAGCGGGGAGGGGAGGCTGCGCCCTCGCCGCGAGACCGGCCCCGGGCGCCTTAACCCCTTCGCGCCCCGCCGGGACGGGCGACGGGGACAGGGCTCGGCCCCCAGCCCGGAGCCGCCGCGAAGCCCCGCGCGCGGCCGGGGTGCCCGCAGCGGGCGGCACAGCCCCCGCCGAGCCGGGAGCTCCCCCCCGGGGGCCCGGCCGCGGCTCTCCGGGGCGCTGCCGTTCCGCGGCGCCGCGCACGGTGCGCGCCCGCCCCCTGGCGCCCCAGAGCCGCGGGGACCCTGCGGCTGCCCCCGAGAGCCGGCGACCGGCGGCGGGCAGAGGCCTCGGGCAGCCGCCCCCCGGCGGGGCGGACCCCCCGGCGGCTCCCGGTCGCGGTGGGAAGGCCGGTGCCCGTCCCGGCCTCCTGGGGGAGCCGTCCTGGGCCCCCAGGCATCGAGCGGGGCGAGAAGGGAGAGAGCAGCTCCGGGCCGCCCGGCAGCACCTGGCACGCGGGCCTGGGCCCAGCAGGGGAGGCGGCGCAGCAGCACGCAGCTCCGGGAGCGCTCGGAGCGCCGCGGCTGGACGTGCGAAGTCAAACCCGGCTACGAGCAGACACCGAGGCGATGGGAAAAGCTTCCTTCGCGCCTGAGACAGCGCTGGTCGCTGCTTGGCCCGCGGCGAGGCCGGCCCTGCACGAGCGTGCTAAGGCTCCCACGGCGCCTGCTCCCCCCGCTGGGGCCGTCCTACCCTGGTGAGCAGCGAGCGGGTGTGAAGCAGCGCTCCTATTTCAGCCCAGATAAGGCAGAAACGTTTTCCAGCTATCCACTTTTCTATTAAAGTGACCAAATGAATAGAGTACAGAAAATTAACCCTTTTTATTGATGCATTGCAATTGTTCTACATTTTTACCATATTATGTAGAAAATACTTAAAATACAAGCTACTTTGTAAAACCAAAGACAAACATTGAATCCAAAGATAAACTATGTTTTCACAATGGACCCTTTTCCCATATAGTTAGTATTAAATTTTTAAATATCTATTTCTTCTGTTAAAATGATTTTTACATACCCCCTAAGTACATCAGCAATACAAACATAGATCAGTAATTCAGAAACTACCTGTATCTAGCGGCCTGTAAAAAGGAAGAGCACAACCATAAAAGAAAGTTAAATTTTACACAGTAACTAGCATATCAAATACATTTAATAAAGTAGGAATTCCATTGCAATATCAAGGATTCAAGCAGAAATACTAACATTACATATAATGTACTGCTACATGTAGTGAGATAGATATATTTCAAGCTGAATCTGAAATCACACATTATATAAAGTTTAGCAACAAACAACCATGTGGACATGCGGCACCATTCAGAAGTTTAAATAAAATAAAAAGAAAGCAGGGCTGTGCCAATCCTGTCATTTAGAAGCAATTTAGTTTCGTGTACTAAAAGAAATTGCTGAGTCAGAGGATAATTACTGCATCCCATCAACTAGGTGCTAAGCAGGAAAGCTTCAGACATTGCAGTGGCTATCACAGCTGTGAATACAGGTCAGGAACAACTCTGATTTAACGACAGTTCATGGATCACATGAATGAATCTAGATGGGACTGTGGTTACCAAATATTCAAAAGGTGAATCCCAAACTATTTCAGAAAAATAGTAATTAAGGAGTACTCCAACTTCCACCCAGAGAGAGCGTATTTCTTTACAAAATGCGTAGCAGCTCTGAAAATGAGGACAGTCGATTATTTAAACTAATTTGAAAGCTGTATATGCATGGGAAGAAGGGATACATCTCCTTAGAGCCAACTACAATATACTTACATTGGGCAACACTGAGATCTGCCACACTTGTGAAGCCAGTGCGCCAAGGTGAAAACCTGGTCCTGCTGGGGTGGCCTTTTTTTGTTTGGCTGGTTTATGCTGTGTTTCACAGAGGAATTTCAGGGATATCAACAACGTGTTGTAAATAGAGAATGACTCAAATTTCCCCATGTTGTTTCCATCTTGTCCTCTTTGTTCCAATACTTTTGGAAACTTGGACAGTGCAGGGGATGACACCGTGCTTTGTGAATACATTTGACTGAGTTTAATGATCATTTTAAACTGCATTTTTTGGTGGGAAGTGGGGGCAGAGGAGCAGGAAGGTTCTTCAAATTTTTAGCACATTTTGCTAGTGGTCTTTTTTCCTGTTACAAGTGCATACAAAACACTTTACTAGTTGTGAAACAGGCCATGAAGTTTTCCTGAAACACAGGAATTGGAACTTGTTTTGCCTTTTGATGGAAAGGCACAACTCTGTAACCCAAGAGGTATCTCACGGTAAGTACTGAAAACAAGCAATGTAATATGGAAAAAAAGAAAGTGCTTACAGCAACAAAGAGCATTGTTTACACCAATGATGTAAAATAGCAAGATCAGTTGGTTATCCTCACTTTTACAGAAGTGCTCTGACTAGAAATACACTGAACAACAATGTCACTAATGCTACTGTCCAGTTCAGAAGTCCTTGATCCCTCTATTGAAGGGGATACCAAACCTTTAACAGTTCATCAATTTCAGGTCAGTCCAGACTTTCTTCTATCAGTAAAAATACAGAATTTCAGAAATTAATTTTGCCCTTTTCACATACTGCTCAGAGAACTGGCCTGTTTTCCACTGGGACAGAACATGAACTGGGATTCAAGGTTACCAAAACCTCTTATTGCTGCAGTAATACTACCGCTCAAGCGAGTTTATCATCCATTTGGACAAGATACTTAAGTCTATATACTGAAGATGAGAAATAATTCCTAGTACAAGGGACCCAAGAAAACAAAGTGTAGTTTAAAAACTCCACTGATTATGAAAACTGAGTATTTCCTCTGCACACTAACTAGGCATACAGCTGACAAACCTTCCCAACAATTCCACATTAGCAGTAGCTTTACAAAACTTTAATGGTATTATGTGCTTTACAGCAGGCTCTCTTTGGTATAAATATTCTGTCACCAAGCTAGCAATATTTTACAAGAAATGTCTGCTATTAACGTGGGGGAAGGTAACGCCATACTAACCTAATAAAAAGTGATTGCACATATTTAATCACTTCTGCAATATTAGACTAAACATTCCAATGCATTCCCAGCACTACCCTATTCGAAATGCACTGACAGACATCTAACAGTACATGTGCCATTTCAAGGAAAAGCTTTAAGGGAACATCGCTTCACTCCAAACAAAAATGTAGCTTTTTATGATAGCATTAAAACCGAGAACAATGCACCTATGCAACATACTGCTGTTCTTGCTGTGATAAGCTTAGTGAATTGCTTCAATTCGACGGGGGCTTGCTGGTCCCTCATAAGGCAAGCTCACTGTAAACTCTATTCACACTACATCATCATTTAAGGCACTACAATAAGGGGACACACCAAACAACTCTTCATCACACATACCTGTGCAAAACAAATCAGAAGGTATCCTTTTCTCTCATGAAGCTCTACTCCTCTCTCAGTGCTACAGTGATGAGCTCTAACCATTGCATTATATCACATACATTCCAACATGAATCAATTCATTTTGGTTTAAATACAAAGGATACATCAACTCCATCCCCAGGAACGTTTAAGAATTAGACAAACACTAAGTACAGAGTTCAAGTATAATCACTACACATTTTGATTACAAAGACAGAACGTTTGGGGTTAGCAGGAAGTTTTGCTCGTTATATTTTTCTAATCAATATGTACATATTTCATTTTATGTAAAATATTAAAACACCACCAATACAAAACTTCTAAAATAGTTTTAAATTCAGTAATAAACTTTAAAATCTGGATTTTTTTTCTTTTTTTCTTTTTTCTCTTTTTTTTTTCTCAATTCCTACATGCATGTACTGTATACAAGTCTTATTAAGAGCGCTTTAAAGTAGCTGTTGACATATCCGGGAGGATACGCTCACAGGAGTATAAAAAGCTGTACACATCAATACAGTGATGTTTCATTGTATTTTAAATTATTCAACTCCCTCCTAAATGAATCATGTGAAGAAAAATATTAAGAAAAACAGAACAAAAAAGTCCTGTGCTTCTGTGAAGGAATCCAGCTCCGTTTTAGGGCCAGCATCTAATATGCTGCAGAAACCAAATTTTAGAGCAATGTGGCACTATTCATTCTCAACTGAAGACTACAGCATCCTGGCAAAGATCTTGAGCTCCGTTACACAGTGAGATCTTGAATAAAGTTCAAAAAAAACTTAAGAGTTCTTCAATGAATGCAACAAAAATTTGACTATGCTGTGGAAATGCAGAATTTTCAAGAAAACAAAACAGATTTCAGGGTTTATGTTGATTCCTGAATATATAATGTTGCTAGTACAAGGCAGCTGTCTCTACCAGTCCTTAAAAAATTTAAAAAAAAAAACAGAGAAGTAAACACAAAACTTTGACAGTAACATATATGGAGATGTAATGGCTTTTACAGAGCCAGCAATTTGTTAGAGACAAATTAAAATAGAAAACAAAAATTAAAACACTAAACTTGATTTTAAAACTGTCATAGCAACACAATGAGATAAATGTGCATTACATTTTTAGTGGCAATATGGATTTGTGCAAGCTGCTGAAAAAATAATCTGCTAGTCTTTTTGTTTAAATTATACAAGTTAAAAAAAAATCATCACATCTGTCTTCCAAGACACTGATTTTCCTTCCCCTTCTCATTAGCATAACAGAACAATTTTAAATAAATGTGACCATGAACTTTTTAAAAGCATCTATAAAAAGTAAGTAAAACTTTAAAAACTTAATTAGTGACCCTCGTACTGGTAACAAAGCATGCTGCTCAGTTAGTGACTGAACTCACCAGAGACATTTTTGAACAACATACCAGCAGAGAAGGGAGAAACAAAAGCCAGGCAGTCATTACCAGGTAAAGGTTCACCTGAAATCCTTCTCCAATCTCTCAGGCCTATTGCAGGACAGTGTTCTACTAGGAACTACAAGTATGAGTACTGGTTGATCTTTGTAGGGCTCAGCGGATATCCAGTGTAAATAGCAGATCCTCTGGAAGCACCAATATAGGACTGGGGAGCAAACTGGTGTTGGTACTGGGCAGGTGGAACATTTGCAGAAGTCAGCAGACTTGGACCAACACTCACAGGGACCTGGTGGACAAGTGTGCTAGGGTGGGCAGCGTATTGGGTGTGCCGTGAAGAGCCCTGAGGGGAGAACAAATGGGCGATGGAGGTGGTGGAGCCCAGTGGTGCAGCAGTGGTTGGAGCGTAAGTGTACATATGAGGCTGGCTGGACAGGTGTGCATTTGCAGTTGCTGCTGCCAGGTGGGGATGCACAGGGCTGCTGTGCTGAAACGTGTAGGGAGCCTGAGAAATAGTTGATGTGAGGGGTGCCACATAAGCTTGTTGCCTACGTGGGCCTGCATTTCCACTTCTCTCCTGTGAAGCCAGCACTGTTGTTTGCTGGTTCTGCAGGGAAAAAAAGTAAACAAAGTTAGCGGGTATCCTCAGGGAACAAGAAAGGGTTCAGCCAGAGCCTCCCAATCAACACCTGGGTTCTAGCTGCAGGACTGACTCCTGTCAGAAACTCCATTCCCACCTGTGATACCCTTTTGATAATTTGACAAGGGTTACTGCAGTTCCACTAAAACCAAGGTTACTTTTCTTCCACAATGAGACCAAACTGCCACACCTGGGGTACCACGGTACTTGGCTGTACAAATGCAGGCAGGCTCTAGGACTGACCCAGCCTGTTAACTCTTCCTCAAGGTGCCGTTCTGCACCTCAGTGAGAGAGGCAGCAGGACTGCCCCATTTTACAACAACAAAGCCTGTCTTGTCCCCATGCCAGAAATGGGCTGGAGATGTATCGCTTCCTCTCTTCCAAAAGGCTACAGCAGCTTGACTCAAACATCAAAAGTAGTAACACAAATTGAAGTAAAACCAGGCTCTAAGGTTTCAAGGGAAGTCAAGTGCTCATTGTTAGTTTGAGAGACAAAGTTCAAGCTTAAACTCCTGGTCAGGGCTCTGTGAGATCTAGAAAAAGGTAAAGAACAGAAGAATCCCCTCTTCTCATACTGTTTAGTACTTTAAACACTACTCAAATTCAGCAGCTGGATCTTGGTGTCCCTCTCCCACCTGAGCAGAAAGATTCACTCACTGACAGACAGACATGACTGGGAGTATAAACAAAGAATACAGGCACAACTGTGTTTCCTTCTCCTGTGCTCTGGTACAGCAGCAAATTCTTTGGCCCAAGAAACTTCACCTATACTTCCCACAAAGTTTACCCTACCCTGCACAGCTACAGAACAGAATCATCTTCAAAGAATTAATGAGGTAGCAACTGTGAATCCTCTTGCAGAGGAGTCACTCTGCCATATTGTATAGTGTTTCTAAAGCAACTGACTGCATCATGTTCAAAGGCCAGCAAAAGTCACACGGTGATTACCTGGCTGAGATTGAGAGGCTGCACACCATTTGTTACCACACGATGTGATCGATACCCAGTAGGTGTTATACAGCATCCTGATGACTGCCCGCTCACAGAGGCCACTGGCTTGGTCTTACTGGTGCCGCTCAGGATGCCTGAAAGATTTCAACAGCTTAATCCCTTCTTCCCCCTCACACTCCACACACAGTGATAACCAGCTTAGGTAAATGAAGAACACATAGGACCTACTTCCGTAACAGAGCCATCTCTTCAATTTTAATTTAAAATTTGATGGTACAAGAAATCATTGGGAACTTTTACAGATCTTTCTATGTGTAGCCAAATATAGAAGAAAGGTAAACATATCAAACTAAAAACAGACTGAAGCTTGCATTCTCAAAACATCTGCTATGAAACTTCAAGCTGCTGAAGACCTAATGCAGACAATTCAAAATTGTGAGGACAAAGCTGCCAGGGATGAGACAGCGTCTGAGTCTTGTCAAAAACTACTGAGCACAGCAACCTATGAGCACATACCTACCTGAAGACTGGGTAGCTACAATGCAGTCATTGAGCTGTGTTTTCAATGGTGGTACAATGATAGTACGGGAGTTGGAGCTGTCAGATGCTCCTCTGCTTGGCAGCTCCAGGGCACCGCCTGTACTCCTGAGAGAAGAAAGTGGGTCTGTGGCATAGGGGCTGTTCAAGGAGGAGTCGGAATCAGGGGAGTCATTAACAGTAACGTAGCTGATGACATTGGATCTCTGCTTCATGCCCAAACTGCAGGGGGGGGAAAAAACAACAAGAAACATTCTAGTTTTTCCCACAAGACATCTCCCTCGCAGATCTCATACCCTCCTCCTAGTCAAGTGTGATTCTGGTTAATTTAAGAGACAAACAATACAGTGGACATGATGCAGCTTTTTCAGTCAGTGCAGTGGCTTTTAGGCTAGACATGGCTTTGTGTGTAGCATTCCCCACTCTCCCCAATACTTGGGCTCATTTGATTTCGCCTGAGTACTGGACTGCCAAACAAACTTCCTACCTGGCAGGTTTGTATTTGCTGTCTTCTTCCTCATCAGTGTCACTACGAATGGTGATGACGCTGACAGGTGGGCTTGGAGTGTCTGGGATCACAATGGGCTGGTGCTGCTCCTGCACTGGGACGAGCACGTTGGAGGAGGAGGAGGTGGAACGCAGAGGACTGCTCCCAATGAGCGAGTAAACTTGAGTCGGCACAGTCTCTAGAGTCGTGCTGGGCCTAAAGGAAAACCAAAGCAGTATTCATCTGTGTCAGCAGGCCAGGACAAATCAGCACCAGCATTAAAACAGCTAGGCTTCGGCAGGCTGGAGCACATGTACAAAAAGAAACGTCTTGAAATACCCAGAGAACCTCAGTGCATACAGTCATATAGCAAAATGCCACGGAACGTGTCCCAGAAGGGACAAATGCATTTAGTAATGCTCTGAGCAGGACCGATCCGGCTGAGCACTGTCAGAAACCTGCCACCTCTTGTCAGTTGTATTGTCATGACACCGACACATCCTGAATGCATAAAAGCCCCCTTTGACCAGTACAGTAAAGCACTTGGTCAACCATCATCCTTACAATTGGAAGTAAGATCACTTAAATCAGTGTCTATAGTACAAAGGCCTTATCTAAGACATATTTAAAAGCAATTGTAGCACAAACATTACATAGACAATAACTCTGTAATCATAAGAACAGTTTTTCCACACCATAAAAGCGACCTCCACAACACACCCACAGTATCTCTAGGGGTAGGAGATGAAGCCTTACTTGGCTGCACTTGGCGCTGGCTGCTTGTTCTTCTTTGCTGGAACATTGCTGTTTTGCTGCTGCCTAACAACGTGAGCAACCCCAACATTCAGAGGCTGTGCTGTAGCTAACGTCACATGGTTGGTCAGTAGTGATGGCTGTTGCATGAGAGTGCTATACTGATTTCCATGCGAATGCGCATTCCTGAGGCAAAGAAAAAAAAAAAGACCCAAATCCCATGGCAGCACCGCAGGCACTGCAGCGTAGGCACAGCTGCACTGAGCTCCTGCATGAAATTGAAGGGGAGGGTGAAATTCTGTGCAGTGCAGTTAGTACCGCAATGGCACGTATTTTCATTGGGCATAGAATTGGACCCTGTGTAATCCCTACCTCCAGTCAGCTAATTGCTGGCCGCCACCAATCGTCTCTGGAATCACAGCTGCTGGCTGAACAGAGTTGTGCAAAGCAACCCCTGGGAGCTGCTGCCAAGTGGAAGGAAGCAGTATCTGCTGGGTTCCCCCAGGCCAGGCCTGCTGCAAAACAACAAACAGATACACAGGTTTACTATATCTCAGTTCCTACAGACAGAGAGAGACTTGTTCCAAGCAATAAATGCACTCATGTAGATTGTTAACTTGCAGAGATAAAGGCACATCATTGCACTTTCTCCAAAGGTCTCAGAACAGCAAGACAACACTAAAAACAGAGAAACAAGCTTCTCCTGACACCTTGCTAACCTTTTGTATCCCAGATGTCACCTGGGAAAAAGTCGTACTGCAGAATGCAGACAGATATGCTGCTGCTGGATGCAGCGAAAGTGTTCAGGACTGTTTTGCATATAAGCTTATGCATCCTGCTCTGCTGGAGAATTCCAAAATGTGAAGCCAATTTGGTCCTTTCTGTTTTTCTGGATTACAGGTCTCACACTGAGATAGCTGTGATAACGTTATTATCATGCAAATGTACCCCACCTCAACTAGAGTAGTATAGAAAAACCACAGCGAGGGAAACATTTACTTACATGGGAGATACATGAAGATATTTTCAATTTGTTAGAATTATTAACATTCCTGTTCAAACTGACAAAAGACAGATTTTTTTGGAAAAAAACACTAAATTCTGCAGTACAATATTCCCATGATTTTGAAAATACATGCCTCTTTATTGCAGATTGAACTGCAAAAATATAAAAACCCACTGTTTTAAACAAAATATTTCTGCAAGTAACAGATCCACGTATTACAAATACTGGTTCCAAACAAGAAGCCTTCAAAGCAGAGAACTGCTAAAACCTCTGCCAACATAAGCGGAATAATAATAACAATAATATTGAAAAAATAAAGAGAAACGTGTTAAAAGTCACACCATGCGTCTTTCCAAAAGCCAACACCTGCACAAGACAAAGCAGAGAGTTTAATACAGCAAGATATTTAAATTCCCAACGAGAGGCAGAAATCGGGCCTTCCAAGCGACGAACTGTTTTGACAGAGGAAGGACAAAAATATGCAAAGCTTAGCAAATGGCTAATGCAAACTCAGGGGAAGCAGCAGGGGAGAAGTGTCGGAAGCACTAAAGGTGAGCAAATTCACGCCAAAGGCTCCCAGAATCCAAACAGAAATAGTAAGTTCTCCAGAGAAACTCAGAATCCAGGCTCATAGTTTGGAGACAACTGGCTCTGATCTCCCACTGCTGTACAGGGGAGCTGAATGTCAAGTCCGCTGTACATGCACAGGAGAACAGATCTAATTTGCCTGTTGAATCAAAAGTCCAAGTACACTTTTGAAAACAACACTAATGTCTCACTTGTGTCCCAAGCTCTGCTACAGTCACCCCTTGCCGTTTTCAGAGCCTAGATTGCAGCCTTTCAGCAATCAAAACTCAAGAGGAGGAAAGGAGATACATCCCTGGAGCTATCTTAGCTCAGAGCTGTGACCCAGGAGAAGCCCACTCTCCTGCCTTCCCATCCTCAGAAATAGGGAGCAGTTAACTTGGTTCAGAAGAACTTAAATGAGTGGATTTTAATTTCAGTACAGGTATGGCTCGAGCAAATTCCACTTCAGGAGAGGTCTCCATCTTGGAAGAAAATGACACTCAAACTACCACTAAAGCCACAAGAAACAACATGGTTCACAGAAGAAATGGAATGTGCTTTGAAAGACACGTGAAGATACCAGCACTTAAGTGTACTGCAATGTTTTCATAAGCTTCACTGATCTGATTCTGGAGTTTTACGATGACTTCTCTGCAGCACTTGCAAAGTTGTTCTGATGCAGGTGCCAAATTAATACAAAGAGGACAATTTTGAAAACATGTACTTTCTAAAGGTATATTTACTTCCTTCCCCCATCATTTTTTTCCAATTGTTCCAAATACCCTACAAGCTAGCTTATTGGCATTTTAAATACTAACGCTCACCTTTAATTTCAAACAAGAAATACATATGAACTGAAAGTATCTGTGAAGAACAGTATCTTTTTCTGGATGAAGCAAGCTACCTGTGATTGGCTACAAATAACAAAAGGCCAGAAACCTGTCAGTGTTGAACAAAGGTTAAGAGAAATCAACTGCTAAAGCAATACACTAGAGAATTTGCTATCATTAGAGGTTTTAGCCTGTGCTTAATGACCTGAAACATTTCTACATGAAAAGCAGCTTTTCAAGTGTTGAAAACAAAAGTAGGTAGCTAACTTGCCAAGTAGTTCAAATTCTGGCCATCCAGGTACCTGTAGCAGAGTCAAGCTAAAGGCTGATTCCTTTGTATTCAAAAATCAAAAGGCAAAGATAGGATAGTAAGCAAAGAACGAGAATAATTATAACTCTTCTACAGCCTAGCTTAGAAGAGCTTTATACTACTAGGCTAGTAAAGAGTAATAGTCAATGGATCTGGATTCTTTACAGAGCCACACTAAACATCAGAGTCAGACAGTGCTTCAGCAATGTTGGGGAGGAAAACAACAAGACATTAAGATGTAGCGAGAACACAGCCACAAGATGGCACATGCTTCCATGCCCTCTGCAAGTCTAAGTTAAAACAAAAACTCAGTTAGTGAACACAATCAAGGGAGGCAATTACCAGTACTGCAGCCGTCTGTTCTACTAGCGCTGGCCGGCCGGCTGCGCAGTTCAGAGTAAAGGGAACCGCATACTGCGGCGTGATGGTGGCTACTTGAGGATGAAGAGTTGCTACCATTAGTGGTGTACAGCTTCCCTGAAATGTAGATCAGGCAGTAAGTGAAACAAACGTACTGAGGCAGGATAAGTGGGTTCAGCAATAGGGCCAGAAAAGGTTTCACCTCACTGGCATTTTATGGTGTTTGAGTAGATTCCAGAGTTGTAATGGATGCAGTGAAACCAACACTCTGACCCTCTAGGCATGTTCCACTATGCAATTATATGTCCCTGAGGGGAACACAGGGAATGGGGAATTTGGGAACAGGATCTCTCTGATGACATAACTGAGAAGTAAATATGAGATAGTGTTCAGCTACTGTTATATTTTACCAGGTCCCAGAGAGCAAATTACACTGTCTGTTAAATACACTACACTAAGCCATAACAAACTGCACCCCTAGAAGGGCACAGTATTTAATATCGTACCTCCAAATTCACATACAGTACTCCTGGAAAAACTAAGGCATTTATTGAAAGGCACCAGAGGTCTTTTTGTACCATTAAAGAACAGTTATTTGTAATGAAACTACCAAGAAACTACCAATATTAGTCTCTCAAACATCTAATTAAAACTATATTCATAGTCTACAATTTGCACTCTCAAGAAAAATAGGGTTTGGATTCAGATGGGCTTCCTTCAAGCGTATTCTGCTTTCTGGATACTGTTACCTGTATAATTCTGCCAAACAAAACAGAAATCACAGAATGCCAAACAAAATTATTTGGACTGAACAATCTAAAATTAACTCCTCTGCAAGTAGGTCAGTAGTACAATATACTTCCTGGATAGTAAAATTAATAAAGTATGTGTTAATGTCAGCAAAAACTTAAACTATGCAAATAAATAGAACTGTGGTCAAATTAAAGGCAATTACAATTATTCAGTGAATAATACTTGGGAATGACTGGGCACTCGGTATATATTAGATATTTTTTTTTAATAAAAATATTTAGTTTGCAACACATTACTAATGTTTTAAACATCTTTTTAGAGTGAAAACATCTTTTTAGAATGACCTGTGAATTTTGATACTGCATGCCATTTAAACTGCAAACAGAAATAGGTATGTCATTGCTACAGTTCGATTCACACTAACAATGCAATTCACAATTGAGAAGAATTCAGAAATAATTTCATTGATTTAAATATGAAATTATAACATGCGTTATCTTTGCTACCACCTCTGTTTTCTGGGATCTCAATTCTCAAATGGATTTCATCTAAAATTTGCTGCCTTATTTTTGAAGTGTAGGCAAAAGTGTACACCGCTACCTGTAAGGCGGTGCACACCTGTGTAAAAAGTGTTTTTAACAGATGGAAAGCACACATTTACTCCTGTTATTAAATCAATCCCCTAAAACCAGGGAAGCACATGATATAAAATAGTTTAGACTTAAAATAGGGGGAAAACAAAACAAACAAGAAAACACTGTCTTAGAAGTGATCTCCACTTAACCTTTCAGTGCTCTGAGAACCCTCAGCACTCGCCCCAAACACCAGGTGAGTCAAGTTCTCCTGGATGGTGGTAGGAATTGCAGTTATCTCTGGACTTTATTTAGTTATTTACCTGGGTGAGAACTCCAGACTGGATCTGCAATGGCTGTGCTGCAGGTGCTTGCGGTACAATTGGGACAGCATTCTCCATCCTCACTGGGAACCCAGAATGTTTTGTAGTCGCCTGAAGTCCAGCTATGGGGCAGAATAAATCACAGCTAAGCTAAGCTGTTTTAATTATTATTATTCCCAAATCAAATTCCCACCAGGTAAGAGAAGACACAGTCAGATGATGAAAAAGAAAAGCTGTTCCCTTTAACGAAAACTTACTAATAAAACACAAGCTGAAGTAAATGTGTCTGCAGCCCCAACACAGGGCAATCATGGACAACCAGCCCTCAAATGCTCAGCTCTGTTCAAGTCTGCAGTCTTGTTTTCAGAAACAAACAATCCAGATGCGCAAGATAACAGACATCTAATTCTGTGTTGCTTTAGACTAAGTTCAAAATTCAAGCCTTACACTAGCAGTTCCCATTTCATAAATAATACTCCGTATTAGCACAATCCAGGTATAAACATGAATGGAGAATTTTCAGGATTAACAGAGCTATGCTTGTGCTAACTTTACTTATTTGCAATCTGTGACAGTTTATTTCTTATTAGCACACTACACAACTGCATCAATGGTTGTGAACTGACTTGAAGACCAGATATCTACTCTTGACATGAAAAACAGCAAGACATTTTCTTATTTTCAGATAGGCCTGACTCCTCTGTCCGCTGCTTTTTGAGGAATGCTGTTGTGTTCAGTTTGGGGGGAAAAACTGGTTGAACAACCAGAGGAAGACTGCAACCTGGGCAGGCAAGATACTGTCACCTGTTCAAGCATGACCTGGAAGAGAACCAAATTGTCTACACACGTCTGACCTGATTCTGCATTTATATCTGATGCAAGAGCCTTGAGCGACAAGCACGGAGTGGTATTGTGTACTTTCTCAATATAGTGTTAATCACAACTTCTCATTTTCATCTAACTGAAACAACAGTACCATACAAAGGGTTTTTCAACTTACTTTGGAAAGCAGGGGGACAAACAATGAATGTTTGCTGGAATGGGTCAGTCTGTGTGCAGATCTGGGTGG
Source organism: Anser cygnoides (assembly GCF_040182565.1). NCBI lineage: Eukaryota > Metazoa > Chordata > Aves > Anseriformes > Anatidae > Anser > Anser cygnoides. Next base: position 6,685,704 of record NC_089897.1, on the reverse strand, counting down.
TTCCAGGTTGCAAGGAAACACTTTGTTGTGCCACTCCTGCAACTGGTGCTGCGGATGATGGATACAGAGCAGACTGATAGTTTAGCAAGGAGACATCCGAGTTTGCCAGGGAAAGAGTAGCAGCAGCAGTAGAATTGGAAGCCAATACACTGGCCTAGAAAACAAAAATATTACAGATTTATTACTCCTCCTTGTTATAAAAACAAACAGGAACTGTCAAGACTATACTGTGAAACAAGCACTAGGAAAAGGTTTTAGGTAAAAAGCGTAAAACAACATAAGAAAAAAAAACATGAATTGCACCAACTTTACATATGTTGCTGAATTGACAGGCCAATATGATTAGGTGAAGAAGAGAATGACTTGGCTTGAGTTTTGGAAAATTACACTTCAAGACAAGACTACAAATTAAACATAGTATTTTGCAGAAAAGGCTACTTCTTTTCTTCAGTTAATATAAAACAGCTAAAAGATGCTATTACCTGATTGTGTACTGTATTGAGCTGGTTGTTAAAGCTCATTGTCAGATTTGTGCTTGTATTAGGAGCAACATGAGTCGTGAATGGGCTCTTAATCTGATTCACTGTATCATACATATTAACTCTTCGTTTGCAGATCTCCATATTCTGAAAGCAGGATTTCACACTGAAACAGAAGACAGAAGGTAAATATGAGATACATAAAAATATTATCTACAATATACCTGAGACATGACATTTCTAACTATGTCCTAAAACATGAAAAGGAAGCTTATGAACATGCCTTTGCTGTTTTCAGATCAGCCAGGAACTGCAGAAAACAGCATCAAAGTAGAAGTGTGCTATTCTGTGTTTCTACTAAGTCTTCTTGAAACAAAACAAGAAATCTAAGGAAGCTTACTGATTACTGTGGGGAAAATCTAGTAGATGTGTCATTGTAACAAATGGATGGTTCAAAGTCTTCAGCGGAGTAATTCTCTTATCTGCATCAATAGTCAACATTTTCTTCAACAAATCAATATACTCCCTTCGGTCAGCCTTCTCTGCCAACATGTCGGTCCCTTCTAAGTCTGTAGACATATTCACCTTGAAAACAAAATTGCAGTAGTTCAAGCAAATATCACATTCACTGCTGCTTAACAATTCAGTAACTTCATATCAAGCAGAAATAGTTATTAAACATTTCTGTCTCTTAGCCAACTTAATTTTAGGTACTACAGCACTATCATGTAACTTTTCCCTTGCCCCTTCTAAAAGCAGAAGTCAAACTTACACACGGAATTCTCAGCTCAATAAGAAGCTGGTCTGCTCAACAGACAGCAACCAGGTTTCATTCTCCACCGCCTGGCAATATGCCCTCTTTCTATTTTGCAGGGCTGTAAGAGGCTAGCAAATCAGAATGACAAGATCCTACATTCTCTGCACAAATGTCAAGCCATGATAATAGCTACGAAAGCAAGAGAAAATCGATACCGATATGTTTAAAATGCAAGGCCTCGTTATTAAAAACACTCAGATATTCCTCCTTTTCACCTCTGAAAGCATAATTAAAAAATTGAACAGTCTGTAGTTCCTGTCAGCATGCTGAGATCTCCAAAGCTCAGTAAGAGGCTTAATCCTATAAACACATCTGCTGGTGCTTAGCTTTCCTACTACTTGACTGCAGCTAGACTACTTCTAGTGATGTAGGCTAAGCACACTTGTTACATCCACCAGATAAAAGCCTAAGAAAGAACAGGAAATCTCTAACAGCTTCATAATTAATATCGTTGTAGTCTTCAATACAGTGATTTCTGATGCAAATTGGCTCCATGGCAAACCTACATTATTTTTTTCAACAGCACATGGAAGACAACTGCTCCTGCCCAGGAGCCTCCTTTTTAGAGACTCCAATAATCTTAAGTGCTTAAAATGACAGTTATCTGTGTGTTACAGTATTTCTACACACCTGCGCCATATCATCCAAACAGTTGAATATATATTTCCGTGCTTCTTTTGATTTTATCCCTGTCTCCAACTCGTGTTCTTCTGGGGTCTATAAAATAAAGCATTTGTTAATATAAACTGAGATTTGAGAAATTGAGATATAAGAAAGAAAAAGCAACAAGAAAAGAGTCAAGCCAGGTAATCTTTTGCCTGCTTTAATATAAATTATATGTCAGTGTGCCAAACCAAAGAAGCCATGGGTTCTCATCTGTCAAACTAGATCACTCGTTAACCACTGTCAAAGCTGAATTAACAATTGGATCAGTTCACTTCAACGCTTCCTTAGGTAGCACTAATGTGAAGATTTCTGGTTTAGGAAGAGAAAAAAAAGGCTATAAATATTTTCAAGTCCCCCATTTGCAAAGAAGAAAGGCAAAACTCCCTTCCTTTGGAAGCCCAGCTTTAAAGCTAAATCAAGTGTACATCTGATTCTTTCCTGTCCTCTGCCAGTACACAAACATTTCTGTTACTAAAACCCACCACCATGAAGTACTCCCTACTCTTCTCAGTATTGTCAGGAGATGACAACAAGATGACATACTTCACCAAGACTGAGCAGACCATAATAGGTAATAACCATTATCTCAGTTACTTTAACACCCACTCTTTGCTGGTGCTATCATTCACAGCTGCTATTGTTAGATGAGTACTAGGAGGTCTGCACAATTTCTGGAATGAAATACACAAATCATCTATAGATTGGATTTGAAATTCCATTCAAATATACTCAGAATGTTTTCACAGCACACTAGATGTGAATTTATATCAAGTCCTCACCCATCTAGTCGATCAAGGGAAACCAGCTGATGTGATCTTTTTGGATTTCAGTTAAGCTTTTGACACAGTTTCCCATAGGATCCTACTGGACAAAATGTCCAGCATACAGCTAAACAAAAACATCATACGATGGGTGAGCAATTGGCTGACGGGCAGGGCTCAAAGGGTTGCGGTAAATGGGGCCACATCTGGCTGGCGGACGGTCACTAGTGGGGTCCCCCAAGGCTCCATTTTAGGGCTCTTCAATGTTTTTATAAATGATTTGGATGTAGGACTAGAAGGTGTTTTAAGTAAATTTGCTGATGACACCAAACTTGGAGGAGTTGTTGACTGTTGAGGGTGGGAAGGCCTTACAGAGAGATCTGGACAGATTGGAGAGCTGGGCGATCACCAACTGCATGAAGTTTAACAAGAGCAAGTGCCGTGTCCTGCACCTGGGACGGGGCAACCCTGGCTATACGTACAGACTGGGCGACGAGACGCTGGAGAGCAGCCCCGCAGAGAGGGATCTGGGGGTTGTGGTTGACAGCAAGTTGAATATGAGCCAGCACTGTGGCCTGGCAGCCAGGAGGGCCAACCGTATCCTGGGGTGCATCAAGCACGGCACTGCTAGTCGGTCAAGGGAAGTGATTGTCCCGCTCTGCTCTGCGCTGGTGCGGCCTCACCTTAAGCACTGTGTGCAGTTCTGGGCACCACAGCACAAAAAGGACGTGAAACTGTTGGAGAGTGTCCAGAGGAGGACTACAAAGATGGCGAAGGGCCTAGAGGGGAAGACGTATGAGGAGCGGCTGAGGTCACTTGGCCTGTTCAGCCTGGAAAAGAGGAGGATGAGGGGAGACCTCATCGCGGTCTACAGCTTCCTCACGAGGGGGAGTGGAGGGGCAGATGCCAATCTAGTCTCTTTAGTGACCAGTGATAGGACCCGCAGGAATGGTGGCAAGCTGTGACAGGGGGGGGGGTTCAGGCTGGATATCAGGAAGAGATTCTTCACTGAGAGCGCTGTCACCCACTGGAACAGGCTCCCCAGGGATGCAGTCACGGCACCAAGCCTGTCAGAGTTTGGACTGTGCTCTCAGTCATATGGTCTGAATTTTTGGATAGACTTGTGTGGTGCCAGGAGTTAGACTCGATGATCCTTATGGGTCCCTTCCAACTCCGGACATTCTATGATTGCTCAATGAACAAAACAGAATCAGTAATCAAAAAGAGACAAACCTTTAGCCTCCACAGTGGGTATCCCAAATTTGGATCTCTGTTAAAAAACCTGCTTGTTTTCGTTCCCGCACTGAGCAGATACTCCGCTGGAAGGCCTTGAGTTTGTGAAATATAACGTATCTAGGAAAGAAAATAAAAAGAATGAGGACTCTCAGTATAATGAGCTAATAGCTAATGGAGTAATTATCAGCCAGGTGTGTTCACAGGTAATAAGAAATAACCTGTAAATAAAGGATGCCCAGATAACTGAAATTTCCTTTGTCATGACCGTCTCCCAGAAGGAGTCTATTTAAAAGCTTAAGGAAAAAAAGCAATAATAGAAACTATCTGATTTACAGATGTTAAGGTAACTAGGCCTTGTTCAGATTTTCATATATAGTTCCCTTAACATGTTTCATTTCTTATTGGCAAAACTCCTCCTATTCCACTGTGCCAAAGCAACTGAATATCGCCGGGCACTAAAATCACCATTGTAGCTTGGGATCCTTATGAACCTATTGATTCAGTTTTCACTTATGCCACTGTGGATCCTAAAGAACCTGCAGGTGAGTATCTTTTTTATCTACACTTTAGCTCAGCTAAGCAATCTGCTGGCTTTATGAGACCTAACTACTGCTTTATAGCCAAAGGATGTTTAAACAGTAATTGTAAATCCCATCTCAAACCCCATGAACTCATTCCTGGAGGCCCTCTTGAAAGTTCTGCCTGAGCTTCATTTGCTGCTCCAGAAATCTCAGAAAATATGAATAACGTCAACCTTACCTTTCAAAGGCAATTTGGATATCAAAATCTACTACATGAAGTCACACCTCATGCTGCCTCACAAAGGACTGCAAAATCCTGTCTATTAAGCAATGGAAAAAGCACCTCCTCCCCACCCACCTACATGACTAGATAAGGTTCTCAGAATTACACAAAACTCACTGTGCAAGGAAACCACCATGGTGTACCTCAGTTATTTTCTAACTCACTCTGCTCATTAAGGTACCACCATGCTTCCTTTGGAAATTTACAGTGCCAGGAAGATATAACAAAAACTTAACTAAGTTTGAAAACTTACTTTTGTGTTTTGTCACATCAGGAAAACTATACCAAGCATTGTCAAAAGACACCACCATAAAAACCACAGTGGAAAAATTAGCATCAAAAAGACTGTCATATAGACATTTTGTCCTTTTATAGGCAACTGACTAGCCCAGGTAATAATGCTAAGTATCCACGGAAAGAAATAATTAGTTCAAGATGCCTTTACAGTCACTTGCCCCTGTATTTCAGAGACAGCTTGGGGCCCACACTTTGCATTAAAAATGAGGGCTGCTGTAGGTACTAACAGGACAGGAATGATAGGCTTGCTTTGTTTCCACATGGAAAAACTGCCCTCATGGTGAAATTATAGAGGGTGTTTCAAGTCAGAACACACTCGTCACTTCTGTTTTGACAGGAATGTATTTCAACAGCTTTGGGGTTTGGAAGCCAGGGGGTTAACTGTAAATTGACTCTATATTGGATGACTACATTCAACTCAAGTTAAAACACACAGAACTGTGCTCTACTGTGCAATGACAAACCAACAATGAGAATACCACAGACAGAAAATGAACTCAAGATGACAGACAACAGCTCATTTATGTTAGATGAAATCTGAAGCAGGATACAGTGGGTTCAGAGGGTCTGGACACAGATCATTGTGGTTTCATTTGAACATCCTCACAGCTATCGTGCACTCTTACCTGATCATACTCTGATGCTCCTGGATACAGAGGCCAGCCTAGAAACAGCTCAGCTATCACACAGCCCAGTGACCACATGTCAATAGCTTCACAGAACGGTAAACCCAGTATGATTTCAGGAGCTCTGTTGAAAACAAAAGGATAAAAACAAAGAAAAAAAGTAGTAAAAATTTTGGTTCAGAAAACATACAGTTCTTTCCTAAAAATTACTTTGGGTAATGTTTCTCCTTCCCTCATCCACCTCCAAGTAAATCCATGTGAAACTAAGGGATGCACCTTAAAGTAGAAGATATTTCCTCAAGCGTCCTAGCAGATGCCAATCTTTTTATCACTTAGCAGCATGGTTGATTTTGCTTTATTGCCATGATGCCCTCCAACTCATGGTTGGGAACAGTGTAAAAGTCCTAGCTGGCCTTTATGCAAATGCGATATGAAGTTACTCCTTCAATAACTGGTTTGATAACACATGACAGTACGTATGGTGAGAGGCATCCCTGAGACAGCACACAGCCTACCCTAACAGAACTTGGAAGAACAGTTCTGGCAGACGGTGCTTAGACTTTTCTCTGAAGAAGGCCTCATTACCCCAGGGAACCAGCTGCAGAAGGCTGCCTGCTTGCACGTGGAAAAGAATGGCATCTGCAGAGCCAGAGAAAGCAGCTCTTCAGAGAGACGCTTGGTTTCTATTATCTGGTTTTCAGGCAGGGTTTCTTTGGAGAGTTTCAAGTTGGACAAATGGACAGCGGACAAAGAGAACAGAGCTAGAGATTCTGACTGCTCTGCAAGGTTGTGTTAAAGGTTTCTGTGCACTGAACCACACCTAATGCAAAATTTACCTGTCTGGCCTAGCCTTCAACAGAAGGTGATGGAAAAAAACTCACACTCCAGGAAGGATCCACTTCCTGGATCTCCTAATTCTCAGTTTGGAATTGCAGGGAGGTTTGTCTGGAACTGACTCAGAACACAAAATGTTGTAGTACAACTCTGCACCTACACACTGTTCTGAAACAAACTGATGCTGTTCTGTCAGGCTAAATTCTGGTCATACATTTGCATATAGCACAAAACCCAAGTGCTGCAATAACCATGTGAGTCGGTATGGGAATTTACTCTGGAAAGTACAGGAAATATTAAAACCTTGCTCTTCTTCATGCATAACTAACACAACATCAAAAGAAGACAGAAAAGTCCTAGGCTACAGGCCACATACTTTTCTGGATATGACTTAAGTAGCATACTCTAAGGCTAGCATGCAATTTCTTGTATTAGACTGTATGTTATGTTCTGTTGTTAAAAAAAAAAAAAAAGGTACTGAGGTTCTGAAACCCGTTCTGATCTTCCTACAGAATTCTGAAACAGGGTTCGCGTAACACACAGGTGTCAAGAGATCTAATACCTTCCTCAACTGTTCAACTTGGATGTACCTCCCAACTGTTTGTCACAGCAAGAAGTGACTCTCCAATTCATCACCCTTTGGGTTATAGTAACAGAGATACAGCTTCTGGTTTAGGTGACTGTACACAATTACCATTAGCCAGTCTCCAAAATAAATGTACTCAGCTGCCCAAGCGCAGTGCCTCTGAGAAAGCGTAAGATCTATCGAAAATGATAGATAGTTGAACCAACTATTTGCTGCAGTGAGGTCACACCTACACACTGTTGTTCAGCTTTAAAGCAAAGAAGTTCTTATGTCTGAGCCCCTCAAGAACAGAGCCATGATAATCTTTTATTCTGATTACTACAGGTTAATTTAGCCAAGACTTTCTGACATTCACTCCATTCCCTGTTATGGTATCTTCCACTCACCTGCTCTAGTTGACTGTAATCTGTTTCCACCTTCTTGCTCATCTACCCCTGGCACTAGGTGACTTCGGAATGGTTTTGCATATGTGAAAATATAACATGATTACGCTAATACGATCAATATCTGATATTTCGATTCTGAATCTCCAGCTAAAGTTTTATATTGTAAAAGAACTATGCCAGAACAGATCCAACTCTCTGTAGGCGAACAGGTGCTAACAAGAGGAATCCATCTCTGTAGTACTTTCGCCTTCACAAGCAGAGCAAGTACAATGCAGTCATACACGCAGGGTTTTCAGAACTCCATCAGTCTACTAGCCATCATTATCAAGAGCCTGTATTCTCGATTCTCCTACTTACACAGGAATTTCCAGTTCAGATAGGACTCAAACCATCCAAGTTTGGAAGTTTGGCCAAGGAAGGCTGCATGCATAAGTTTCCTTGGTTTGGACTGCCCAGCAATGTGCAACGTAAGTGGCTTGTGGAACATGCAGAACATGCTAATCCTTCACAAGCCCATGAAAAAATCCCACCCATTCCCATGGCAAGAGAGATTAATGGCAATAAAGGCTGAATGTGATGGTTTGTCCGTCTTTAACAACATGTTGGAGTAGACTTGCGTATTTGGAAACCTCAATACTAAAATCATAGTAAATTAAATTCTATGCATTTTGTTTCCTGGAACTTAAATGAACTTCTCACAGGCCACTTGATTTCATTCTGATTCCAGGACAGAGCTGGTAAATAAGAGTCTCTATCACCTCCTTTAACACTGCTATAATTAGCGGCCTTATGAGATGTGAGTTGAAACAAGACAACAGGCGTAAGTCACTTTCATGGCTGGGCTGTCAAAGATTAAAGTGATCTTTACCGTCTTAAACTCTTTGAAATACGAAATCAAACATTCTTTCTTTGCATATGTGCTTGCAAAGGTCTGCTCTGACTTCCAAGGTTAGCAAATAAGCTCGGGCACTCTTGGAGAAGAGAGGATTCACAGCAGTAGCAGAAAAATCTAAGACTTAGTTAAGCATTTCAAAACACGCCATGTTTACGCAGAGGTCGTCAGCCCCCTCCCTGTTCAGAACGGTAGTAACGTGAAGATTATACAACCGCAGCCAGCAACGCAGTGAATAACATGATCACAGCTCAAAAGCTGCATCAGCAAGCAGAGAAAGTTAAAGTTGGCAGCACTCACTGCTGCTTCCCAGGCCAACATGACTGGGACAGAAATAGGGAACGCAGCCCAAAGCAGAAGCAAGGAACAGATAGTACTCCATTCTGCGAGCTCCCTCAGCGCTCAGGGGCCTGAACTGAAGATAGGACTTGAAGCTCAGGGACTGAACAACGTCAGGTACTCCTGAACTGACCCCCGGGAAACATCAGGAGGTAGGGATGTCAGCAAGACTCACGTGATGGCTGTGCTTGCGTATACTGAGTAAAGCTCTCTGAACGGCAGGAAGGTAAGTCTTACAGGGATTTTTCATTTCTGCAAACTGTCCACTTCCCTCTATTGTTTATCCTCCATGGAGAGAACAAAAGCATCCATACCCTTCTGCACCTGATGCAGGGAGTGTATACTCTGGTTTTCAGGCCAGGAACTGTTGCTGATAGACCTCAGGCCATAGAAACCAGTCACTGCATAGAAGAGTGACTGCCAGAGTCAGTCTACTCTGAGCCCACGCCAGGCTTCAGAGCCAAGGAATTCTTCACAGGCACTTCTCACACTAAGTCAACCATGTCACGGCAGCAAAACTGCCCTTCTTGACTGGGGTACACTGCAGAAGCACCAGTAATGCTCGTGGAAAGGAGGAACCTGCCTCAGCCTTAACACTCTTGCCTGACAAACCCAATACTACATCCCAGCTGGAAGCACAGGCCAGCTGCACCATCAACACCAAAGAAAGTTGTTGACTGCCAGAAGTACAACCAAAACCTGGAGGGAGCAGGGGTGTTGGACAAAATGACCTCCAGAAGTACCTTCCAACCCGAACCGTTGCGTGATTCCAGGAGCCCTCCTCTGGCCTCCCCTCCCCTGGCGGGCAGCAGCCCAGGGAAGCGAAGCAGCCGCTAAGGGACGGCTGCGGCTTCCAGTGCTGCCTCTGCGCAGCCCAAAGCTTCTCAGACACTTTTTTTTTTTTTTTTTTTAAAGACATGTAAAGTAGAGGTGTTAAGAATTAAACGAAGGCAGGCACACGCGCTTCAAAATAAGGCTTCAATATGAAGAATTCAAACAGTTCAGCCAAAACTCTCCACATGAATAAGTGGATCGAAGACAGTATAGCAAAGCATTCCCCCATTTCATGAGAGTATCATCCAAGCCCATGCAGAGGAGCAGCACATTTAGCTATTATTGAACAAGCTGCATCTTAAAGCAATGGCCCCTAAATATACAAAGAGGTTGCATTTTTTCCTATGGACCTATTCAAAGCTCAAAGTCTCATTCAAACTAAGACTGTTTAGCGTTCAGCAGCACTGAGTATAATTAATAAAGAAATGCTTCTTTCCTTCAGGGTACATACATATCAGAAAATTCATCTTTATAGTATCTGACCTTGTCTCTCTACAGGACACAGAGGTTACCTAAGCCCAGCAACAGGTATTAAAAGCAAAAAAGCAAACACAGAACACGTAAAGTTTATCTTTAATGTCTGACAGAGAACCAAATGAAAAAGTGGCCTATATCAATTTACTATATACAGTATTAAAAAAAAAAAAATCAACTTTGAACTCAACACTAACATGAATATGGTTAAAGCAACCCAGACAGATCTCCCACAATAACCTGGTTTCCACACCATCTCCGTAAGCTCCCAGAATATGGATTTTAGTAACCACCACCATTAAACGAATTATGTAACGCTAAATATTAGATTTCCACATCACAGCATTCTTAACTTCAGTCGAGCAGACACCCTTAAAAGCCATCTAATCTTAGGGTACTTGCCTGTCGGTCACCCCTTGGCAGGGAGGCGGAAGTGGCTTTGAGCTCAGTTCAGCACACAGAGATGAAGCAGGCAGCTTCCTTCCTGGCAGCCCCTTCAAGATACTTATCACCCCTCGCTACTTGTGCCTCAGCCAATCTGTTTTTCACGTGTGATATTACAAACTGGAAAGCACTATATGCCTCCCCAAACTGCTTTGCCCACATCTGTTGCAAGTCAGACAGAGCAGACCCTTGATCAGTGGTAATCTCTTTCAATGCAACAACAACTAAATTAATAATGCATTTTAGACTGCAAGCACGTTAACAGAGTCATACTGCATAAAAGAAAATTGCAGTTACAAAAAATAAACAGTTTACAATTGAAAAAATGGGGGCCAACCAGCTGAGTGAGGATCATTAGGAATGGACTAAAAAAAGGGTGTATCACATGAAAGGAACAGCACAGAAAGCTGGTACTCAGTGCAAGTAAAAAACAAAACAAATGGGGCAAGGATACAGGGAGTACAAGGAACAAACAGAACAAGCTCACAACAAGCCAGGGCTTTAAACTGAAACTAGGGAAAGACATCAAACAGTGCAGAGACAGGATGGGGTGGAGTGTTCTGAATGCTGTCCTGTCCCAGCTGGAAGGACTAGATACTAGTTAACTTGTGCGTCAAGTGAACTTGCCATACGCTGAAAGCAACCACTAACACACGCAGCAGACTTTTACATGTCCCTCTGATGCCAGAAGTTCTCTCTGCAGCCATAAGTCTACAGATACTTTATACTAAAAAACATCCTAAAAAACAAGCTTTAGGAATAATTGAAAGAAAAAAGCACACGTTGCTCTAGCTAATCAATTTCTGAGTTTTAACAAGTTTGCCCACAGAATAGGAATTTTTATATATTTTTTAATTCTTAGATAGCAGTAAGGCAAAAGTCATTTCCACTTTTCACTAAGGGAAACAGAGATCTAGCTCATCCCCATTTTAAAAGAACTACAAGTCTCATGAAAGCGTGACTTATCGAGGGCTAATCCAGGAAGTTGTGCTCATGAAGTGAGTTCAGATGAAGGTGGGACCAGGACAAAAAGAAATCGGCACCCCTTTGACTTCTGTCTCTTCTAAATGACTGTGCTCACTGTGCTAAATTTAAGACCATGGCAAACAATCCAAAATAAACTACTCCTAGCATACTGCTTCCCCAGTTTGCTGCTTCATGCATCATCACTAACTAGTGACAGGGTAAATCAACTTAGTGCACTAATCTGGGGTCAGAGGTAGGTACCGGACTGTATATTATGTCGCATTTGCAAAGCAGAAGTTCTACTTATTTACATGCAAGTGGCCGAAGAGATCTCCAGGAAACAAGCAGAATGGTGAATAGGCTGATCATTTCCTTCCCCCACCCCCCAACTGGAACTGGACCTAATGGCAGAAGAGTTAAGCGTGTGTAGAAGCGAACCCTTAGCACACTTATCAGGATCAGCTTCCCTCTGTTAGCGCAGCATTCTGAAAGCAGGCATTGTGTCAGGACTTACCTGTAATAGCGTGACTGCAGGTAAGTGGAGCACACTGCTTTAGAAACGTGACTGGCTGAACCAAAGTCTATCACCTTCACTCTGTAGGGCTGGCGAGCAGGATCCACCAACATGATGTTTTCTGGTTTCAAGTCAGCATGTATCAGACCCAGGCTCTTTAACTTCATCAAGGCAGTAGCCACTTGCTGCAGAATTGGCCGGATGTATTTCAGGGGCAACGGGCTGAACTTATTTTGCTTTAAGAAATCATATAAGTTCTGTTCTAGCATCTCAAATACAAGGCATGTATGATTCTTGTGTTGAAAGCACTCATAGGAGCGAACAAAATTATACTCATCAGCATTCTCACTACTCAGACGAGAGAGGATGCTCACCTCTATCTGGCCCTGCCTAGCATATGAAGGATGGTTCTTCAGGATTTTGATGGCTACAATCTCCTTCGTGCTACGCTTCCAGCATTTCGCCACTTGCCCAAACGTTCCACGGCCCAGGAATTCCAAGACCTCATAGCTGTTTGTCATAGAGCACAGGATCTCATGCTGGACCAGCTGATAATCCCCTTCTCCACTGGAACTGCTGCTCTTTGTGGTTACCGTGGTGGTTGTGGCCGCAGCACCCACCGCAGGTCTGTTTTGCAGCATGAGAGGTGGATGTTCCTCAATTATCTGCACACTACCGTTGCTGTCTACCTCTTCACTTTTCCTTTTTAATCCACATTTTTGGTATGGTTCCAGTAAAGAAAGGTTGCTCCTATGCGTTAGGGTTTGGCTGTTCTGGAAGGATGCTGTTGCACTGCTGCCTGTGCTGTCGGCTGCTGTAACCACAATGTGCTCAACTGAAGGAGCAGGGAGAAGGAGGTTCTGATCGTAAGGAGGGACGCTGAAATTGGCTACCTGATGAGATGAGCTAGCTTGCCCTTGAGCTGCCGGGAGGTTTTTGCTGTGGGTATAATACTTGTCACTACTGCTCTGTCCTGAAACATCCCAGACAGTGGGCTCCACTTTCAGTTTCTTGGCACTGCAGAAGGCACTCGAGGATACTGACGGAGGGGAAAACACCTGCAGCTGTGAGGCCATACCTGAGAAGGGAGAAGCGAACGCATTAGGACTACTTAGTGGCAGCAGGCTGCAAAGGAACAAGAAACAAAATGGCCAAGTATTCTTCTAAGCACCACACCGTGTCTAACACCAAGCAAAGCAATGCTGTGAACAGCTGATTCTGAGCGCATCCAAGGGGCAACGCTCTCCAACAGACCCACTGTGTTTTACCTCCCCGCCTACAATCGGAAGAACGCAGAGCTCCTCACCCAGCTTTCTAAAGGCTAAGGAAAACCCGGCGCGAGACGGGAAAGCAGCCCTGAAAAGCAGAAGACGACGCGAAAGCAGGAAGATGCTGAGAAAACTAAGGCCGGGGTCGCTTGTTTGCCGCTCCCCCCGGGCCCGGTTCCCACCTCCGCTGGGGCAGCGGCGAGAGGAAGCCCCAAGGGGCGCGCGAGCTCCTCGCCGGCCGCCACCGCAGGCCGGGGCGGCCCGGGGGCAGCGCCCGACGCCCTCCGAGACGCCGCGGCCCGGAGGCGGCGGCCGGGGCCGCTCGCGGCCCGCTCCGCCCGGCCGGGACACGGGGGCGAGGCCCCCCCCGCCCCCCGCAGCGCCGCCCCGCAGCGTCCCGCTCCCAGCGGGGCCGGGCCTCCGCCGCGCGGCCGCTGAGGCAGCCCCAGCCCCAGCCCGAGCCCCCGCCGGGCCTCCCCGCGGGTGGGCCCCGGCCGCGGCCCGCACTCACCGCCGGTGGGGGGTTCTCAGCCGCGGGCCGGACCTGCCTGGGGGACACACGGGGGTGCGGGGCCCCGCAGCGGGCGCATCATAGCCCCGCCGCGGCCGCCGGCCCGGCCCGCTCGGCCCGCGCACGCCGGGGGGAGCCCCCAGGCCGCTCCGCCGCCGCCGCCAGGCTCCGCCGCGCCCTCACGGCCCGGCCGGGCTCCCCCCGCCCCGCGCCGCCGCCGCCGCCCGGGCCCGAGCGCCCCCCGCGGCCCCGCTGCGCTCCCGCAGCTCCGGGCCCCTCGGCCGCCCGCGCCAGACTGAGGCAGCCGAGCCCCGAGCGGCCGGGCAGGCCGAGCGCCGAGCCCGAGCACGTGACCGCGCGCGCCGCCGCCGTGGCGCGCGGGAGGCGGAAGGGGCGGCCCCGCCCCCGCCGGGGCGGAAGCGGCGGGGCCCGGCCCGGGGCGAGGCCGAGGGGCTGCGGGCGGCCCGCGGAGGCGCAGCGGGGCGGGGGCCGGGGCTGCTCGCGGGGAGCCGGCGAGCGCGGCCCGTACCGGCGGCCCCCTGCGGAGCCGAAACGCAGGAGTTTTGCTGTTTTCATTCGGCCTCCTCTGGAGCCGATCGCGGTAACGTTTCTCGGTCTTCTCGCAGAAGTTGCGAGCGTTCCTCGGTACCGTTTACAAACACTCGTACCGCGATCTCAACTGTCAACCACATCGTCTTTATTCTCCCACGAAGAGCAACGCGACGCGCAGGAACCCGCACCTCGGGGAGCGTAAAGCATCGGGGCTGCCCGTCTGCATCCAGATGGAGGTCGGGGGGGGAAAAAAACCCGCAATGGAAATCACGAGACCTCAGGATACCCCGCTTAAATTGTCTTGGTACAGGCAGAGATGGGGACTAAGGTGAGAGGTGGAGAGAGACTGTGTGCCAGCCCAGCCGAAGCCCCCGGCTGTCATCACCTCGGGCTCCCTGGGGGAATGGAGAGCCCGGTCCTGTAACTGGGACATGGTTCGAGTGGGTCAATGAGACCCAAGGCTGAAGCAGTGATGCCAAGTTTGCAAAACTATGCCTATGGGCCCCCAAATGTTTAGTTAACACAGCACATTGTGTAACAGCTTCACTGAGGCTGTGACAGGTCTCGGTCCCCAGACAAAAAGACCGGAGTTCTAACACTAAGCACAGACTGCATTAACTGGGGATGGTCTCATGTTCATCTTTAAAATGTACCAAGTAACATCTGCTACACATGAAAACATCAGAACAACTACTACTCCACTGATCCCTCTGAAACGCAGCCCCTGTTGGCCCCCGAGACCTGAAAGCAACGTAAGCCTAGTACCCAGGAAGGAAAGCACGCCTGGGGACCTCTGCAGCACCATCTCCATCCCTCCGACACGAGGACTGGACTCTGTGCAGAGCCATACCTGTCCTCCTAACAGCCACATCATCTCCAGCCGCCTCCAGCTAAGGCCTCTGTTCAGCAGCAGTGCTACACCTAACATGGGTGGGAGAATTCATGCAGTCACACGCTAAAATTCAAACCTAGGAATGCACGCAGACAGAGCCTTCATCTGTGTGTTTATTATTACCCAAGTGTATTTCTACGTGATCCTTGGGGCCACTGCCATATCCACTGGGGAAGGGAAGTCTGGGGTCTCCAAGCGGGCTCTCTGCCTTGCAGAAACGTAAGTGTAACCCTTTTCCAAGAGACAGCGCTGGGCAACTCTAACTGCAGCCGGGGGTTGGGGCAGTATGTAACACTGTGATGAGCAGAGATGAGCAGCTGCCCAGCAGGGAACTGCGAATGGGACAGCACTGCTCCTTTTTGTAAAATTGTACAAATAATATGTGTGTTCACACATGAGATTCAAGAAATAAAACTTTCTGTTTTCTTTCCCTAACAAAAGGCTACTCAGAAGCTCACCGCTCTGCTATCTGATGAAGGTATGTCTCTCCCCTTTGCGAAGGACTGCATTTCTCTCAGCCTTATTTTCTTCAAACTTACAATAAACTCCAAAGCAGGAAAGTATAAAACACACTTCAGTGAGGGCTTGGCTTGAAGCCCTTTGAAATCTAAGGGAGCCTTACCTGATTTGTGCCCTGGGCTCACAGTGAAACTCATCCCTTGAGAGAAGGGGGGAAACTTACCTCTCCAGGCTCTCTCTCCTCCTCCCCCATGTAATTTTGCAGCTCTTGTCTGTTGGTGGGGTGAGGAGCATAGCTCTGCACGTGGCCTGATCCCTACACTTCCACCTCTTACTGGCACTGAAGCCTGGAAAGCAAGCATAGGATCAGCTCCACACGGTACTCCATGCTGCATGTCTGTCATGCGTGGAGCACACATACAAAGTTAAAATGACGTCCTTATCTTCCCAGGCACCTGCTCACAAAGTCCCCAGCTCCCCGAGTCTGGGCCAACAGGCTCGCAGTCAAGTAAGGTTTGTCCCAAACAAGTTGCTGCATACCCATGGCTGCTTGTGCTGAGGCAGGCACTTGGCCAAGTGCAATGTGACAGTAGGGAAACTGTAGTAACTTCAGCAAAAGAGCAAAATTTTACCAGAAGGAATTGTGAATGCACATAAAATATCCAGGTGCAGACAGCAGCTCATATAAGGGACCTCACACGATCAGAATGACTTTGCCTTTTCTACATGTTCTATTATTCTTTCAGAAGGGTCCAAAAAAGAATGTAAAGCTAGAGATTTTAGGCTTCAAGTTAGCTTGGCACGAGTCCAACACTACAATATACCAGATAAGAAATTAAGTAAGCTCTCTGAATTAGTTTTCTTGGTGAAGATCTCCCTGTTACACGATTCTTTTTATCTAGAAAAATAGCAACGAGAACCTGTGCTGCAAAAATGCAAAGCAAGTCCACAGCATAGAAGTTGTCCTAAGTGTTTTAGCCTTGTACGATGGGAAGCAGAGTTACAAACACTCCTGAGAAGAGTGCTTTAGGGTGCTCCCTACAAGCCTGCATTATATACTTGTTTGCTGTGGAGCACAAAGTACGTTCTACCTGTGTCGCTTGGCAGCAACCTAAACTGAAAGAGTACGTTTCCTTCTCTCCATAGCATAGGGAGGGTACACCTTCAGGGTTCTCTACTCGGTTACAGAAAAGTTAGAACCAAACAAACAGTTTCATAGTATAGCAACTGGAATTCCACAGGCAACTCTGTGGAAGGAGCTCGGCAGGGCAGCCCTGCTCCCAGAACCATAAACCTGCCCTGCCCTCATGACACACCAGTGTTTGATCACAGCTTGCTAAAACAGTTTTGAAAACTTGCCAAAGGGAACTCAGCTCTGTTCCTAGCTGCTCTGTAGGCTCTGCAAAGCCTTGGGTGAGTTGTTTCATCCCACTGGGGTTTGGTTCTCAACTGTGGGACAGAGATAAACAGCTCAAGCACGTTCTGTGCATATAGATTTGGGAGGGCTTTGGTCTGAACACTATTTTTGTTTTCCTGCAGGGATGACTGTAGCACACAGCCCTAGATATGCCATAGCCAAGCTAATACTTGGCTACAGCTTCTCCTTGTCACTGCTGTGAGCAAAACACACCTACGGTAGCAGTGTTGGCATAGTTCTGTGCAGCTGAGCTGGAAGCAGCATGACAGATGCTCCGGCTCTTGGCTGCACTAACACTTCCCATGTGAGCTAGGTTGCTGGTAGGAGGAGAGGAAAATTTTGGAAGCAAGCATGAAAGACAACAAAACCTAGAGGAGGACAGCTAGATACTACCAGACTTCAGGGGAAGCTGAATGATTCTCGGAAACCTTAGAGCTCAGCAATGCTAGTACCAGTTTTTCCCACTAGGCCGTGTTTGGTTTTCCAGGATTTTAAGATAATACACACAAAAAAAGTATTTCAACACCTAAGATTAAATGGAGGAAACACATCTGGCACCCTAAAATGCTTCATGCATTTTAAACACTGCATCTCCAACATGCTGACTGTTGGTAAAGTGTCTCCTGCTTCCACTGCCTTTTAAATCTGCGGAGACTTTAGTACTTTGGTTCTATACAAGTTGAATAATTTCTTTCTGAAGTGGCAGCAGTTACCATTTACGCTCTAGTAACAGAAACCAGCATTTCTTCAGTAGTTTTAACTAAGTGCTCAGACATGGGGAGCAGATCCCCAGCCTCTGAAGTCTTCGCAATTTTCACTTGTTTGTGTGTTCTAATGACCAGTTGCCTCTGCAAAGAATTAACATTGACAACTCCATTTTGCTCAGAGGTTCACCTGAAGGTTGTCTACTCCATTTAGGGTTGATAAAAAGAGGAAAGGCTGGATGCCACATAACACAAGCGGCAAAATGCATGAGATCTCAGAGGTCATTCGCAATATACCTAAATGGAGCAGTGACTCAGAACGCAAGCATTCATTCTGAGCAATGGAGAAGCTGCACGCTGAGAGCGGGATGTGGAATATGGGAGTGCAGGCAGCATTTCCCTCACCTGCCTGTCAAGCGAGTTACTTACATTTCAACAGCATGAAAGTACAGCCCGTGTCTCCAAGGCAGCCAGCAACAGCAACAACTGCAAACATAAGGCAATTATTTCCCTGTCAGTCTCAGATGTTACAAAAGATGCAGGTGCCTCCACTCGTGCTGACCTGATGGGGCTCTGCAGTTTAATTTTGACTGGCAAATAATCCACAGAGAGGCCTCCAAGAAACAGGAAACACAGACCACAAGAAGAAGTTTGAGTTGCCCTTGCTACCACTTTTGAAGTACATTTCTATGGTAAAATGCAGAACGCTGCTCCATCATTTCCAATATCCCATTTGCAGCTGGCAGGCAGAGTCAACAGGCAGTCCCACTGAAAGGCGCTGCTTTTATTATAGTGATCATGTTACAGTGCCTGGGAAGGCACAGGGTTAGGAGTTAGGACTCGTGTTTGCCAAGTAGCTTTGCAAACATACCCACTCTGGCAGTCATCATGATTACTGTTCACAACAGCCTTGTTTTTAAACAGGTGTGGCTGCTGCATCTATCTACATCTTTGCCTTTCATAAGCCCTAGCTTTCTTAAAGAGCAAACTTTTTTTTTTAATCTCATTTGATTCAGGAAATTCAACCAACCCATCTAGCTGACTGGCCTTGGGAAGACCTCCCAGGACACTACATTCAGAAGAGGCTCCAATCCTGATGAACGCATTTCAAACATTATTTTCAACACAATGAGACGGTTAGGAAAAGCTGAATAACAAATCAGTTTGTTACTCCCAGAAAAGTGCCTAGTGACCATTTCCACTTCACTGTCACTGTCACAACCCTACAGCGAGCCAGTTTGTAATCTGTTGCTAGTGCAGTTCTGCAAGGATAACCACAGTGTCTTCAGACTACACAGAGGGTACCCACTGCCTAGTGACATTAGTGACGCTTCCTGACTGTGCCGGCCACGCTGTGGCTCCCTGCAATTGACCTGGAGTGGTGAAGTGCCGGGCCTCTAAGCTAACAGAGCCAATTTTGCTGTTCAGCCACAGTATTCCTTCCAAACAATGCTGCTAGGACTTAACGTTTTACACCAGTAAGCAGATGTTTCATTATCTTCCATCGCATTGCCTGCTAAGAACAAGAGGTGGATGGGGAAAGCAACGGGTCTAACAGAATGCTAACAGTTACCAGAAGCGCTATGCTGTCAAGAGGAAGAATTCAGGCTTGCAGGCTCGAGTGCAGAGGCTGCAGAGGATACAGCAATCCATTCCAGAATGTCCAGAGCACAGGAATTCACACAAGTCCTATTTTTGCCAGCCAGTGACCTGAAAAAGCTATTTACAGTTAATATGAAAGTGGTGCTTTCAGGAGAGCAGAACCGCATCCAGCTGCAGTTGGCAGGATGCAAAAGCAGTGCTGTCTGGAGGTATTACAGTGATTAACAGACTTTAAGGCACTTAATTTTCTACATTTCTTTAAGCACCAATTTTTGAACGTACCCTAACAAATAATATTTGTAATGCACCTTGAAGTGAACTGCTCATTGTCAATAAGGCATTACAGGTATGTAGAAAGAGGAATCTCCAGGACTGTTAGATTGCCCCCCTTCTTGCTTCTCTCATCACACACAAACCCATTACTTAAAGTGCAGGCAGCTCACGCCCTCTGCTGCTCAACTTGTATCAACCTGGCAAAATCTTTTGCCACGACAGGTAAACCACCGCAAAAAGCTGGTAAAAGGCACAGATGCAGTGGGACCACGCTGCCCGTATATAGCATGGGTACCCAACAGATGTAAACAAAGACATAAAAATAAATAAACAAAAAATAAAACATCTACAAACTACTTCTAGTTTTCTTTCTCCTCTAATAAGAGGTAAAGACAGTAAAGCGCCATAGCTGAGCTCCTCTCTCCTGATGGGAAACTTGAGCTCAAAGAATGGGATGCAGTATTAAGTTAGAATCACCGCTATCAGCTGCATTTGCCCTGGCAGGCACCATGCAATTTTCAGGATGCTTCTCCCCTCCTAATGAAATCTTCTACCACCTTGTCAAATTTCTGTGAGGAATTCCGCTTTAAGACATTTAAAGGAATGAGTAAGTATGACTCTGCAAACCCACTTGGAACATGCTCATCAGAAACAGGCAACTGTCTAACAGCGCCAGGTGCTATTGCTGCTCCTGACTGTTCTCCACTCAGTTCTTCCTTCCCTTTTTCCTTGGACGCGTGACAACCAGTACAACCTTCTTTGGCGCAGAAAGCTGACTCACAGAAGTTCTGCTGAGGAACCTTAATGCCCCTAGACCCATCAGACTCCTCAGTATATTTTTCTGGGGACTCATAGACAACTCCTTGGGACACAGAGCGTCTCTTGAAAAGAGCTTGCTGGCACACAGTCCTCTGTGTCTTTGTTTTGCTTTGCTGCTGCAAAGACTCTTGCACAGGCTTTGGGATTCTGAGGTCAGGAAGTGCCTGGTGGTCAGAACTTAGGTATTTCTGAAAGTAAACCTGGCACATGTTGTCCCTTATAATTGGGATGATTGAGCAGGGTCTCAACCACTTCACAAACTCGCACAACTCTGAAAAGGATGAGTGATCTGAATATGGGATGGGGTAGATGTTGGGGTGGGTGACCTTCACGGGCCTGCCAGTGGGGAGGATAGCAATAGTAGGATGCAACGTGTTCCAGCTGACGAGGGTATCCCAGCGGATCTCAGCGACGTCCACCGCACGGATCCAGCCGGCCCCCTCCTCAGCGGTGAACACGTCGGGCAGCTCCAGCAGCCGCATCTGCTCCAGGCGCGAGGGGCTCACCACCACCCAGGTGCCGAACTCCACCGCCAGGTCCACCAGCAGCGCCTCCTTCCCCAGGCTGTACACACCTGCAAGGGAAACCGTGAGCCACGTGCCGGGGCCGCGGGGGAGGCGCGCGCGCAGCCGGGGCACGAGGCGGCACTCACCGACGACGACGTGGTGGGACGGGTGCGCGCGGATGAGGCGGGCGGCCTGGCGCGTGGCACAGTGCCGCGAGGGCAGGGGCTGGCGCAGGCGGCAGTGCGTGTTGTCCAGGTAGAGGCGGTCGATGCGGCGGCCCCTCAGCGCCGGCTCGTGCTGCATGGTGCCGGCGTAGCGGAAGTCCCCTGCGGGAGCGGGGTGTGAGGGCGCGGCCGGCGCGGCGAGGCCGCGGGGGCCCGCCCCGTACCTGTGTAGAGGATCGTGCCGAAGGCGCCCTCGAAGAGGAACATGACGGAGCCGGGGCAGTGGTTGGAGTCCAGCAGCGTCACCGTCACCTCCTCGCCCAGCGCGTGGCTCTGCCCCACCTCCAGCGGCCGGATCCAGCACATCGGCACCTGCGGGCGGGCGGGGCCGTGACGGGGCCGCGCCGTGACGGGGCCGCGCCGTGACGGGGCCCGTCCCCGCGCACCTACCTGCAGGCGGTGGTGCAGCAGGCGGGCGGTGAGCGGCGAGCAGTACAGCGGCCGGCTCCAGGTGCTGGAGAGCCCCACCGTGTGGTCCGCGTGCATGTGCGACAGGAAGAAGAGCCGGGCGCCGCCCGCCCGCCGCACGCTCCAGAAGTCCACGGCGATGGGCGTGCCGGGGATCACCGTGCCGTTCATGGCGCCGGCCGGGCCCCGCCGCCCGCCGCTTCCCGCCGAACGCGGGGGGCGGTGCCGCGCAGGCGCGGGCGGGGCGGGGCGGGGGCGGCGCGTGCGCGGCGGCGGCGGCGGCGGCGGCGAGGGGCAGCTCCGCCCTGCCGGTCCCGGCCGGTCCCGGCCCGGCCATGCCGTACCTGGGCGGCGAGGAGGCGCTGCGCGACCTGCGCCGGGCCCTGGGCAACCCGCACGTGCAGGCGGACCCGCTGCGGTACCGCGCCGCCGTCCTGCGCGTCATCCGGTGCGGGGCGGCGGGGGGCGGCGGCGGCGGCGGGGGGCGAGGGGCGGCGGCGGGGGGCGGCCGGCGGGTGACGGCCGGCGCTGTCCCCGCCGCAGGCTCATGACGCAGGGCGCGGACGTGTCGGGGCTGTTCGCGGAGATGGTGAAGGCCGGCGCGGCGGCCGACGTGGTGCAGAAGAAGCTGGTGCACCTCTACGTGCGCGCCCACGCGCCGCGCCTGCCGCGCCTGGCGCTGCTGGCCGTCAACACGCTGCGCCGGGACTGCGCCGACCCCAGCCCCGCCGTGCGCGGCCTCGCGCTGCGCAGCCTCTGCAGCCTCAGGTGCGCGCTCCCGCGGCCGGCGCCCCCCCCCCCGGCCCCGGCCCCCCCCGCCCCCCCCCCCCCCCCATCCCTGAGCGTCCCCTCCCCGCAGGGTGCCCGGCGCGCAGGAGTACGTGCGGCAGCCGCTGCTGAGCGGGCTGCGCGACCCGGCCTCCTACGTGAGGCGAGCGGCCGTGCTGGGCTGCGCCAAGGTGCACGAGCTCCAGGGCGACTCCGAAGTGGGTGAGTGGGGCGCGGGGGCGCGCAGCTGCGGGCCCGGGGGGCGGGGGGGGACCGGTGGCACCGCGGCATCCCCCTGCCCCTGTCCTCCCCCCCCCCCCCCGGGCCGTCGGCGAGGAGCAGCGCCCGGGTCGGGCCGCTGCAGAGCCGCAGTGCTCGCCGGCCGGTTCCCCCAGCTCAAGCCTCGTATTTGCGGTAAAGGCCCGTAGGCAGCGGTGAAACCGCGGCGTGCCGGCAGAGCTCGGTACGGGAGCCTTTGGTTTTTGCAGACGGCGCCTTGGTGAACGAGCTGTACAGCTTGCTGCGCGATCAGGACCCCATCGTAGTGGTGAACTGTCTGAGGGCTTTGGAAGAGATCTTGAAGAAAGAGGGAGGAGTCGTTATCAACAAACCCATCGCCCATCACCTCCTCAACAGGTTCGTTTTCGTCCGTGTTAGAGGTTGTGCTGGGACCTTCGTTCTACTTCTCCTGATTTGTACGCTGGTGGAGCGGGTGTCCCAGGGCTCCTGCCAAAACCTGGAGAGAAGAGTCAAAACAGAGGTGCCTGTCCTGAAAAGAAGCTTTGTGCTAAGGTCTTCAGAGAAATCTTAGATGCCCTGCTTTTCCAGGGAGTCTTTGCTTCTGGTTCGTTTGGAATTGCAAGCTAATGTGATTGTTTTATCTTTTTTAATCGTGATAGCGTGCACGATATATTTGTGACATGGGTGTTCTAGTGTATATTTTCCAGTGAACTGAAAGGTATCTGATCCATTAGATATCTGTTACTTGAAGAAATTATTTATTTATTTTTTGCAAATAATTGTACATGATACAGCAAAAGCAAGGTAATTGCTGTGTCCAGGGATCTTTGTTTCTCTGGCTTAGAGCACAAGCAAAAGTGCACAATTGATACAAATTCAAGCCTACATCTGTAAATTGGTCAATCGTCTTGAGGTAAAATTGTGGTATCTACTTCTGAAATATAACATTTGATGTAGAATGGAGCCTGTAAGCAACTGAAAGGCTACGGCCACTACTCTGCACAGCACGGATCTTCATGCACTTCTTGACTCCTGCAAACTGTGTTCATTTTCTTGGCAGGATGGCCGATCTAGATCAGTGGGGGCAAAGTGAGGTACTTGCCTTCCTGCTGCGCTACAGACCCCGCACCGAGGAGGAGCTTTTCGACATTCTAAATTTACTAGACGGATATCTTAAAAGCAGCAGCCCCAGCGTCGTGATGGCAGCCACCAAGCTTTTCCTGGTCCTGGCCAGGGAGTACCCACATGTGCAGGCAGATGTTTTGGTGAGAGTGAAGGGACCGCTGCTGTCTGCCTGCACTTCGGAGAGCAGGGAGCTCTGCTTCACTGCACTGTGTCATGTGCGCCAGATCCTCGGTAGCCTTCCTGGTCATTTTAGCAGCCACTACAAGAAGTTCTTCTGCTCATATTCAGAACCACACTACATCAAATGCCAGAAGATGGAAGTGTTGTGCGAGCTGGTGAATGATGAAAACGTGGTACAAGTGCTGGAGGAGCTGAAAGGCTACTGCACTGATATATCTGAAGAGCTTGCCCAGGGGGCGATCTCTGCTATAGGTAAGAGCTCTGCCTTGCCTCAGAAGCAGCTGCAGCCCTAGATCTTTAAAGTGCGCCTTTCTCTGCTAAAGTATATCCCGGCAAATGCCGAATAACTAATCTGTGCTGAAGCCCTAAGTAAATCACCCTTCCCAGGAGTGTTTTATGGGTGTTTCTAAACCACGATGATGTTGATTCTCTCAGAAGTCCTGGTATTGAACTGTTTCTGACTGAATATAATGTCTTTGAGTCTTTTTCAAGTGTCTGTTCTCTTATGAGATGCTCTAAAGAAATGAACTCTGGACTGAATTAAATCATTTCATCCCATTAATGAGTCTTAATGTTGAGTCTTATTGAAACTGTAGAGCTGCTATAATACCTGCTTGTTTGAGTTGTGATGAAGGCAGAGTTAAGGTGATTTGGGGCAGTTCAGTTTTGGTTTTGCAAGCTTTAAAGTACGTAAGTTTTATAGTGTTCCTCAGGAGAAAGCCTGGGATGCTAAAATGCTTCTCTCGTGTTACGTTTAAGAAAAGTTCAGACTTCTTCTGAGGTAAAAGAAACCTTTTTCTTCAAAAAAGGAATGTATCCCTTACGTTGGGTATATGTGCTCATCTTACTACACTTCTGGAAAGTATTGTCAAAATAGAAGAGGGATTAGTTCTTTCAGATGAGATTGTGATGAATAGTTGGGCTCATGTATCCTATTTCACTCTGATTTAAAGGTTGCCTTTTATGTTCTTTGGTGTCTCTGCAGGCAATATTGCCAGGACATACACTGAACAGTGTGTGGGGATTCTGACAGAGCTCTTGGGGTTTCAGCAGGAGCATATCACCTCAGGTAACCATCTGCAGGTTTTTTTACATGGCTTATGCTTTCAGGAAATGGCCTTGTTGGGGCTTGTGATTCCGAAAATTGAGGCTTTAGAAGGCATGTGGCATTTAATTTAATTGGGATCTTCAGGTGGACGTCTCCCTGGTGGGGTGGGAGTATGTAGTTTTCACTTCCTTGGGAAATGGTTATGGCTGTATTGATGGTCTGATAAGATATGGAGGCTCCCTTCTGTCTGCCATCTGTTGACTCGAGGAGTGAGGGACTCAGCAGAGGTATTTTAGTGGCTATTTGTGAAGACCTAGCTGGTTAAGAGTTCTAATCTTGAATTCTTTCTAACGGGGACCTTTGGCATGTGTCTTTTAAACTTTTGTGATTTCTCTTCAGCTGTCTGATTCAACTTTACCAAGACTTCTTTCTTTTTCTTCTGCTGCCTTCAAATCTAACTTCGTATCTGTGCTATTTCTGCCCCCCCTTTTTTTTAATGCTCTTGCTTTCAGGTTTCCAAGTTGCATGCCTGCAGTCATCTGTTGAATTAGGTCTTAGTAGTTGCTGTAGTTTGTACGTGTGCAACAGAGCATTTAGAATATTGACCTAAAGTTCATGAAACACATTTTGAATTGGTGTTAGTTTCAATTTGTTATTCTAACATCGTATGTCTGAGACATCATGAGTCAGTCTCTTTTTAAAGCCTAGGGAATGTCCAGAAGAGAGATTACTTTCCAGCAGCCAGAGGAACAATCTGAAGTTTCAGTGCTTTATTTTAGACTTTGTGTAACTTTGCACTGACAAGAGCAATGTCATGGGACTTTGAAGAAGGGTGTCTCAAAACATAGTCCTGAGCAATGCACCGACCTGTTTAGCTAAGACTTTGCAGTCTTTTGACTGTTTCATACATTTTTTATTTATTTAATTCTATTTGTTTTGCCTAATGGTTTTATAATTCTTGGGGAATGCTGAAAATTTTGTTTCATTGCAGCGGTAGTTCAAGCTTTTCGGGACCTGGTTTGGCTGTGTCCCCAGTGCACGGATGCAGTGTGTCAGGCGCTGCCTAGCTGTGAGGACACCATCCAGGACAGTGAGGTAAGGTGGCTTTATGCCTTGGGCTAGCAGCTGTTGAGGATGGGTGGAGTCTAACTCCTTGACTTTCCTGTGGCTTATGATTGGCATTACGAAGATCAGAAAGCTTCAAAAGATTCGTGCTCCTGTGTCACTTGATTCCATGTCACCACTGACTTTCTGGTAAACAGAGCATTGCTATCCTGGTAAGCCTGATATGTGCTTTCTGTGGTTCCTTCAGGGCAAGCAAGCACTGATCTGGCTCCTGGGGGCACACGGTGACAAAGTACCCAACGCCCCCTATGTTTTAGAGGACTTTGTGGAGAACGTGAAATCAGAGGTGTTTCCAGCAGTAAAGATGGAGCTTCTAACAGCACTGGTGCGACTTTTCCTGTCTCGTCCTGCTGAATGTCAGGACATGCTAGGGAGACTGCTCTATCATTGCATAGGTGGGTTTCCATTTTCAGCATTCTGTTTCATTACAGTGGTAGTACAGGCTTTTTAGGACCTGGTTTTGCTGTGTCCTCAGAGCATGGATGCAGTGATGGCATCCTAGCTGTGAGGAGACCACTGAGGATGGCAAGGTAAGGTGGCTTTATGCATGAGGCTGCTACGCATTCCTGGTTGGTGGGTGTAACAGCTTTCCGCTCTGTCCCTGGGACTCTGTTCTTAGTAATTAAGGGTTACTTTGGAGAAATCTGAATCCTAGAATTCTCCTAAAACTATGTTCCTCAAATTCCCAGAGGAGGAGAAGGATATGGCAGTACGAGACCGTGGATTGTTCTACTATCGCCTCTTACAGTCTGGTGTGGAAGAAGTGAAGCGGGTCCTGTGCAGCCCTAAGTCTGACCCCTCCTTGGGGCTCCTGGAAGACCAAACTGAACAACCTGTGAATACATGGGCTTCTGAGTTTAATAGTCTTGTACCTGTTTATGGCAGAGCACATTGGGCGCTTGTCACTGCTCAACAGCCAGTGGAATCCTGTTACGCTTTTTCTCCTTGTACCGACTCTGGGAACAGAGGCACAGGTAACCAGCCTCACCCACGTCTGGGTTTCAGTTTCCTCATACATGGATTTCTTGTGAAAAATATCACAGTGCTTTGAGAGTGCTGTTTAGTGTTCTGAATATCTTGTACAGTGTCTGGCTGATCACAACCTCATTAGGCTAGGGAGATGCTGCAGAAGGTGCCATAATTCCAACCTTCTTCATCTGATGGCCTCCTGAAAGGTTCTGTGGGAAACTGGAAGTAGCGCAATATATGCTGCATCTCACATGTTTGTGGTTTCATTTCAGAGTCACTGATTTCTGAAGGGAATAAAGAAGTCCTCAAGGTTCATCCTGATACAGGCAACCTGACCTTAATTCCTGATGTTTACCTGACTGCAGAACAGTTTGAGAAGACCTGGCTGAGCCTGGACATTAGCTGCCAACACTCTGTGCCCTGGGGCAGAACTGTTCATCCAGATACCATACAGACTGCTTTTCATGTCGTCCACATCCATACTATTGCTATGAGCAAAGCTGGTGTCCAGCCATGGAAAGCTTATTTCAGTGCTCAGGATGACACTGGTTGCCTTTTCCTAACAGAGCTATTGCTTGAGACAGAAGATTCGGAGATGCAGGTTTCGGTGAAGCAGAGTGAGGCAAAGCCTGAGGCGCTGCAAGCCTTCATGTCCGTTTTCAGGACTGCCATGGGAGCAGTTGCTGGGCTGAGATCCTGATTCATCTCTGTTCCCAGTGGGATGCTTGCTCAGGGCACAGGCAGAGTTTACTTCTCTGGCTTCAGCTTGCTGTTCCTGATGCTCGTTCTGTACTTTTAAACTGTAGGAGTGTTATCAGCCTTTCCCTGGAGCAGTGTTAGGCACAGAAACCACATGCGGTATGAGGGTAGCTATGGTACAAACTACTGAGGCTGGTGAATGGGGTGAGGTAAATGATGTGTTTCCCCTGGGCTGGGGAAAAGACAAGATTATGTATTTGTTAGCCTGCTAGTTCTGATGTGAGTCACAGAAATGCTGGCACCTGTGGTGATTGTCACAAGACGCTAATGTGACTGATGGAACCAGAAGTGAGCAAGATTCAGGGCAGCGTTTTGGAGTTTTTTTCAAGAGAATTGTAACTAATTAAAAAATGGCTCTGAGACTCCAGGACTCTGCTGCTTATTGTGTATAGAGAGGCGTAATGCGATGAAGGGAGAAGTACCCAGTTCTGTGTTCTCTTTGTATATAATACAGTTTTCTGTCTGATAGATTTCGATAGTAGGCTTCACTTAAAAGTGAATGGAGCTCTGCTTTGTATGGGTGCATGGGGTACATCATGTTTACTTTTTTGAGAGAAAGAAGTGTGTTTTCTATTTGGAGTGGGTTATTCTAATCATGAATCACCCCCAGAAAAGTCTTTTCTCAGCTCCCTGTGGCAAGGGCTTCTTTAAGACAATGCAGGGGTGAGCAAGATACATAAAATGTATATGTGTGAGTTAACGCAGATTGAGTTTTATACCTGGCATCACTTTGACAACCTCAGTCAGCTGTCAGTCCTTACACCAGTAATTGAAGAATTGCTGTTTAGTTGATTAATCTGTATGGAATATCATTTTTTGATTATATTGTGACTTAATTTTTTTTACTTTTTGCTGCTGTCATTTGCAGAATTGTTTGTATTTCAACCTTATTTTGATTTGTAGTTGTGACTTACTTCTGTTAGTTTCCTGTTGGGCAACTGTCATTTCCAGGTAGTGATCACAGTCTTGTACAGGCTTATACTTCCAGACTGGACTGTATTTCTGTATTCCCCATCCCCCCCTTTTTTTTTCCCTTTTTGTGCCTAAATGTCTACTACCCCAGCTTTTTAATGTATGAGACTTTTTCTTTGTTTTTTATATACATACTTTCTGTGTTTCTTACAATTTAAGGAAAGCAAAATAAATGATCCCTAGCTATCTCAGGGCTTGGCTTTCTCTTTCCACCAAATCTGTCCTTCTTTCTCTTTGCTTTATTTTCTGTTTGCTTAGCTTATTAAGTCTTTTCTGAGAAGAAAGTATCACTCACTGTAGCTGGGCCACTTTAATTAGCTAATGTGTTTTTTGCCAAGAATATTGTTACATAAACTAAACTCACCCATTTTCTTTATTTATACAAAAGAGTAATCAGAAATTACTATGACAGCAGTCCCTCTGCTCTACTGAAAGTTGCAGAGAGTTG
The DNA here is from genome assembly GCF_040182565.1 of Anser cygnoides. Taxonomy (NCBI): domain Eukaryota; kingdom Metazoa; phylum Chordata; class Aves; order Anseriformes; family Anatidae; genus Anser; species Anser cygnoides. Next base: position 6,656,480 of record NC_089897.1, on the reverse strand, counting down.
GGCTTTGCATGGTGTCATGAAAAGTCTCCTTGTCACAGCCAGGAAAACCCTCTCTGGCAGCGTAACCGTTGCTCTTCCCACTTCAGTAGCTTTCAACCAGGGCATGGAGAGAAACAGGAAGCGTTGCTCCAACTCTGCTCTGTGCAGAAGTCCATCGAGTGTTTTATACGACGGCAAAACCCTAGAGAGGGCTCCCTGGTTTAAGATTAAAGTACACCGGTTACTGTAAGTGCAAGGTGTGGCTTTGTTAATCCTATTCTGTAAAATACCTTACAATTTTTAATGACAGTATTGTAGCTGTAAATCGTGATATGCCTTTCATGCCCTTCACAGAAATGCTGCTGTCCCTGTTAAACAACAGGTTTTAGATATTATTTTTGATTTTCCAAATAAAAACATTAATCATTCTTGACTGCTTTCTGATGTACTTATTTGCTGGTCTCTTGGCTGAAGTCTGTAGGATGGATTCAGCCCGATGGTTACAGTGGATCCTGAGATAAGTGCACTCTGTCCTGCCTTTGTTTCACACAGGATTTGTACCTCAGCTTCCCTTGAAGCAAAGCTTTCAAGATTCTTTATCTTTAAAGATTAAATGTGCAATAAGTTATTTCAGTCTTGTACAACAAGTTACTCTAACAGGTGGGCCATCTAAGGGTGAATTCAAATGTAGTTAAGAAGTTGACTGTAGCAGGGCTCCTACTACCAGTTCCTATAAGCACAGGAATACAACATGCACATGGGGAGGTGCATTGCAGGACTCATATTACACAGTTTTCAGGAAAAAAATGATAGCTTGTTGGCAAACTGTCCTTTACTGACCAGCAGCTAGTCTGAATCTAGTGTTGGTCTGGGACAGGGACTTCCAGTTTCCAGCCTTTTGTCCAGGTACCTTTCCTGAAGAATGAGCAGGTGAGCAGTGTTTGGCTTCTTGTAGTTCTTTATTTCAGTTAATCTTCAGGCTAATGGCTTATTTGAAACTAAACCACACCCATAGTTTGAATGATCACAGTTAAGAGAGCAAATATCTGCGTGCTGTGCTGTTTTGGGGAGGAGTCTTCCCAGAAGGAAGGGCCTGTGCAGTTACGGGGAAAAGGAAGCTAAAATTCAGAGACACCTGGGGAGAGGAGCAGCTACAGAGGTACCTGGTCCTGCCTTCAACTTCATTCAGACAGTTGGGAGAAAACCGCAATGACAACGTTTGAGGAACAGACAGAACATGTTGTGAACGCCTTATACTATGATCTCTTACATGGAGATGAAATTGATAATCGATGTCTGCAGACAGATTCAGGAGGTAAGACCTGAAGTTTGGTGGGAAATGGGAGAAAAATCTTGTCTGTTTGCTGAAGATGTTAGAGAAGTGTTGTGACTGAACATTTAAAGGAAGGAGGTTGTAACTTGGCATTGGTTGTTGGGCTTTTTAAAATACAGACCTGTGATGACCTCCGAGTTAGCTCTGTTCTGGTGGAAGAGTTAGAGTGGGGTGGGGTTGTCTGAACCCCATGAAGGCCAAAGCTGTAGCCCGATTTATTGGGCCAGGGAAGTTTGGGGGGGGGGGGGGGGTCCTGTTAGGGAATGACCACACTTCTCCCAGGCGATGGTGAGCACGGGGGCGGGCAGGGCAGGCACTGCCCACGGCTGGGCCCCACAGCTCCCTGCAGCCCGGTGAGCTCGCTGCCTGCTGGGGCTCCCATGGGGAGGGACAGAAAGTTACACCCGGCCAGCCTCGCGACTTCCTTTTGGAGGAGCGTGTAGGCAGCAGTCCCTCTGCTCTACTGAAAGTTGCAGAGAGTTGGGCTTTGCATGGTGTCATGAAAAGTCTCCTTGTCACAGCCACGAAAATCCTCTCTGGCAGCGAAACCATTGCTCTTCCCGCTTGAGTAGCTTTCAGCCAGGGCATGGAGAGAAACAGGAAGCGTTGCTCCAACTCTGCTCTGTGCAGAAGTCCATCGAGTGTTTTATATGACGGCAAAACCCCAGAGAGGGCTCCCTGGCTTAAGATTAAAGTACACTGGTTACTGTAATGGCCTTACTGTAAGTGCAAGGTGTGGCTTTGTTAATCTTATTCTGTAAAATATCTTACAATTTTTAATGACTGTATTGTAACTGTAAATCGTGATAAGCCTTTCACACACTTCACGGAAACGCTGCCGTCCCTGTTAAACAACAGGTTTTAGATGGAAGCTCTATGTCTGTTGTCTTGCCCAGAAAGTCTCCAGTCGGCCTGTTGCGAGTTTCTCTCTCCTGGATCAGGTGCTTTCACATCCCTGAGCGCCGTGCGATGCCCACCGAGGGCCTGCAGCTCTGGCCAGTCGGACGGAGCCGTGGGGCAGCGGCAGCCATGCCAGGGGCTGTGGGCAGAGGAGGGAGGGAAGAAGGCGGCTGGGTCAGGAAGCAACGCTGAAGATAAAGTTGCTCACTACTCTATTTTGAAAGATCCTGCTTTCAGTTCCTTATGGTCTTGTCAAACTTGGAAATATTTTTGCTGAAATTTTCAGTGATGGGTAGCTCCTTCTGGCTGAATATTCAGACATATTAAAAAATAGACTTTTTTTTTTTCTCAGTATTTTTAAGGAAAAATGCTTTAACTGAGGAAGAAAAACCACCACACGTAACCCCCCTATAAGTTGTTTAGCTGAGACATTCTAATGTTTTTTATATAAAATTTTGAAATTTGTGAAGTGTATCTTCTGTTCCTTTGAAAACCTTCCCAAGTTTGGATCACTGTGTGACTTTGAAATGTTGCAACTCACACTTGCTCAGAAGAGACCTTGTTTTTGATATCTAAATTCTCCAAGGCCTCTCCACACACAATGATCTGCAGCCTAGCAATGCTGAGGGAATATAAGCAGGACTTTGCCAGCTGATCGATGGGAGTGTGTCCCTGGAATCAAAGGAGGGAGAGACGAGGTGTTCCCCAAGCCCTCTTCTTCTTGCTTGCTTTTGGAAGCGCAGGAGGAAGGAGCTGCCTGAAACCTGGAAAGGGAAAAGAAAGGCCCTGGGGATGTCTTTGCAGCAAAACTTGGGCGTGAAGCATCTATGGTGAGAGGAGAGACCTGGACAAGTCGATGGTATGGAGCTGCCTGTGGAACCTTAATTTGATCACTCTAAATCTATGAATACTTGAATGACTGTACAGTATTTCCTAAGGACGTTGGTTTTAGATATCCTAATGTGTCTTGTCACAGGTCTACTCTGCATTATTGTCCCAAGTGCTTGAGACACTAACTACCTTAGCTCTCTTTTAAAGTAACTTTGTGAATGGAGTATGCGTTAAATATGCTTGGTTGTAAGCTTATATTCTCACTTTTTCTCTGCCTTTTAATAATATATTATGCCATAATCCCTTACCCTACTCTCTCTCTGCTCATTGTTTTAGGGCCTGTGCCATTTGCAGGAGAACCTCCAAGTGATTTTGACCCAGTTATTATTGCCAGCCGTCTGCGACAGATCGGGGACCAGTGCAACATGGATTTTGAAAGGGTTTCCTCAGAGGTTCTTGCTGAAGTACTCACAGGGAAGGTAAAGGATACCTTGTCCTGCCTGGCCCTGGGCCTGCTCTTTGTCTGTAGGGCAATCTGGAGGTCCTTTTGCGTTGGAGAATAGCAAAAGCTTGGGGAGAAGACCAATTTAAGCTGTATGAGTCAGAGATGTCTGAGGGAAAGGGACATGATAGCCAGCAGCCTGCCTCTGCTCATTTCTGTCTAGCTGGCAGTGTATGAGCCACTGGAACAAAAGCTAAGCAAATGACTGTAGGACCTGCTCAGTCCTTTGCCTTTTTCCAGGTGGGTGATTTCTCACAACTTTTCTCCTTGTCTCTTCCAAGGGAGCTGCCTTTTATCACCTGAGTAGCCCTGGCTCTGCCTGGGCTGATCTGTCATTGCAGTAGATAATCTGCAGTCTGGCACTGGTGGGGGGCAAATACTGTGTGCAGGAGGAAGGCTGTGATGGGAGAAGACCAGGTGCTCCAGGTGGTCTGGCTTGAGCTTGCCCTGAAGTCTTAGATCTCATGCCAGTATGGTTTTGGTGCAAATGCTGCATGTAGTTCTAGCTTAAGGTTTGTTGCAGCTCTGGCTACAGCTGTCCTCCCCAGTCCTTCAAACATGCTTCCTGATGCTGTAGTTTGCACAAGCCACAGTAAAGATAGAACTAAAAGAGAGCCCTTTCTTGAACGTCCTATGCTGTATGGATATCACCAGGGAGTTGCGGGGCCCACCTGCTTTAGTCATAGGTAGAAGAAACAAATGCAGGAATTCAATTGAATGTTGGATGTTGAGCCAAGAGTCACTTATCCTGTGATCATTTAAAAAGGAAAAGCTCAGACTGCCCTCTTGATGCTTGCAGATGGAGAAGTTTGGGGCTGCTGTGGATTCTCTCAGCAGAAGATGGAGTGACCAGAACCCTGAGATGGTCTATGAGAGAGCTTTTCTCTCTGTTTCTGTGAAACTGATGATGTATGTTCTTAAGAAAGTCCCATCTATGTTCCATCCCAGTCAACTCATAACGGTGATTAATGGAAATGCTCAAGTGAAAAACTACATTGAGGCTTCTGGAGGATGGGTAAGCACACGAAGTTCGTTGTGATGTTTGAGCGTTTCTGGCTCTGTCCCTTTGTTTCTCTCAGCTTTCCCATGCAGTGTTCTGCCTGGCACCTATCTTGGCTGGTCACTGACATCCAGCCACCCAGTGTCCCCTCCTTGACCTGTGCATCAGCCAACTCCTCTTGTAGCTGTCAAAACGCAGCTTTGCTAAATACTTTGGTGAAGACTCACTGAAGTCAGTATCAAAATTCCCAACTGCTCCTCTGCGTCAGGATTTAATTCCTTATCTCAGTGCCTTGGGAGCTATTAAGGATGAATCAAACAAAAAGCACTTTCCTGCTGACATAGCTCTATGGACACCACCTGGTACATTTTCTCTGTGGAACAGTGAAATCAGTCCAGAAGAGGGTCACAGTGGAAGACACAAAGCCTGTCTTGCTGTCTCACATCTTTCCCTTCATGCCAGCTCCTTTGAACTTACCTTGAATTCTTCCTCTAAAATACATACACATGGGTTGTTTTTTATTTGTTTGTTTTCAGGAGAAGTTGGACGACTGAGAGGAAGTGTTATACTACTTTCCAAAAAGTTTGGATTTCATTGATTTAAGTGGGACCATTGCTTTCATATTTATTCAGATTGCCAGAAGAATCATACAAATAAGAACTGTGTAAAAGATATTCTATATCACTACAACTAAAAAAACAATAAATATTATTTTTCTTCTTGCATCTCTTAAATGTGTCCATAAAAGTGGGCTTCACTCTTATTCAAAGGTTAAAGGCTTATGCTGCAGTACTAATTTCAGACTCATCAGGTAATATTTGCTTTAAAACGTTTCCATTAGTTATCCTAAACAGATCTGTGTTTTTTGGATCACCTGTCTCAGGTGATTCCAAGGTTTCTTTTGCAAAATTAATATTTGACGTTATTTTAACGGTGAGGGTTCTTTCAGGGTCCTTTGCCTTTTGACAGTTGGACACAGAAATCTTGTAGCTATTTACTGATTATAACTAAACTTGGTACAGATAGTCTGAAGTCTTTCTACAAAATGTGAGATATTGAAAAGATCGAGGTTGTGATACCCATATTTTGTTTGAGGTGGTTGTTTTCAATTTATTTTTATTTCATTTAGTTTTCCCCACCTATGCAAGTAGAGAAAATGGATGGCCTCAGAGAAGTTTGTATCTACTTCCCACTTCAAAATCATTTCCAATTTGCCCTGTAGGGTTTTTTTTTAGAGTACCTGTAAGTATTGCTGACAACAAGTGAGGCGAATTAGGATGGCATAGTTAAGTGGATTTTTATAGTCTTCTGGTACCAGAGGTGGGGAACTCTGGCTGGGAGAGCAGACCTGAGGCATGTTGATAGGTTTTCTTTGTTCAGGAACTGTTGTGCAAGTTCAGAAGAATAAAACGTGCAAGCCAGATTCACGTGCTCAGCATCTGTCTAAAGTATTCCTTCAGAATATTTTGCAGTTAATGTGGAAAGCAGAATAAGTTATAAACATGAAGGGGAACTGTGGATTTTGCACGTCGTTCCAGGGGCTCTTCTAGTTACACCTGTCCTGAGCTTGAAACCTTCCCCCTGGCTACTTGTCAGAGCCCCATGTGCTCGAGCACTCTGCTGACAGCTGCTCCTGATGTCCTCCTCTGCACAGGCAGCACCGTCTTGCTGGAAATCATGCTTGAAAGCTGGGAACGCTTTCTTTTTTTGGGGGGCACAATCCTAAAAGAATGTTGCACGTTGTAATTTAGCAGTTTCCCAGGTACCTTTTGCATCTTGTGCTGTGAAGCACCATTGCATTTCTGAACACGTCGGGGCTCTTTGCGTTGGAGTTGCTGTCGGTGCTGGAGCTGGGCTGCCGCTACGCACTGTGCAGAGGCAGGAGCAGCGCCTCCACCTCTCCAGGCTGGAGCCAGCTGCTGTTTTTAAGTAACTTTCCTCTTACTTTGTTGCCTGTTTCTGTATCTATTTTTCCTCAATAGGGAGAGAAATACTCAATCTAATTAGTCGGTATCCAACGCTTGTTCTTCCTGTGAAAGGGGCACAAACCTCAGCACTGGACTCTGAACCATCATAAGGAATGCTTTTCATCAAGTGTGCCAAAGTTAAGTGATGCGGGCACCTGAAGCAGGTTTTCCATCTGAATCTGTCCATTTTGCTTCCTGGTTCCTGATCTCTTTGCTCTGCGTACCTGACAGTTATTGTCTGAATCCAGGTGACAAGAGGGAATGGTGTAAGCATGTTCCAGCGCCATTGGGCTTCATGGAGCAAGCAAGCAGTGGTTCACTTCTGGCTGCTAATGCAAAAGGACCAGAAAGAATGAATTTGATGCTATTTTTCTTATGCCAAATTTAGGCAGCTCTACAAAGTCTGATGTTTTGCTCACACAGCTGTAAAGCAGCTTTATTTAAAGCTCTTGTAAAAATGAATAGATGATCCTGGATTGATATTCTGCAGCTGAGCCGATCCCAGGAAAGCAGGCTACAGCGTGGGCATGAGGAAAACTGTCCATTTGTGCCAACGCAGGATGAGGAAGACTTGTGACCTGCAGCATGCTATGCCTTGGACAAGTATCTTGGCAAAGATGATCTCATCCTGTTGGCTGCTTGTGAGACTCCAGGGGGATTCTCATCAGCCTGAGGAGTCGGGCGTCAGGGTACCCAGCTCTGGTCTCCAACTTCCGACCCTCTCTGTCACGCGGGGCGCACAGGCTCTGACTCCAGGGCGGTGCTGCTCACCCTCTCCGTGGGGGCACACGTGGAGTGCGTGTGGTTTTAAAAGGAGGCGCTACGGCCCAGGGCTGTGTGTTTTGTTTTGTTATTTGGCCACGATATCTGTTACGTACTAATTTCCTTTAAGACTTGTGATGAAGTCAGTAAACCACAGCCTGCAGCGAGTGCTCTCCGGGCTGGTGCTTTCCGCTATGACATGCACTTGACATGTCCGTTCCTGGGTTCGGCAGGCCAGTCTCGCTCTGTCTCTTGCAACATGGACCAAAGGGAAATTCTGCTGCAGAATCTGGAAAGGACCCAAAGCAAGAAGCTCAACCAAGAAGCATTTGTAGAGGAGTTTTTGGTAAGTTTGCTTAAGGCACGGTTCTGTGTTTCCATTGATTTAAAGGGAACTGCTCAGTTGCCTCTCCCCAAACAGGGACATAATTTGCATGTGTTGATTAGATTTTCTATACATTTTGCAGCAGAAAGAGATGCAGGAGTTAACTAGAGTGAAAATTAAAAAAGGCATAAAGATAGAAGAGTGATTTAATGGTTTGCATTCAAAGTAAAACTGTTTTGTTTTTTTTTTTAAATAATTAACCAAGTGCTTCCTGTTTTCTCCTTAGCGAATACATTTGTTAAGATATGGTTTCACTTTGCCTTGGTACTACAACGGGGTTATAGTAAGGAATACAGAGACAGAGCTGCTTGCTGCCTCTTCTCCCATTGCCACAGGTTACATCTGTGATGTGTTTGTTCCTGTTGGGAATCTCGAGATCCTGCCTGAGACATTTTGTTTCTCTTCTTATTTCACTAGAAATCACCCATCCTACCCCCTATACCACCCTGCAGAGTAAGCAACAGGTGTTCAGATAAATGACGTGTGGGCCTGAGGTTGTCCCGTGTCCCGTGGACATCTGGCACCTTGGCCAAGGCATGAGGGAGGCAGTGACCTGAGCAGCTGCGTCGGCTGCTTCTGCAGCCTCCAGCACTGTGCTAGGTTACGTGGAAGGGATCCAGCACCCATTTGGAATGAGTGCACATGCTCTAATGTCTGTTAGTGCTCCTGGCTCTTCCAGGAAATAAATTTCTTCTTCCATAAAAGCAAAACTAGCAAAAATTGCTGATGGCTCCCACCTTCCCCAGTGTTCTGCAGTGTCTGTCTGGTGGAGATCTGTGCAGTGCCCCAATCTGTTAGGCCTCTGCCAACTTTTGATTTGTTTGGGTGGCAGAGGCTTAGATGGCAATCCACAGTCTCCCAGATAGACCTGATAGCTGGTGACAGCTACTGATGTGTCAGCTGGAGGAAGGCTGTTCTAGCAGACTCTCTGGGCTGCTCTGAGAAGCAAAGGCGTTGATCAGCTTCAGAAGACACAGAGAAAGGCAAAACTGGTGCAGCTGTAATATCTGAGATGTCTCAAACACCAGAATAAGCACTGCCACCCAGCCACCCCACCAGATAGGGGCTGCATCAGGCAGCGAGCCCTGGGGAAGTGCGGGGGTTACTTGGCAGTCCCCATGAGATCCAGCCCTGCTCTGCCATACCAGTGAAGACTTGCACTTCAAACGCTTGGGAAAAGCTTAGTACTTGACTTCCAGGTGTCTGGGTCAGAGGGAAGTGATTAATCTGAGCCTGCAGTAACAGTCTGTTGTTCCATGGAACAAAGCACTGTCACAAGCTGCTGAATTTCCCCCTTACTGCTGGGCTGGGGTTGTACAGTGCCATGTGAGGCAGCAGGGGCGGCGAGCCTGGGTCCACATGCTAGTTCTAGCAGCCAAGTGTACAGCTAATTTTCTGACAAAAACAGCTTGTAGAAGTGGTCAGGGCAACGTTTCCTCTAGGCCTGGGAAGAAATCTTCCCCAAACAGCCCATGCTACAGGCCACTTTTGGAAGTGCAAATGCCTCAACAGGCAACTGAGACGGCTCGTGTTTCCAAGCTTGGTCGAAATGTTCAATGTTATTTCTCCATCCTACTGTTTCCTCTCTCTTTGTGTGAACAAGAACATGCACATACAAATTGTGGTGGTGTTACTGTAAATGACAGAGGTTTTTTTTGTTTGAGTGTCCTTTTTCTGTTCATGCGGTCTCACAGCCAGAGTTTGATCCCTGCTGCTCTCACTTGCTTTGTCATATATAGTCATTTCCCAATCATTTTTGTATCAGTTTATACAGGGGCGGGAGTAAGGAGATTCAGAGCTGTAGCTATGAGAGGACTGGCCCCTGTGCTGAGTGATTCCAGCTCCTTCCATGAAAGCCTACCCCTGAAGGTGGGGTGGCGCTTGAACAAGACAGAGGGAGGATGCAAATAAACACCCGAGGAACCAGCAGGGTATAGGGATGTGCACTGTGCAAAAAACATCCTGCTGCTTGCCAGCTCCCACACCTTCTGTCACACAGTACATGCCCCTTGTTCTTGATTAATAAAGACTGGACACATGGACTGTCCAAGGCCTCCTGTGCCTTCTTCCTCACTCATTCTGACCCTTTAAAAACTCAAGTTTAATACTAAAAAACAGTGACTGACTTAGAACTGAACCTGTATTTCTGTGCACAGAAATACCGTGGAAATGAGATGTACGTTGCTGTTTATACCTCTCATCTGCAGTATTGCGCAGGGGCAGCATGGCTTGGTCAAATAAGCAGAGCTACAAAGCCCTTCATCGCCTGACGCGGCCTTATGGCAAATATCATTGTTCTGCAGCTTCACACACGCAGGCCCTGCAGGGTGTCGCGTCCTGGCGATCGCTCGTCCAGAGCAGGCAAGGGAGCTTTTGGAAGAACTGGAATACAAGCGTGTGTGAGCCCCAGTGCAAAGGTCGCTGGTGGGCTGACCCCTGAGGCGGTGTATGTTGAGCACCCAAAAATCAGTGCCCTGAACTCCCACTGTTCCCCCTGTGCTGCCGTGTTAGAGCTCACTGCCTCCAACGCACTGAGACGGTGTTGCCTGCACCATCAGCACGGCACGGCCATCTCCACAGCACCAACCCATTTGACCACTGAGCTATTTTGGCTCAGCAACCCTGAGACCAGCCTGTTTTTCCTCTGCTATATGGGCAGAGCTGCTGAACCACTGTTTCCACTTCCTGTTAAAATTCACGTGGGTGACCACGAAATACGTGCAAGGCACAAGACGTTCCATCACCTTGCAGCTCAGGTGTGCCAATGGTCCCTTCCCTCTGCTTCTCACCCCTGTAGAACTTTTGTTTGTTAAGGCACCGGGTGCTGAGGGTTTTCCTTGGTTAGCCTAGTTCTCTGGGCTGCAACAACAATGTCCGAGAGGAGGTCTGTAATGGCGTGGCTCCAGAGTGGTGGAAAGTGAGAGACTTGCCCTCTGGAGTGTCAAACCATAGATACTAATTAGAGAAATGACCTTTTGTTTTAAATCAAAACCATCCCTTGTTGGTAAGAAAAGTGGCCAGGTAGACAATAAATTATGAAAGAAAGAATACAGCAAGAATGGTGCTTTCAAAGTCAATGGTCATTAACAGTGCTTGTTACTTAGGGGCTGATGTCAATGAATAAAATTCTACACTTTACAAGGAGAAATATGCTTGAACACTCCAGGAGTGCAGCAGCTTTACCCTAGAAATGAAAGAGACTAAAGATTCATATTTCTGTGGGCCTCTCCTAGGACGACTTCTCCTCCTTTCTTTGTCATCAGCACATATAACTACTTTGCTCTGATTTCTCGTGCCCCTTTTAATTGAGCATTGCTGTTTGCAGCCACAGATAGGAGCATCTCTAGTAAAGTGAGAAAAATCAATTAATTCATCTGTCCCTTCTGCTGTCGTTTATTAGAGGTAGTTTAGTATTGTTAATCCTCTTATCTGGGTGCCATTTATACTGGGAAAGGTCCCCGTGTCTCACCTGCTCATGAGGGCGATGCTTTATGTGCTATATAAATGCAGCATCTCACTTCAGAAGCCTACATGCCTGAGCCTCTTGTGGGTACTGCCTCAGCACACACTTTCCATTCTTCAGAAGTTTGTGCTGAAGCTCTTAGGTGGCTTCTGTCTCTATTCTTGCTCTGAGTACCTTGAGAAAAGCCACTCAGGAAAGAATTAATGGTGCAGATCTTACTTTGTGGTGGTGAGCCTGACCCCTAGAGACCTTCACACATGCTCTCTAGTAGCGTGTTGTATGTAGCACATCTGCTGTAACTTGTTCCATTCTTCTATCACAGAAGCTGAAAAGGCAGTCAACAAAATACAGATCGGATAAAATCTACCCTACAGCAGCATCTGAGCACCCAGAGAACATCAAGAAGAACAGATACAAAGACATCTTACCCTGTAGGTTGGAAATGGCAAATGTTGTTATTCAGCCTTTCTTTTTTTTTCCTAGCTTGACTTTGCCCTCTTCCTCCAGTATCTGCCCGCATAATTGCTTGCATGTGAACATGTCACTGACTGTCTCCTGGCCTTGAATTCAGCTGCTCAGATATAAGGCTTTGTTTCTGACTGTTTCAAAGCATGCTCTGGAAGACTTTGGCATGTATTTCCCAGAGAATGAAGAATGTCAATTCAGTAGGAAACACATCCTCTGCTGATAATCCTTGCAAACTTTCTGGGTAGCATTGCAACCAAGACCTTGTAGAGGAATGGCTTTGGACAAGGACATCTCCATGGTGTACAAAGCAGGCCACAGGCAGGAACTGCTGTGGTTTGTCATTGCTTGGTGCTGGAATTGCCAAAGCAAATTCCGTCCTGGGGCCAGAGCAGACTGTCCCTTCCATCCATTCTAGCTTGAAAAGAAACCTAAATCCACAGATCTCACGCAGGGCAATTCTAGGTTTGGCTTGCTCCATGGTAAAGGAGGACAGTCTTGCCCCGTGGTAGTGGCAGCAGCTGCAGCTCTTGCCGGCTCTGAAGGAGAGCGTGCCGGTCTGCTGCACGCACACAGGCAGTGGCAGCTCTGCGCAGGGCTTTTGTCAGTGCTGGAGGAGGCTCTGGCTGCTTGCACATCCACTTGTCGGCTCTGGAGAAGAGCTCTCTGATGCGTGTGCTCCTCCAAGGCACCTCATGCTGCAGCCCGAGGGGCCCAACTGCTAAGAGAGATGAACGCTAACTGTTGCTGCTGCTTCTGCTTTTGTGCCTGCAGTTGACCACAGCAGAGTGGAGCTGTCCCTGATCACATCAGATGCAGATTCTCATTACATCAATGCCAACTTCATCAAGGTATTGCTTCTTTCATCATGTTTTGCAGTGCAATGGTGTTTGCGGCAGCTGCTAGAGCTGCCTGGTTGACTTGTGCTGGGAGGAGCAGGCCCTGTGCCTGTGGCAGTTTCTGTGCTGTGCATGAGGATAGCTGACGTACAGAAGCCGCACGCCATCAGTGAGCCCTTTAGAACACCTCTTGTACAGAGGCACGAGACAGCAGGGCAAGGGTCACACGTGTGCCGGGACTGGGGGTGGAACACTTTGTGGCTTGCAGCCCCCGCTTCCTGCCTCTGCTGGGCGATGGTGCAAAATTGCCCGCGGCCAGAGTCGCCCAGCCTGAAACCAGCAGGCAGGCAGGAAGCCTTGCACTGCAGCACCGCCGAGACCCGCTGCAGCGGCGAGCAACGGGGCAGGTCACTGTGGGCTCAGCGACCCTTCAGGAGCTCCATGGAGCTGGGACTCACTGCGCCCAGAGCCCTTCTGTGATAGACGGAAGGTTTCCTTCGCTCTCCACCACTGTGAGTGAGGGCTCTGTGCAACGTGTCTGCAGACGGACAGACCTTCACAGGGGATCACAGTTCTCTCTTTGGCCAGCGGCCACAGGAGTGCCAGGCTGCGCTCTGCAGAGCGGGGTCAGCCGTGGGGCCGATACCTGTAGGCTCTCCCAAACGGACTGCAAGGCAGGGGGGCCCCTGGGAGCAGATCTCGCCTCAAGCCCGGCTCCCTGGCTTTGGCTTTGCCTTTGAGAAATTTTCACATCTTGGTTTCTGGTTACTTAATTTAATTCAGGTGCCTAAAATTGAACTAGATAAAAGCCCTCCTAAGTCCTTATTGGGCTCATTGGGTAGAAGTAGTATTCAGAAAGAGGGATGATTTTTATTTCCTTTAGGGAACAATGCAAGTGTGACTACATATCTGATTTGAATGCTGTTTTAGGGCGTCTATGGGCCAAGAGCATACATCGCAACCCAGGGTCCTCTCTCCACTACTGTCATTGACTTTTGGAGGATGATTTGGGAGTATGAAGTCCTGGTAAGGTGCAGATTTGTATGTCTTGTTGCTTGTTTTGTTTTAATAAATAAAAGTTGTCTGTAAAACCAGCTAGAACTCCGTTGTGGCTAAAGAGACAGCGGTAGTATCTGGGTGGTACTCAGATGTTCTGTGTGACCTGCATCCTTCCTGTGAGCCTTTCCCTCACATACGCTGAGACATGACCGCTGCTTGTGGCTGTCTGCTTTTGGGCTCCACGGGGGAAGGTCCTCGCACCTGGGCTGTGGATGATGTCCTCCTGGGTTTGATTTGCGTAATACTGTGGGACTCTGGGGAAGACAGTCCAAGTAGCTTCCTCATTGCTGATAAGTATCCCCAAACGATCAGTTTGATTTTTCTGCCTGGATAAGAAACTTGCCTCCAGGCTTTTCTAGCAAACCTTGTTTTTTTGCAGATCGTGATCATGGCTTGTATGGAGTTTGAAATGGGAAAGGTGAGTAACAAATCAGAGATCGCCCTGCCATGACAGTGACAAGGCAGGGTGGAGAGATGCAGATTTTTATTAAATCTCATTAGGGACAGTGAGTTTCCATTTAATACAAACTGTTTCCTGAGTCTCCTGCAGCAAATTCTTCGGCCATTTCTGGTAGTGTAACTGGCCTCTTTGGCAGGGGAGAACAAGCCAGACCCAAACACCCTGGCACCCGTTGTCCCCTCCCTTGCCACAAATCCCTGTGCGGAGCTGCACCCAGAGACATGGTGCTGGCAGCCAGGAATGAGCACAGGTCACCTGCGGGTGAGAGCGTCACCGGCACGAGTGTGGCCCCGAGGACTCGAGGGAAGGGAAGGGTAGAGACTGGTCAGCAGCAAGAGCTGGGCCTCCTGGCGTGAGATTTGCTGGGCAAAGACAGACAGGAGATGCTGCAGGCAGGCAGCAGGGAATAACCAGACATCTGCTTCTTGCAACAGAAAAAATGTGAGCGGTACTGGGCAGACCTGGGTGACTCCTCCCTGCAGTGTGGGCCCTTCTCCATTGCCTGTGTGAGTATAGCTGCCACTAGCACCACATCATGTGCATTGGAAACTATTGTCATCTGCAGAAAACGTGACCCTAATTTATTGTTCTGCAGGAAGCTGAAGAAAAGAAAAATGAATATGTGATCAGGACTTTAAAAGTGACCCTGAATGAAGTAAGTAGGAAAGGTAGAGGCAGGAAAAGAATCTTGGTTAGGTTTGTTATATCAATATTAAAATATGGTGCATTTTGGAGAAAATTTTACACTCCTCAGAATGCTATTTTGGATTCAGAAGTAGCTGAAGGAATTAAGAAAGTAAAAAAATAATTAACCCAAAGTTCAGTTTCTGAAGCTGTTTATTAGTTGTGGCAAATTAGATCCTGGGTAAGCGAGGTTAACTGGTAATATCAAGAACATCATAAAGTGGCAAGGTGTCCTTTGCAGCAAGAACAGCCACAAAGTGCACTGCTAACCTGCAGCCTTTGCCTACCAACACAGCAGGGAATTAGAGATGTCTGTAGCACATCAGCTTGCGCTTGCTGCGCTGACAGTTAATTCGGTCTCCTGTCAGCACTTTTCTCCTCTTGCAGGAAATCCGCACCATCCACCAATTCCACTATCAAAACTGGCCAGACCATGATGTTCCCTCTTCCATTGACCCCATTCTGGAGCTCATCTGTGAGGTTCGCTGCTACCAGCCAGACGACAGCATTCCCATCTGCATCCACTGCAGGTAGGTGAGCGCTCCCGGCTCCTCCCTGCCTTCCCCACGCTTGCTGAGCGCCCATGGGGGTGGGTGGCACAACCCGCGCAGGACTGGAGTCTCCATCCTCTCCTAGGAAGTCCTAAGGACGAACGTGTCCTCTGAGCCACTGGTATGGCTGGAGAGCAGGAGAGGAGATAGGTGACAGCAGGCCAGTGATAGCAGCTACAGTTGAGACCAAGAACACTGTGCATTCCTGGTCACCACAGGAGGAGGATGTAGGAGGCCTAGGAGTTGTGCCTTCTAGCCTGCAGCAGAGCTGTGGTCAGGTGGAAGTTTATGTGCAGCCAGGTGGAGCTGCCACCAGGAGCGGGAGGGCCGTTGTGTGAGTCTGCACTGCCCAAGGTGTGGGATGCAAGGCTGTGGGTTTTTTGAAATATTCTTGTTGGAGAATACAGCGTGCCCACCGCTACCCTCTACTAGCAACCCTGCTGTGACTCTCATTGCAGTGCTGGCTGTGGGAGAACAGGAGTCATCTGTGCAATCGACTACACCCAGAAGCTGCTGAAGGACGGAGTAGGTGTCAGTCCCGCCATGCATGCTCAAACGGCACGTGTGTAGCACCATGCGATTCCCTGTCTCTCTCCCTCGCCTTCTTCCTCCCCTTAGTCCCAGCTCTACCTCTCTCTGACTGCACGCAGGTGTATTTCAGATAATAACTGTGAATGTAAAGTCCCTGTAGCCCAACTGGCCAAATCGCTGATACCTGACAGCCAGTTTGTGTTGCTTCTCTGTCTGGGCTCTGCACCACCCATGCACTGCCTGTTGTTGGTGCTGCACTCCCTCCCTCTGCATCCTGGTGCAAATAGCCCCGATGCAGCCCGGGGTGTACAGACAGGCTGGAGACCTTCCTGCTCTCTCTCCTCCCTGTCTTGGTCTTAAGATCATTGGGCTAACCTAGGTGCTGGCCTTCAGTCTTCAATACAAGTTTACTGCCTATATTTGTCTCTCCACACTTTAGTATCAGAAATCCAGTGTTTTCAAGTTAACACCTTGCTTTACTCTGACTCTTCATTAAAAATGTATGTTTGAATGTTTTAACAGTAAGTAATCCCTGGCCTTGTGCCAGATTGCTGAGATTCTGCAAAGTGGTTATTTCCTTTATCACAGTAATCCTGAATCCCCTGATCCATGAAATCAGTATCTTGTCCTTCATGATATTCCAAGCTGTTACCAATGTTATAAAAAAGGGTATTTTCTTGGAGTGCAATGCAGGAGGGAGGAGGCAAGACAGTTCATAAAGGTGGCTTGATAAGCAGGTCCTTTGTTAAAGACTCTTGCAGTAGCAGGTCTGAATCTGGGATACTGTTCTAAACATCTAAGCATCACAACGTGGAAGCTCCTTGGAATAACTTGCCTTTAATTTTTCATCTCTTCCCTTTCTTGCAAGATTGTTCCAGTGAACTTCAGTATTTTCAGTCTGATCCAGGAGATGCGCACACAAAGACCTTCAATAGTGCAGACCAAGGTACGCTCAGGAAATTTTAACAACTGGTACTGTTAATATTTCTGTTAATACTTATTGTTAATACTTCTTAATGTTCAGTACTGTTAACTCAGTACTGAAACCTCAATAGTTCCTCAGGAGGGCTTGCAGTAAGGAAGAACAAAATGGTTGCACTGCTGGGAACTAGGCGTGTAGATGTTCTGTAAGGTCCCTTTTCTGAGCAGAAGAATCATTTTGCAGAAATGGATTTCTGACTATTTCCTTGTAGACAGCTGGAATAGCTTAGTGCTTGCAAACTCACTTACTGAATGCTTATGCTGTGAAACAAGTGTCTATCCAGGAAATAAAGCGAGAACTCTTCTCGGCTGAGACAGAATGAAGAGGAAGCTTAGTGCAGAACGGTGTTGTTTGTGCAGCTGACAACAAAACAAATACTTCAGGCTCAACCCTTTGGAAATTGTAGCTTCTACTTCTGATAACTGGTCCTGCCAACAGACCGCAAAGTGTCAGCTTCTATAAGTGGCTGATGTTTGATTTGCGTAATACATGACCATTTACAAGCAATGTGAGTGCTGGCTCTCATGTCTGTTTTATTTGTCCGTGATGCAGGAGCAGTACAAGCTGGTTTATGATGCTGTTATTGAACTCTTCAAAAGACAGATTAAAGCACTTGATGCCCAGGAAAATTCTGCTGCTTCACAGGTAAAGGTCACCAGGATAAACATACTGCCTTCTTGCAGGCTCAGGCACGCAAGCTCTAACCTAGATTCCTACTGCAGAGGTTTCCTCTGTAGACCTGAAATGAATCACCTTTTTGCCCTATTTATTCATAATTGCGTTGTAACAGAAGCCTCCAATTTATGGAGGTGCTTGTGTGGCCCCAAGTATCTTACCTGCTATTTCATTTATACAACTACATTAATTCATTTCTATATACTCTGCAAGGAAGTGTATTAAAGTTACAGAGACAGGGCCCCAGCCCAAACTGAGACTCTCTTCAAGTTAACCATGAGAATCCAGCTGTTTCCTTGATCGCACAACACTTACCACAAGAGTTGGCCTCAAGCGAGAGCTAAACTTTCTTCTGTCTCAAAACCATTATATACTTTTATAATTGTTTAATGTAATGAGTGAATAGAATATTTTCAACCTTCTCCAGCAGTGGCTGATTTTCACGTGGATGTGCTCATGAAACTTGATTTCATGGAGTACTTGCAAGCAACAGAGTGAGATAATTAGCATCACAGACTGTCTGTGGGGGAGAGTGGGCTAAAACATCTTGAGAAAACCCATGTCAAAGTCTTTCAAATCTCAAACACCTTTGAGGAAGAACGACATATTCCTGGTATAAAGTTACATAAACAGGAACATCTGAAACATCCACCGTTAATCGTTTCTTTGTTCTCCTTATTCTTCTCTGACTGCTGGCACGAACGCTGCCTTGTGCACTGCATGTGTAGCTGTTTGCAATCTTGCTGAAGTAAACAGATAGCCATTTTTAAGGCTTACAAGTTAGATAATTTTGTCAGAAGCTTTTGTGTAAAGAATTGGGAACAGGATCCTGCAATGGGACTCTGCTTCAGTTTTGCCATGGTATTTGCCAGAGATCAGTGAGAAAATAGCTGGAAAGTGCCTTTTGTATGTGTTGTGGATAGTCTGTAAGCAAAGGAGATGCAAGACTAGAATGACACAAAATGCACAAAACGGTTCAAATCCGGATGTGGTTTTGTAGCTCCTGGCCAAACCTCTTGCTAAACCTCACTGCCCTTTGAAAGCACCTCACAGAGCATGGGGGGTGGTTGTGCGCCAAAGTGTCACAAATGAAACCAGTGCCTGCACAGCCATGCTGAATGTCCGAGCGGGGTCCTAAAGTCAGAGCTCTCTGCTTAGGCTGTTTTGAAGATGTTTGGCCCAGCTGGACTGTCATTTGGCCCTTGGTAATCTGATTTCAGGAAGGTGTGAACAGAAAGAGCAGTTCAGGGGGATCTGTCCTCAGTTTTCAGCTCCAAACTGGTGTTTTCAAGATGGTATTTGTCACTCCCAAACTCCAGTAATAATTAAAAGTAGTTGGCAGAAATTCCGTCTCCTGAAATAGCATGTTTGTGTTCTTTGCATTCTTCTTCCTTACTCTGTTGTTTACTGACCTTTTCTTTCACTAGATTCAAACCAGGCATCCTGTACCCAAGCCACTTCTGACTTCAGTGGAAGATATTTATTCTCTGAGTTTACTAACCTGGTAAGGTCACAGCACAAGTATCCCGTGGGCTAGTATTTTCAGTTACCCATGTTATTTCAGGAATACATGAAATGCATATTTTGTGACACAGTTCTGTTTAAATTTTGCATTTCAATTGTCAGCAATCTCTGCAGCCTCCCTTGAGTCCCACTTTTTCTCTCACATTTGTTCCTAGTGTAATTCCTGCTCTTCTTACAGATGTGTCTCTGAGACTGAGTCTTAGCCTCTTCCCTGCATGCCAATATCTGTCCCCCTCTTTTGCCCTTCCGTCTGTTTCAAGTTGTGCTTAGAGTGTTTCACATACAAACTTAAAACACATCCAGGGCAGCATAAAAAAAAAAAGGCTAATGAACATGGAGATGAAAAACCCCTGTGCTGGTTCATCTCTGTGCTCTACCTGGAGCCACGCGCCCTGTGGGGTGTTCCTAGCTGGTGCCCATCCTTCCTCTGTGTTTGCCACACAAGTGCCTCCTGCCTAGGAATGGGGAGCCTGAGGAGCCCAGCTTCCAGACTACGGGTTCAGACTACCAGCTTCAAAGGGTGGTGAGATCCTTCCGTGGACATGTTTTGGTTTTCATGTGTGCACTTCCTGTAAATAATTTTATTTTTGAAGATAGTCTGCACTGAAGGAGCCGTTTAGCTGTGTAAAGCGGCTTCCTCTCTTCACCATTTAATGGTGTCCAAATAGGGCACCAGGGTGCATAGTCCTTTACCATGTTCATTGCTTGAGGCTAAACCAGCCTCTGCAATCTGGGGAATGTGCCTGCTCTTAGGGACAATATTGCGGGGCCTTGTTAACAGGCTAACAGAGATTTCTGAGTACTTGACATCTCTGACTTCATGCTGCTGTGCTTGATTGCAGCTCAGGGCAAGAGGACCAGAATGTGCATCAACATTTTTCTCCAGTGGTACGAAACGAAGCATCTTTGTCGTCTTTGTCTGCCAAGGGAGAGCATGGCAGCTCTGGGGGTAGAGTCCCTCCCATCAGACAGGCCATCTCCTTTGGCACTCTGAACTTCAGCAACAGCAGGAACGCAGCTGCTGCCGAGATGTGGGGCACAAGGGAAGCTCTCCAAAAACACCACAGTTTGGAGTTCAGCAGCAGGTCCTCTGGGCAGCTGCTTGTGGACCTGGAGCCGCAGAGAGCAGGAGGGAAAGGGGCTCATGGCAAAGCACCTCTGACACGGACCACATCGACCCCCTTTGTGCTGGAGCAGCACGTAGAAACCTGGGCTTGTGATGGAGCGGATGCGAAGCCCATTGTCAGTTCTCAGTCACCAAATGCCTGTTACTCAAGCTTCCAGGAGAAGCAGCAAGATGGATTTTCCCCTGTTGAGCTGAACCACTCAAGCCGAGTAGCAGAAGCCTCCCGAGGCCACAGGAACTGTGGGCAATGTCCTTATCGTTACTTCTGTTCGGCGGAAGACCCCTACTTCTCTTCACTTTCACCAGATGACCCGCTATCCCCGGAGCTGGCAGCGGGGCAGGACACACAAGGCCCTCCTTGCATGGTGGCCAGCTCCCCACCACCCAGGCCTGCATCCCACCACATTCACTACCCAAGTGCTGGGAGGACGTCCTCGCTGAGTGAGTGCTGCTGGAGCTGCTGGCTCCTGTGGGTATCGGGAGCTGGCAGGGGTGGCAAGCACAGTCCTTCGGCATCCAGCGGGGCCCTTGAGCCGCCTGCCGGGGACCAGCTGGGGAGGGCCTTGCGCAGTTTCATCCAGCCTTACATATTTCCCATAAAAACAGACGATGCTTTTAGAACAGCATGATTCTGGGTTTCACATTATACTACTGTGTCACCTTGGTACAGCTCTCACAGGGAGGCAAGGACCGATGCTGACCAATTCTTAGAGCAGGGCAATCCGAGCAGAAAGCTCCCAAAAATGGTTTTCTTTGAGGAACCAAGGCCAAAAAACAATCCTTTCTGACAAGAGCCATGCAGGGGGATGCTGGCATCCCCTTGAGACTGAGAGAACCAGGACTTCAGTTAGTGTCTGCCTAGGTCTGTCACCTTAAAATCACCTTCCCAGTCTGGGTCTGGTTTGGGCAGACATTTCTCTGTCCGCACCTTCGGCACTGCTCAGCTCTGTCCTGCTTGGGCCCGTCAGGATGCGGTGTCATGAATGTTCTCGTTATCTAGATGCTAGAGACCTTGGGAACATCACAGGAGATGCAGTACAAGCCAAGCAGCAGTGGTACTACCAGCTGAGGGATTGTCTGTGTGCTGGGGTACATGGATAATCTTCCCCTGTGCAATAGGGAGTTCTTGTTAATGCTGCTGGGAGTGTGTGCCTGGGGCATGTATCCAGCAGCAGACGAGTTGGTGCTGAGGACTGGCTGGATTTTAGGTACAGTTTACATATGTTTAGCATAATCTCTGGTGTGCAGCTGGGTTGGAGCAGTTGGTTCTCAGTGTCTTTGCAGAGGTCTGTAGTTCTCCTGTTGTGTTGTGCCATGCAGGTAATCTGACCACATCTCCTCAATTAGACATCCCGCCCCAGCCAGATGATGATGATCCTCCGCCCCTGCCTGAGCGAACCCCTGAGTCCTTCATTGTGGCTAGTGAATCGGGTAAGCGCATTTAACAGAGCAGTGACTGACACCTGCTATGAGGACCCCCGCCCTTCTCACCTTTGTGTGGGATCACAGCATATGGCAGTTGCCTTTGCTCTGGCTGCTTGGGATGAGAAATGACCTCTCTTGTGCTTAATTGTTTCTAGGAGAATTTCCTCTAGCCACTTCTGATTTTCAGCTTCCATCCAGAAATAAAAATATTGGAACCTCTTTGGAGTGGAGTGGGGAGTCTCACTCAGATGTGTTTAATGACACAGTGAGACTGAGACCATGTAAGGTAAATAAGGGACTTTTTATCTCTTCTCATTGTACTAATTTCCTTATCATGTTTCCTTCTGTGAGAAAGACCCTAGTTTTTGCAGTCTATACTTTCCGTAAATTATTTCAGGGTTCAGGACTGGAAGGAAGATATGGTCTCAGTAAGGCTCCTCCTTATAAAGATTAGTTTGCTCCAAACTTTATTTCTTTTGTCCTAAATCCCATACAAGGTAGTAAAAATATCATCCCTATTTTAGAGAAAGATAACAAAGACGGGAAGTTAGTGGTCCACTGAGGTTCACAACACCCTGTGGGACAGACAGGAACAGAACAAAATTTAGGCATCTTTTGATCATCCCATGGGTGACTTATGGCTTTGTAAAGTGAAACAATAAGGTATAAGTCTGTTTTCCATTACATGAGCATGGAGGTGTGTGGGGGAGGGTGTTTGCATGTAACATCATTTCCTCACCCTCTAAGGCTTTCTTGAGTACAAGAGAACCACATTTAGTTATGTGGAATTTCAAATACTTTCCTTGTTTTTTGTTTCCAGAGTATGAAGCTTCGGAGCTCACGATCAGGTAAAGGCTTGATGTTGAGATAAACTTTCTTTCAACGTAAGGTCTACTTTTAACCTAACTTGCTTTAATTTTTCCAGATTTAATGAATGTCTATGGGATCTTTGCTCAGTCCAACAGAAATCTTGTGTTGCTAAATACTTCTGCAACTAAATAGATATAAACAGTTCTGCAACCAAATGAAGTGGTAGTTTTATGTTTCCTAACCACCCACTGCACCACTCTCTATATCTTTATGATGATTTTCCCTGCACTCTCCTCAGGCTAAGGTTTGTCACGTCCTTTTACTGTGTGTTGTTTCCTTTGAGACAATGGAGATGTGCAGGTTAGAGTGCTGTGGCCCTCTTGGTGAAGAGATATATATGTTTTTAAAGGCAGTTATCCAAACCTTCTGTCTTTTCTTTCTCAGAGACAAACCCGGATCGCTCTAACTCTCCTCCCCCGCTTCCTGAAAGAACCCCAGAGTCGTTTGTTCTTGCTGATACAGCAAGTAAGTGACAAGTTATTTTCTCGACATGTAACTGAGATTTTATACTTACACCTAATCCTGTAGATACCTGAGGTGATAGTGGCCCACTTATTCAAAATATTACCAATGTACTTAAATGTAGGAGAGTTCAGCAGGCAGGTAAGTAAGTTAGGTTCTTTTTTACTAAAAGAAGTAAATGTAACCAGGGAATACGCTGGAAATTTCTGCAGTTGCTGCATTAGAGGAAACAATAAGCAGCAACAAAGCACTTAGAAAAAAAGCGAGAGGATTCATTAATCACCACTGGAAATGTTCTGGTATATGTTCCCAGGTATGCAGCCTGCTCCAAGAAATTCTACTAGTTCTCTGGGTTTGAGCAACAATGCTTCTGAAGCATCATCAAAAGAGCCTGTGAAATGCTTTAGGAGAAGCAAGGTAAAATAAATAAATAAATAAATAAAAAATCACATAACAGTTATAGAAAAAGGAGAGGGTGAGAAGAGATCATTCTGGCTATAGCTATTGTTACTTTCTTACTGCTAACCTTGGGAAAATAACATTCTTTGAGACCATTCTCTTCTATTTTGTGCACAGAAACAAGGCTAGTAAAAATATTCTGTTGTAGAACTGTAGAGAGAACTGGCGTGCAGGAGGAACACAGTCACGTCTGTGTGAATGTTTATGCCTCAGCACTCTGTTCACCCGAAGTGCTAATTCCTCTTGGAAAAATTTGCTTGAGTGGAGTCTGAATTCCCATGTAGGACAGACTCTGTTCATCACCGTGGCTCTAGTTAATTATGCTCTTAAGCAATTGTACTTTGAGATGTTATGGTTGAACAGAAAAGCATTTGAGGAAAACGGCAAGAATAAAAACTGGAGGCTTTACTGTTAGTTAGAAAAAAGCGAGAGACAAAGTGAAAGGCAGGAATCTGAAGTCTCAGATGCTAGACAAGATGCTTTTTATGAGATGTGTTATATATACATTTATCATAATAGCTGCTACAATTGCTTGCTACATTTTTTTCACAGTAGCTGCTACCTTTTTTTTTTTTTTCCAGAGTTTGAAAATACTGAAAAACGTGAGAAAAAGTAAGTCTTTCAGACTAATGTGCATCTTCCTGATGGCTTTAAGCAAATATATAAAGATATATCTGGAATTTTTCAAGCACGGGCACTTGTCAAATGTGAAACTCCCTGCATATCTGCTTACTTGGGCATAGAACATTTATGACTGCACTTGCTAGTTGAGTGCCATTTCATCTGGACAGTAATAGTGTTTGTAGGAGTAGCATAATGATGCTGCAGTGCCCTTTGGTTACCTGAGGGGCAGTTCCAGTGTATACAAATTACAA
This sequence comes from Anser cygnoides, assembly GCF_040182565.1. Taxonomy (NCBI): domain Eukaryota; kingdom Metazoa; phylum Chordata; class Aves; order Anseriformes; family Anatidae; genus Anser; species Anser cygnoides. The sequence continues at coordinate 6,632,371 of NC_089897.1, read as the reverse complement.
ATTCTTCAGGTCATTCAAACCAGTGGGACAAATACTTTCAAAATGCAGGAAAGAGGTGTTGATGGGAATATGATCAACTTGAGTCCCATCCTGGATTCTGCCCTATTTGGAGCAAAAAGAATGAGTTTCTCATTAAGTTCCCTTTGATCTAAAATTAAATGTTTATCTTGAAAATAGGACTGCGAAAAACTGTTTAAAGCACTTCTGAGCCAACGTTTTCCCAGTGGATTTTATTGCAGTAGTACATTCACTCCCTGCTATGAGCAAATAATGTCGTTAAGACTGTGTGGCTTTCAAGCTCTGGCAGTGTGGAAAGTACTTATCTTCATCTTATGCTGAAATAACATCTGTGCCAAGTGTGGTTGTACATGTGGAAGTACGTGTTTCCCCATGGATGTGTAGAAACCTAGTTTTTCAGGGAATTACGATGGTCACTGTGTCAGTATAATTTTGTATTTCTAGGCATCTGTAGTCCATCTTCACTGACAAAACCATCAGAATCTGCCCCGTCAAACCATCTGAGCTCTTTCCTTAATTTTGGTATGTTTTTCTCTTTGCATTTTGGAATAGGAGGTACCCGTTTTTTGAAAGTCTAAGTGCAGGTACCAGGCTGAATGTTAACTCTCAAATGAAGCGATACCCCAAAATAGCATGAAACTGTTTCATGCCTACATAATTTAATGTACCTGTATCCTGTCTGTACTTTTAAAAACATTTCATCTGTTATTGCAGCAATTATCTAACATTCTATCTGTAGAACATGCACAAGAAATACATCTTTGGATTTGTGCAAAACTGTGCTGCCATCTTATTGCAAAATTACAAATAATGCTTATTTTTTAAACATTTACGGCTTTATTCACAATCTGTTTAAGGAACAGGTAGGGTGGAAAACACAGACCCTGAAACCTGCCCTGAAAAATATTTCTCAATGTGTGAGATGCCTTAGCCTTTATGTAGCAGCAGAGACAGCAGAAGACATATACAAAGCTGTACCATTTCCATTAGGCTGCTGTCTAATGTTGTATAATATGGTGGAGGAGAAACACAGTTTTCCATTTTAAATTCTTCTACTTTAGAGAAGTCTTCTGTCAGACTAGGCATAAGATCTAGTTACGTTCTTGATATTCATATTGTAATGGGAGTATGTGTGGATATATACAACGATAGACTGTATTCGCATAGTTTTTGCACCAGTTGACTTACAACTACAGGCTGTTGCTTCAAGTCGACTGTATCTTAAATTTTGGGAAAGCTGAAATTACAAGTATTTTCAAATACCGTATTATTTTAGGGAATTATATGATCAACATCAATAACATACTGAATTTGCACTAAAAATAATAAAAAAAAAACAACACAATTTCTTTGCAGGCTTTGCAAGTCGATTTTCAAAACCAAAAGGACCAAGAAATCCACCACCAGCATGGAATATTTAGATTTGGTGTTACAGATTTGTGAATACCTTCTGCTATGCCTTGAGTGCTCATCCCAGTAAGGTTTCCATCAAAATAAATACATCAAAAGGTGTTGCATGATATATTGCAGATGAAGCACTACTTGCACATTCTTCATGAACTAAAGTTTTAATGTAAAGAAGAACAGGTAAACACGAGCAGCTAGGCACTTTCAGTTAATTTATAACAGGATGGAAATTAAAACCGGGAATAGATATTTTATAATAAATAGTGACATTTTTATTGTGTTTTGGAACCTATTCACTTCAAAATGATGTATTTAAGCTTTCTGAAACAAAACACTGTACATTGGGAATAGATTCCAGGGAGGACTGTTGACTGAAGGGACATCCAATTTGGTCCAAGTACAGACCGGACCAAATCAAAACAAGAAGCTGGAGATCCTGCCAACATAGCATCTGTGTTACTGCAATCACGTGCAGTTTTATTGTAATCAAACACCTGCATTTCCTTATACGTTTACATAAGTTGAATGAACAGAGAATTAGCATCTCAAATTTTAGAAAGAAATTATCTTTCAGTTAATTGAATGTTTTGTTTTTCCATCTGAGTGAATCCAGGTATTTTTTTCTAGATTTTTGGTTAACAAGTCTCAGATGCTGATGGGTCATACAGCAACTGAGCTCGTGTAGCAAGCTGCACAATTAGCTGACCCGACCGTCCTCACTGTATGAAACAAACCAAAAAAACGCAGCAAGGGAAATGTCGATGCCTCCGAGGCGATGCTGTGTGTAAGGACGTGTGACCTTTTAGCACAGACAAACGGTGTGTAAGGACGTGTGACCCTCCAGCAGACACACGGTTGTAAGGACGTGTGACCCTCCAGCAGACACGCGGTGTGTAAGGACGTGTGACCCTCCAGCAGACACACGGTGTGTAAGGGTGTGACCCTCCAGCAGACACACAGTGTGTAAGGACGTGTGACCCTCCAGCAGACACGCGGTGTGTAAGGACGTGTGACCCTCCAGCAGACACACAGTGTGTAAGGACGTGTGACCCTCCAGCACATACACAGTGTGTAAGGACGTGTGACCCTCCAGCAGACACGCGGTGTGTAAGGACGTGTGACCCTCCAGCAGACACACAGTGTGTAAGGACGTGTGACCCTCCAGCACATACACAGTGTGTAAGGACGTGTGACCCTCCAGCAGACACGCGGTGTGTAAGGACGTGTGACCCTCCAGCAGACACACAGTGTGTAAGGACGTGTGACCCTCCAGCACATACACAGTGTGTAAGGACGTGTGACCCTCCAGCAGACACACGGTCGTGTGACCTTTTAGCACAGACACACAGTGTGTAAGGACGTGTGACCCTCCAGCAGACACACAGTGTGTAAGGACGTGTGACCCCCAGCACATACACAGTGTGTAAGGACGTGTGACCCTTCAGCACGGACACACGCGTGTGACCCTCCAGCAGACACGCGGTTGTAAGGACGCCCTCCAGCAGACACACAGTGTGTAAGGACGTGTGACCCTCCAGCAGACACGCGGTGTGTAACTCCCTCCAGCAGACACGCGGTGTGTAAGGACGTGTGACCCTCCAGCATCCACGTTTCTGGGATCCGTGCGGTTCCCTGGCGCAGTCCCTGCGCCCCCCGAGGCGGCCGCGGAGCGCCGCGGAACGCAGGAACTCCCAGTCCACGTCGGGGACGCGCAACCCGCGGAGCGCCCCGTGACACAAGCAAACGAAGTGCGCTGATGCGGCGCCTGACGCGACCTGCGCGAGCCGAGTTTATTCCCGACCCCCACGGGCCCCGCCTCGCGCCGCCACCCTCGATGCGCGGCCCCGCCCCCTCCCGCCGCCCGTTGCGGCCGTTGGCTCGGCGGCGGGCACGTGACCGGCCCCCGTGCCGCCCTCCTCGGCCGGCCGAACCGCGGCCCGCGCCTGCGCGCGCGGGCGGACTACGCTTCCCGGCACGCCGCCGGGAACTACAGCTCCCAGGGGGCGCCGCGCGGCGCCTGCGCGGTGCCTGCTGGCGCTCGGGCCATTTAAATGTGTGTGAGGGAGCCTGTGAAATGGCCGCGCAGGTCGCCGCGGTGCGCGCCGTGTCCCGGGCCGCGGAGGAGCCGCCCCCGCTCCCCTCGGGGGACCGGCCCGGCCGGCCGCGCGGCGCCGGGCGGCGGCGGCGGGGCCCTCCCGGCGAGGCGGCGGCGGGCGGCAAGCGGGCCCGGCTGAGCCAGCAGCTGCTGGCGGGGCCCGGCCCGGCGGAGCCGCTGCCCCCGGCCGCCCTGCCCGGCCTGCCCGCCGCCGCCGGCCTCTTCGCCTTCTCCCCGCTCAGCCTGCCGCCGCCCGCCGCGCTCGAGGAGCGCCGCCACCACCACCACCGGCATCGCCCCGCCGCCGCCGCCCCCGAGCCCGGCCGCCTGGCCGCCGGGCAGCCGCAGAAGGCGAGGCGGGGCAGCCCCGCGGACGGCTCGGCCGGGCGGCCCAGCAAGCGAGGTGAGCGGGGGGGTGGGGGGTAGGGGGGGGCGGCGGGGCCGTCCGCCGCCGCTCGCGGACCCGGGCCCGTCGGTGCGGGCGGTCCCCGGGCAGCCCCGGCGGAGCCCGCCCGCCGCCGCGGCCCTCGGAGGCGGCCCCGCGCGCCGCCTTCGGCCGGCGGGGCTCGGCAGCGGCGCCCCCGGTGCGCGGGCTCGGCCCGTCCCGCCTGGGCGAAGGCGGGCTGAGGGGCAGCGGCTCCCGTGCGTGCTGCTCGCTGAGGGCTCGCGGCGTGTGTGTGTGTGTGCAGAGCAGGCAGCGTAAGCCAGCCGTAGCTCCGGGAGCCCTTGTTCCGTCCTCTTGCAGTGATGCACGGCCCGCTTCCACCTCAGGGCTCAGTGCCGAGCCCGGGTGCGTGTGGCAAAGGGACCCGAGCAGCAGGCTCCGTGTGAGGAACGGGAGCGCTTGTGCTGCTCCGAGCCTGCTGTTATGCCGCTGCTGTTCAGAATTGCCCTCGTTGCAGCTTCAAAATACGAGTGCTTTGATAGTAAAGCTTCCTTCTTACTGTGCTTGCATTAACATATACTAGAAGCGAGAAGCTGCTGGTTTTTATTTTATCTTTTAAATAAATGCCTCAGTTCTTCGGACAGGAGCCTGGATTTAAGGTCCCTCTCTCTCTCAGTACAGTACAGGATAAGCATTTCACAGAAAGCCTCTTGGTATGAGCACACAACGCGATCAGAAGCAATAAAGTTAATATGTTGTGAATTATGCTCCAGGAGTATACATAAAGGTTTTGTGCCAAAGAAACCTAAAACGTATGTTACAAAGGTTAGGTCTGTAGTGTAAACTTGCTAGTGCTGTCTGAAGAATGGGCAAAGCTGTTGTGGAGATGGAGATAGAAGTTGCTTTGTTGATAAAGACTAAGTGATCATGCAAAAGCGCACTTCTCACTGTTGTTCAGTGCTGCTAAACCACTGTCTTTGAATAATAGCTTTAAAAGCTATTAGAATGTAATTTTCAAATTTTAGCTTGATGAGTGTTGATAAAAGCTAAAGCAGTGCGAGGAGTATGCCGTCTTAGCCTGGGAATGCTTCTGCGTGTCAGTTCTGGGCCAATAACCAAATAAGACCTTCTTTAATGAAGGCTTAAACAGTAATTAAAATTACCATCTGAATTCCAGATTTGCAAAGGAAAGCTGTTTGCTAACAAAGTCTAAAGCTCTTCATTATATGTCCTAGACTGCATATATAGTGGGTTTGGGGAGGGGGCTATTTTTTTTCCTTTCACTATTTTTTTCCATGCTTAATTAAGCTGCCTGTTTCTTGCTTATGTTATTCTTGTCTTTGGCCACAGGTGACAATAAACATCTCCAGTGTTTTTGCTGGTACTAGTAGTGATAGTGACTAGTGCGTTCAATTACGTGATAACTTCAGACTAGCTGAGTTATTGGCAGTGCTGTTATTCTACCTCACTGTGGGAACCCGTAGTCTGCTGATGAGGTTTTTCAGTATATGAAATACTGAAGATTTTCCACTTTTTTAAAGTAAAAACTACTGTCACGACTGTTGGGCATTCACCTAATGTCACTGTCAAGCTTCCTCTGATACAGTGGTTACTTCGACTGTAATACTGGGACCCTGTTGTGTTCAGAGGATGCAGCAGTGGAAGGGGGTCTGGGTGGCTTTTATCCTGAAAATGGACCAGTGTTTGATGGATGTTCCAAAATACAGGGTGCTAAGCGTATCCCTGTTATTAGGGAATATCTTCAAACAGGAAGATGTTCTGAATTAGAACTTGTGCATATTTGATTTTTTTAAAAATGTATCTATAATTAGAAACCTTTAAGACACCTTTAATATCTAAAAATTAACTAAGAAACACCTGCAAGGAAGTGTTCCCAGCAGCCCTGTGGTCACTTGAAACTCTTTTGTAGTTTCAGCTTGGACTTGGACTCTCCGGACACATCAGGTCTAAGATCACGTCTGCTTGTTGCAGCTAGCAAAGCAGTATCTATACTTTGTAGCTCAGTGACTGAGTAAGCTTGTGCAAGCTTGACTTCTGAGACTTCCAGAGAAGCTTATTCAAAGAACTGTACCAGTTGTTTTGGTGTCTCAGCTGAAACTTCCTTCTCAAGGTTTCCATGGTTGTAATGAAAAATAAGGGCACTTGCTGTCTGTACGAGCTAAGGCATAACAGCAGTGCTGTGGAAAACTTGTATTTCAGGTCCTAGAACAATTGTATGAAGTTAGCATTAAGCAATCGACTATTTCTTTGCTTCGTGAGTAATTCTGTTCATTACACCAGGCTGTTGTGAAGGTCAGCCATCTCAAGTAAAGAGCACCCAGACCAAATTATTAATGATACAGTTAAACACTGTGGTTAAACTAAATAACTTGAAGCTGCATGTGTTTATTACAGCTTTTCCTCATAGATCAGTGTCATACAATTTTTTCTCTAGCTTCAAGTTACAGCAAGAGAATAAAGATGGAATAGAAACTTTATTGCTTTGTGGGCAAAGAAAGGAAATTGTTAGCACAAGATTTTGTGCTATGGGAAACTGGTGAAAGCTTAGGTATTGCATGTTCTAGTCAGCTATTACCATCAGCAGCGGGTTGTTCTGATCCCCATAATGGTCTTGGCAGTATGGCACTTAGTTATCAGATTAAAACTTTGACAATTGAGCTTTTTAGCAGCTGAGCATCAGCTTACTATCTCTGTCACTTCCTACATTATTTGAATTATTTCTTAACACTAAAAGATAAGCAATTAAGCTACTACATTTTGCTTGACAGAACTGATTCTTTACACTTGTTGCCTGAACCTTTTCAGTCTTTTAACTTGGAAAAACTAAAAAAAAAAAAACTTAAAAAAAAAAAACCCAAGAACTAAGAAAAAACTACACATTTTTTAGCCCTGAGTTAACTAGATAGTTAACTGTAGAACAGGCTAGGACAAGGTGGCTGAAAATATGGATGTGATATTTTGATACTTGTGTTCTGATACAGGCCAGTATGTGGTCTCTCTGTGGATGTATGGGGCCTTTCAGCAAGCTGTTAACTGAGGACTGAATACCTTGGGATAGTTCTTGAAGAACTGCAAAGTCTATTGGCAGTTTAGCAGAGCAGACTTAAAAACACATCTAATCACTAGTATATCTAATAGGCTTCTGCAGTCAGAATAACCTCTTTTTGCCATGTACTTTGCTTTCTGCCATGCCTTGTGCAGCCTGGTAACTGTCAAACTAAGCGGGTTGTGAGAGTAGTGCTGCCAGTGAAAATCCTTTTTTGGGCATTGTCAGACAAAAGATTATGTATTAATGCACAGCACAATTTTATGATGAAACTAGATACCAACTGTGTTACAGATAGCTTTATATTGTACTTTATCTGAAGTGTCAGCTGGATATGAAACTTAATTTTGTTTAGCAATATCCTCAGTGTCTTGGAAATATCAGTTCTAAACTTCAATAAGAAAGATCAGTAGCAAAAGATTTTTTTTGCCAGAAAGTTAACTGCTCTAAGTTTCTGTTTCTTCTAAATGTTAATAACGTTTGTACATCTTTGGCTGCATTCTCGTTTGCTTCTATATTTTGTATCCAAAATCAGGGAGGTATTCTGCAAGGAAAGTCTAAATGTTATGCATAGTTGTTTATCCTCTTCCCATTCACTGCCTTAAATGTCAGAAGTTAATGATGCATCTTAATTTAGATGCTCTGAAATAAGCATTCCTTTTAAAGGTATTCTAATAAAGTTGTTACAAATTAAAATATTTCCAAAATATTAAACTTGAATTTGGGAGTCTTCCTTGCATAACAGAGGTGTACTGCATGTTTTTATTCTATAATTGTCTTGTAAGCCAAAAGACAAGGTGTTACCATTGGTCAGTCTTTGTGGGAACAGATAGCTTTAGGAAATGAGGGCTTCATTCATTTTGAGTGAATATGGTACAATTGCAGAGCTCTAATCTCCTCTCTGTTCTTGCTGCCAGAAACTCAAGACGAAAATGGCAAAACCCAGCGAGCTGACAGTCTTATTATGAAGAAGATAAAGAAAAAAAAGAAAAAGAAACACCGGGAAGATATGAGGGGAAAACGCCTGAAGATGTACAACAAAGAAGTGCAGACGGTGTGTGCTGGACTCACTCGCATTGACAAAGAGACTTTGTCTCAAGGACATTGTGATAACTTAGAAATAAACAAGGAATCCTTCAGGTATCTTAAGGATGAGCAGCTCTGCAGACTGAATTTGGGTATGCAGGAATATCGAGTGCCCCAGGGAGTACAAACGCCATTTGTGACACACCAGGAGCATTCTGTTCGCAGCAGCTTCTTGAAAACTGGCACTAAATTTAGTAACTTCATTCACGAAGAACATCAGTCTAATGGTGGCGCTCTGGTCCTTCATGCTTACATGGATGAACTCTCATTTTTGTCTCCAGTGGAGATGGAGAGATTTGCGGAAGAGTTTCTTGCTTTGTCATTCAGCGAAAATGATAAAAATGCAGCTTACTATGCTTTAGCAATAGTACATGGAGCAGCTGCTTATTTACCAGACTTCCTGGATTACTTTGCTTTTAACTTTCCTAACACTCCAGTGAAAATGGAAATTTTGGGCAAGAAGGACATTGAAACAACAACTATTTCAAATTTTCACTCTCAGGTAAGAACTGCCTTAAAGGCATGCAAGTTGCGTAACACCTGGATTTGAGTAATTTCATTAATACAGAGTGGGGATGGCCTAAAATAGATGAGGCACAATTTTTTCCTTAGCAGGTGAAAAAGATGGTGTTGGGACTTCTACTGTGCTTGTTTCTGCTCAGAGTTCTCTTGTGTGCACAGTGTATCACATTTCAGATACCGCTAACCCTGACCTGTAGACAGATCTCTACTGATCTTGCAAGGTACTGATTTATTTTCTGAGCTGGGAAGAACACTGATGCTGTTCAAACAATAGGCAAGTCTGTATTAAGAGTTGATTACTTTGCTTTTTCCTTCAATAGATCTTTTTTGGTTTGCAATCTTAGTATTTACAGTGACAGTGCCTTTCAGGTTTCAGTATGTCATGCACAATAGATGAGGGTTTTTTAACATCGGTAGCTGATGCAGGGTGTTACTTGGTACTTGCTTTCCAATTTCAGAGAGATGAGTGGAATGGTTTCTAATTTTCATTGAAAAAGATTTTCACTTTACTATGAACATCAAGGTAGTGTATAGGCTTAAACTACCTTAAAATCTGTAGAAGTAAAACCTTTTCATCACTGGTTTAGGGGAGAGAAACTTAGCTCTGAAAGCTAGTCACAAGAGTCAAGTTCTCAAACTATCTCATGCAACTTAACAGGATGCAACAATAGTAACAGCTAACTTTAAGACTCCCTTATGAAAACCCTTTACATTTGACTCCTGTCATCGAGCTTGGAAAAGTCTTGAATATGCAGCAATGTTACAGTTGAGATAAGTTTGTAACAAGTGGAATTAAAATCTTTTCTTGCTCAGTCTAGACTAAAAACAGATTCAAACTGATGCTTCTTTCTAAGCCCTTGGAAGAAGTTAAGGTCTCAAATACTGGTTCATCAGTTGGAAGGAGAAATCTGAAACTCCGCAGTCCGTTGCACTTCAGCACTGCTGGAACAGACATCCTTTAGCAACAGACTTTGAAACTGTAATACTTGTGGTGGGCTGTCTGGATCTCTCTGAGGATTACCAAATAGTTGTAAGCTAGATTTGCGTTGGAAAAGCAGTTACTGCCTTACCGAGTTACTGTATGGTAATATGCAGAGTCTTTTAATACTTTCCAGCACTTAGCATAGTAACCATTAAATTAGTAATTGTACTACTTAGTTTATGAACTTCTTTGACAATTGATAGCTGTGTAGCACTTACTTTAGAACAGATTCTACTTCATGGGTTAAGTAATTCCTTGATCTGACAGCTGCATCAAAGTGCTTATTACTCCAAGATCAGCTCAATGTATGAGCATACAAACAGCTGCTATCAGCAAAGAGCACTTCTACGTAATACACATCTCTGCATGTGCTATACAGACGTGAGACTTGTCTACAAGCTAGGTTTCAAAGTCTTCTGTATTAGTTACTTATACTGTGTTCTTTGATGTCATGATTACATTCTAATTTACTTTGAGTATATGTGATGGTCCCCTAAAATAGCTAAGTGGTGCCAACTGGATATTTAACAATAATACTTTTTCCTGGTGAATGTCTTGGTCTTGTGAACATGAATAGCCTGTACTATAAATATATGTGAGGAATGCATGGTAATGAGTAAGAGGCTTCCCTGGGTTACAGAGTATGCTGGTATTTCAATTCTATTTTAAGTACTCTCTAAACTTGAGTCATGACACTAGGTTCAGTTAGGTTGAAATGCCTCTCTAAACCCAGCTTTGGAATGTCTGGTTAATCTTCCCTGGCTGAAGTATGTTAGTGTGGTTCACACACTGAACAAGCATATATGGAAATAGTTGTCACACTTTTAAGACAAATGAAACATGAGTCTTTAGAGAGTATAGGCAATGCTATAGTAGTTTAAAGATTCACTTAAATGCTTGATGGCTTCATCTATGGCAGATGCATTCTGCTGAAGCTCAAGTCTTACAAACTAGTTTATCTTTAGAGGTGGCTAAAATGCTCTGCTTAAGAGAACAGGGGGGATAAGTCAGGCTTACTGCTATTCCTTGGCAGCACTAAGGAATGACCAATTTGTTTAAGTTACGCTTTTGGACCTTCCTGTATGAGAAAATATACAAAATAATTGTACATTATAGAATGTCATGCCTTTGCAGATTAAGCATATTACAGGAAGACTGTATGCTCTAACACTGATTTTATTGTCAGTTGAGGATGCTCAATTAAATCACCTCAATTTTAAGGTGAACCTTTGGTATGTGTGAACTTGTGTGCTGTACTGAACCATACTGTGTTGTGTCAAGAAATCAAAACTTTGATCTGCAAATTGCAAATTAACTGGAAGTTAACTTGACTGCTGGCTTGTACAACATTCAGCTGGTTTTGTACCTGTTCAGACAAAATGAGTATCAATAGGAAGTGTCTTCCATTCGAAGGAAGGTCTTGAATCTGGAAGACTTCACAAAATCTAATGGTTAGCTCATTTGCAAGGTGAATTTCTCTGTCCTCAGGGCAGTGAGAATAATGCAAACTGAATAATTAAAGCAAATCACTCCAACGTGAATTTATACCATATCATTTTTTGGTTTCTGTATATTAAAATATTTAAGATTGAATGTGCTCTGATTTTTTTGCTTGTATTGGCTCTGGCTTACTTGTTCTAATACTTAAATGCCTGTTCTTTCAGACAGCGATGAACACATTTCTTATTATGCAAGGTCCTAGTGTAGTCCATATTGTTAAGACCACAAATACTAATACCACTGAATTGGGTTAGTGCGGCTCTGAAGGAATTGAGGAGACACAAACTACATATTTGGGAATTTTTTGACACCGTTAAACTGGTGAACTCAATCACTGATGATTGAGGGGCTTGAGATGAATACCCCAGCCTGCTGGGGACTGCAGTGAGTTGGCAGATAGTTTTTAATAACTTAAAGGAATATATACACTTGAGAATTAAAAACAGGATGTGTTTACACTGAAACTAACTAAACAGAAATCTGAGATTTCCTAAAAGTATTTTTAATGTTTTCTTTCTAGCTCTCATTCTCTTCTATTTCTTGAAATTAAAAGTAATGTCAAAGCTCCTAGTCTTCTATTCCTTTTGAAAACACTTCTTAAAGGAAAATCTTGCATATGGTGTTTACCAATTTTGACTTTCATGACAAACACCTGTGAAGTACTAGTGAACCTCTACAAGTCACTTCAGTAGAACATAACTCAGCTCGAAATAGTCTATTTCTCATTTACTTCAATAGCAGCAGGCAGTTAAACTTAACTGGCTTAAGGACCAGGGCATTTCAGTCCTTAGTTCCCTTGCTGCTGCATAGACCCAGACTAATGCAATGTTTTTCCTATACTTTTGCTCTGAATTTCATTCTAGAAAGCTGGTGAAATCATTCCACTTCAGTGACATTAGATATGAACCTTTTCCAGTAATGTTCTAATAGGATTTGAAGTCTTAACTTTCACTGGGGGTAACAGCCCCTGAAGAGCATACCTAGTTCATAAAATCTGTATGGTCAGTACCAAAGTTAGTATATGCTGATTCAGCTTTTAATAATAGTCTTTATGGACTTGAACTCCATTATCTAGCTCAAGCACTCCGCTTTCCTGTGAGTGACTTAGGGTGTAAAGCTCTCTATCTGCAGGTAGAGGTGATGTGGTATAGCAGTGAGCTGTGGGCTGAGGAATAAAGCTGTATGTGAAATCATCTTTGGCTCCTGCTTAGCTTTTCATTGAAGTATAAATGTGTACAATCAATACAGAACTGCCAACTGGCTATACACAAAGCTAAAGAAAGAAAACTCTGGAAGAAGGAGTGAATTGAACTCCTATAATTATGCTAAGTATCTGTGGTTGCTGCTACAGGACAAAATTGCAGCAGTAGCTTTAAGTCTTTATTAATCTATCCTAATTTAGTTTTAACGACTTTACGGAGTAGTTTACATTTGTTTTATTGGCTGAAAAACAAAGTGCAATGCTTTAGAACTAATTACTTCATACATGTCTATAAATGGAGTTACAGAAGGTATCATGCGTTCTATAAATGGCTATAAAATGCAAATTTACCTGTAGTGCTCTCCCCTATGCACCTGTCCCACCATTTTAGTCATGGAGCTGGGCTGCGACTTTTCACCACTAGAACCATGTGATGAATATAGGGAGGCTGCTGAAGGGTGATGGAAGGTTGGAGTTCAGATGAATTTGAGAATACAGACTAATTATTGCAGAATTGGTGATCTTTTAAGACTGAATTGCTGCAGCATCTACATACAATGTACTCTGTGGCAATGTGGCATGTTATATATGGCTGCAGTTCATACAAAAAGCCTAGAGAAAGATGGAATCTTGCTGGTGGTTCTCCTCTGAGAATGGGAAATGGGCAAGAAAAGTATCCAGATGACCTGAGAAAGTGGGACACTCTCTGCTGCACAAATTTTGTAACAATTTTACCATTGTTACAAATGGTAATCCTAAGATTGTAGATAAACACTGAAACATACACCTGACCACTGGATTTCTAGTTAGACCTCTCAGTTCCCGAAGTTCATTGCTGTAGCAATGTTGTCAGAACCACTACCTGCAGGGGGCACAGATTTTTCACTAGTCATAGGGGAAGACCTATAGGACATGACTGAAATGAAGAATGTACGTATTTCAGTAGTATACGTTTTGAAATGTAGAAGCAATACTCAGCTGTGCTAATAAATAGGCTTTTACCAGCAAGCTTAAACTGAGTTGCAAAGAAACTTTGCATGTCAATTTTCTCAAGTCAGCCTGAAAGCGCTGAATTAGTCAAATACTAACTTGCTATTATTCAACCCATAGAAGCATGTGCTATCAGTCATTTAAACAGGAGTTATTTTCTCCTGGGATACCCTACAGATATGGATGTTCTAAACAGTCTCTTTGCATATTCTTAGAGACATCTCTAATGAAATAGATGTAGGTGAGTCTTGGATTTGTATGAACACTGGGCTATGGCCTAGTGCATTATATTAAAAATTAATCTCTTGAAATTTAACTAAAGCAGTGGTGGTGTTTTTTCCTTTCTGGTTACTCAGGTCAATCGAACATACTGCTGTGGAACCTACAGAGCAGGACCAATGCGGCAGATCAGTCTTGTTGGAGCAGTTGATGAAGAAGTTGGGGACTACTTTCCAGAATTTCTAGATATGTTAGAAGAATCTCCGTTTCTGAGAGTAAGCAGTAACTTGTGGTGTTTTCTTTAAAGACCTATAGATATTTAAATGATTACTAAGTTTCATATATTTCAAAGCAATTAGAAACCTTGCAAATATTTTCTCCATTGATGTGTTTATAATTGGAGCTACCAAAGATTGAGGTACGTTCTTTCCTGTGTCCAAATGAAAGATGTTGAACTAACTCGCTACAGTTTTGGAAATAATTCAAAAATCAACTGAAGTTTATTATCATATCTCATATATACAAACATACTACCTAATCATTTATCTACTTCCCTAAAAACTAAGTTTGGTAAAGGTAGCTTGCAATATATTTTACCTCTCAGAACGTCAGTTTTTATACTATTTCTTTGACAGTAGGTTCAAACTAGTTTTACCAAAAGAACACTGTTTAATATATCCATCTCATCCAGTGCTTTGTGCTCTGCTTTTTAGATGACTTTGCCCTGGGGTACTCTTTCTAGTCTCAGACTTCAGTGCAGGTCACAAAGTGATGATGGTCCCATAATGTGGGTGAGACCAGGAGAGCAGATGATCCCAACAGCTGATATGCCAAAATCACCATTCAAGCGACGCCGGTAACACTTTTTTTCTGTATTAAAGGAAAAACATTGCAGTTATGTATGTTTTAGATTTGAGAACAAAACTGCTCTTTTATATATAATTAGTTCTTTCAGAAGGCTAATTCACAGGCTTACGCTTTACATTTTCATTTTTCTTTAAAATTTGCTCAGTGAATTAAGCCAAATATGTTATTTATGATGGTTATTTTATTTCATCACTTTTTATTGTAATATGTCCTTGATCAATGCTTCGTTAACACTGACACCTGTTTTGATTGTCCTTCAGGAGATATGTTTATTCAGCTAACTTCTGTGGAAAGAACTAATTGTGTGGGTGAAATGCTCTAAAACAGATCAGATCCCTAACACCATTAGAGTTGGATTTTAATATTAGCGCTAAAACAGTTGTGATACTGTCTTCCTTCTCAGGAAATACTATGGTACATATACATAGACTTGCTATCTTTCTCAGAAAGAGCATGCTGTAGAACTAATTTTAGGAGATTAAGAATTGGAAGCATATTTTAATCATAATTTCCAGCAGAATTTCTGGAGGTACTTCTAAATAACTAAATAACTTAATATCTTTAAAAATAGCTCTATTCTACTTGCCATTAAATTTCTGGAAGAACATTTTTAGCACAGGTGGAAAAATATATTTTTTTAGCAATTGGATTTGTTATTTTATGAAGTTTGATCTCATAACCTGAATTGTACTTAGTTGTATTTGATTCAATCTTTTATTGTCAAATACCTAGATTAAGTCAGTCTTTGATTTTGAAGCCTGCTGTATACAATACTTTAGGAGGATTTTAATACAAGCATTTATTTTCTGAGTAGTCTGCCATAATTTTTAGTATGTCTTTTAATCATGTTATAGGTCAATGAATGAAATAAAGAATCTCCAGTACCTACCTCGGACCAGTGAGCCCCGTGAGGTTCTGTTTGAAGACCGAACAAGGGCTCACGCTGATCATGTGGGTCAAGGATTTGACTGGCAGAGTACAGCTGCTGTAGGTGTTCTGAAGGCTGTGCAGTTTGGGGAATGGTAAGTGCCACTAAAATGCAACTATTACCATGGGTGTGGGCAAGTCTAAATATTTTTCTCTCTTAAGAAAAGAAAATTCATTGGAAAACGAGCCTAATTAAAGAAATTGTCTAAAGCCTGTAATGAAATAAATGCAGTCTAGAGGTGAGAAATATAGGCTATGTATCTATTATTTTCCCTCTTGTTGAGGCAGTACAGGAGTTGTAACAGCAGTCTGCAGAAAATTTTAGTGACATACAAAAAAAGCCTCAGGATACCACGCCTGCACCATCATCTGTGATTGTTCTTTTCCTGAGCAGGTATATTAGTGCAACTTTGGTAAACAGTAATCGAAGATCTCAGTGATTAACTTCATAGCTATAATGCTTTTTCATTTTGTGTACTTAAGGCATTGCTGTTGACCTTGCATAGAAACTACAGACTTGCATGGTTATTTTGGACAATTACAGTAGAATTTTGGTAGCATCATTAGCAATATTATTAGATTTTCATATAAATAAAAGCTGCCAGAACTTCCTTTACTGATTCACAGCCATTAGATGAAAAACAGCTGACTAATATTGTCCTTATTACAGTTTCAAAGTGCTGCATTGTTACATTTCTTTAATCAGAATTACTCTGTATAATCGTACAATGGAAGAATTGAGGTAAATTTTGGCTCCTAGGATGTACAGGATACTTCGGTATAGCGGCAATTTGAACCTCCTTCTCTGACGTGTCAGTATAGCATTTGTCCACAAAAATCATCACTTCTGTTGTGCGTGCATCAATAAAGTAAAATGAAAAAAAAAACAACCTACAAATAATACCTACTTTCCTGAATAACATACATACTTTTTGAGGAGTGATTAGACTTCATGTCCAGAAGAAAACTGCAGTAGTTTGTTCAATGAAGCAATTATCTATGTCAAGTTGTTTAAAAATTCCTGTAATTATCTCTTTCTAGGAGTGACCAGCCTCGTATAACCAAAGATGTGGTTTGTTTCCATGCTGAAGATTTCACTGATGTTGTGCAGAGACTTCAGTTGGACCTGCATGAACCGCCAGTGTCACAGGTATTTAATCTTTCCTACTGACAGCTTGTTCTTAGTATTTTGGAGATAGCTTCTGATAGTTTTCAGGTTTGCTCTATAGTCAGCCCTTCTGTATCCCCAGTGGCTCTCAGTTCTTGCCTCCCTTAAGCAATTTTCCTTGTTTCCTTTCCACCAAGCTGGGATCTGTGCTGTGAATCACTTTGTGTTCTTCTGCCAGTCTCATCTTAGTTTTACAGTTATGATGACTGAAATAACCTGAGACCAGCAGCCCTCACAGAGCAAAATCTACTGATCTGGGATAAATGCATTACAAAAAGTATACTGTAGAGAAAAAAAATATACCACTGATATGCCTCCAGTATAAAAGTAACTTTTTTGCATAAAAGATTCTGGCAGGTATTTACTTGTAGTTGAGTCCAATGGGAATTACTTCCCAGCTTCATCTCAGATACCCAGGTTTTAACTATACACTTCGGAATTCCTGATGGGTGTCTCAGGTGACTTTTCCACAAGGTCTTTCTTTTTTTAACTTGTCCTAGGGGTTGCAGTGATTGGCATCTTGCCATTGGGACTGGAATGTCAGCTTTTATACTGTATCAATGCCTTTAAACATTCATCTCGCATCTTGACATCTCACATCTCGACATAATGCTTGTGGAATGTTTCATACTTTTAAGTAATTTTTCAATAATGTGTGGATTTTCAATTGCTCCAAGTAATAATTTTGAAGATAAGAAATGGCAGGTATCTTTCACAGAATCACAGATTTACTGAGGTTGGAAGTGACATATTAAGATCGAGTCCAGCCCCTCTGCGCAAGCAGGTTCAGATAGGGCAGGCTGCCCGGGACTATGTGCAATCAGGTTGGGTTGTTATCTCCTAGCACTATTTCTGGGTGGAGGTATCTCTAACTTTAATGTTACTCATTTTCCTTCTTTCTCCTTTGGGTTCGTTTGTTTGTTCTACCTCCTGTTGGTAATAAGAGGTCTATGCAGTATCTAAGTACGGGAGCCTGCTGGGTAGGTAGCTCCCTGTACTAGCTAGTAGTAACGAACAGTGTCTAGAATGTATATGCTATAGAAACGATTTTAAATTGATTAAAAATCACGTATGCCTCTTTCTGTCTTTTTAATACCCTGATGTTGCCTTAGGATATGAAGGCATCTAAACTCAGTCCTGGCAGCCAAAATGATGCAGCCTTGTGTCAAATCCACTGTTTTCAGCTATGACTGTAGAGTGTTTTCAGCTGTTCATCGTCCTCTCAAAGATGTACACATTAGATAAATGAGAATTGGATTTTTTTAATGTAATTTAAAAAAATGAACTTTTACCTGTTTAAATAGCTGCATTCTGATCCAGGTACAAAGTATGTTGAAAATAGGTGGATACTGAATTGTTTACCCTGAACAGAGTATACCACTAACTTTACCATCTTTCCTTCTCTCAGTGTGTTCAATGGGTGGATGAAGCCAAACTAAACCAAATGAGACGGGAAGGCATTCGCTATGCTAGAATTCAGTTATGTGACAATGACATCTACTTCATCCCTAGAAATGTCATTCATCAATTCAAAACAGTGTCAGCAGTCTGCAGCTTAGCTTGGCACATAAGACTTAAACAATATCACCCTGTGGGGGAGACTTCTCAAAGTACAGAAAGCGATTCAAACTTGAACAGTAGCGTTCCTGGGAAGACAGAGTCAGAAGGGGAATCCCAATGTGTGAGTGTAAAAATAGAGTCTGAAGAACCAGGTACAGAAATGCAGCTTACAACAGGGGTGCTTTCTTCCTCTGTTTCTTCAATATCAGGACTTGTGCAACCAGATCAGGTGGCCCAGCCCCTTCCAGGTTTTAAAGTAGAGTCTAATCAGCAACACAATCCACAGGATCATACAGGCTCTTCTGTGTGATATGTATATAATCAAACATTTTTTAACAACTTTTTAAAATTTTGATGTGAAGTTATAGTTTTATAACTGGCTTATGTTTTATTGGAGAAATCTTGCCTATAATTCTATAGAGAAAGGTGACATTCCAAAATGTCAAGCATATCTTTTTTACACAGATTATGCAAAATTCAAGTTGTATTTTAACCCCTTAGTACAACCTGTAACAGTGGTCTACCACTTCTTTCTGTTTCAGTAAAGAGATATTGAATATCTCCTCAAAATCAGAATGAAATTCCTCCAGGAACATAAAATGATTGAACTGTATTGGTCAGTGTTATTTCCCTGTTTTTACTTTATTCTTTGCCAGAAAGTAATGTTTTTGTAGAAGGCTTGCAAAGAACTTTCCCATCTCATTTTAATTGCTTAAAAAAAAGAGAAAGCACAGCACTTTTGTTGATGTTTTGTGAAATTTTTGGTATGTCTGTTGTTGACATGTTGGTTTATATGCAAGTTGGTTTATATACAAGCTCTAGAAATTGATCTGTATTTCTTACAGTTCCTACAAAGGTGATCTGTAAAATTAACTGAAGAAAGTGTCTGATCCTGTTGAAATGCAATGACTTACTGACCTAACACTTTTCATAGCACTGCTTATTACTATTTGGTATGAGGGTTTTGCTTCCAAAGTACATCTTCCCTGAACATGATTAATACTAGTGTCAAAATCAGAGAATCTATTGGTAGTCTTACGGAGGAAACTGCTATCTTTGAGCACTTTAAGGCTTTAAAATGCTAACCAACTTGGCAGCTTGTTTTGATCAGGTCGTAATATATGTCCAATGGAACCACACTTTCCCTTGTACTGATGCACTTAATATAATAGCGTTGAGTTGGTAACTGACTTACACAACAAGAATGTCCTTATTCTAGGAAGTTCTGTATTACTGTTTCACAATAAAAAGTATTATGGCATTGGACTGCTGTTTCCATGTGTAGCTTTCGGGTGCCCAGGTACTGTGGAAAAATCAGTGGCACGTGCTAAATATGTAGAGTGTCAGCTATCAACAGTTTTTGAACAATCTTTCAATATTTCTAAATGTTAACGTGTAATCTGTATTTGACTTTTCACTTACCCCATTTATTATTGCCCTTTCCAGTCATCAAAAGGAAGAGTCCTGTCCCTCTCACCCTCTCCCTTCCCCCTACCCACATTTAGAGTACAAGTTGGGTTTTGGTGTAAGTTAAGCTGTCTCCAGATAACTTTATTTGTCCTGATCCTCAGTGGGGTAGGAAAGATTTGAAACACTATGTTAGACTAGACAAAAGCAAAGATGCTGTGTTAGTTCTGGATGCATCTTTTTAATATCAATTATTACTCTTCTCTTTATAAGGGTCTCTAAAATATGTTACTCTATGATAAATCTTACTTTGTGCAATATTGTTTGTGTAGGCTTTTATATACATATTAGCACCTCAATGTAGAGGTCACTATTTTAAACTGATAGAAAAATAATCATCAGAAGATACTGCAGTGATTAGTTAGAACCTGTATTACTCCTTATGTGTATGTATGTATTGTCTTCGGTACAAAAATGAGGACTAGGAAATATTTCAATTTAAAACTAACTTACAGATTGAAGTGGTAGTGACTTGTTTAGTAATCTGTGTAAATAAGGTGTTAGAATGGAAAGCTTTTATGATAAAATGTGATTCATGCAGGGGTGTAATTTAATCTTAGCAGAAATTCTAGATGATCCAGACTGGTTCATAAATGAGCAGTCTGTTCTCTGGTGGGTTTTTTCCACTTTTTATGTTGAGAGGAATTTCATAGCTTTAAGGGTTGTGCAAAGTAAAATTCCTCACAGGCAATAGTGGTTTCGGTTCATCCTTCACATTTGAAGATTGTATTACCCAAGGGTGTTCTTTCCTTTTAAGAAGTCTGCTAGTCTTCCAAGTGCCCGTTTTCCTTCTCACATGTGCTATTCTTTGGTTGTGTCAGTAGAGGTACATAATAAGGTGGGTGTTCTTTGACAGCCAGCACTGTACAATCACTCAGGAATGGACAAATCTGCAGATACTTCAGTGATTCCACAAACATATCTTTAATGGCACAATAAACAAATTAAGAGCCCCCATACAACAAATTGTCTACTTTATATTAAAAGCTGAAATAGAATGAAGGGGGAATCAATTTGGAAGCCCTCTGTAAATTCTAATAGCATGTTTTAAATGGATAAAGGAAGAAGACCAGAGTGGCTCATGTTGCTTATAGAATTCGAGGTTTAGTGAAATCTGTGCCTATAGCCTGACATACCACAGAAACGCTCTGGCATCTCTTTGGATGGAGGGAAGTGATCCATAGTATCACGCTCTATTTACATTCAGTTCAATTACTAATGTGATATCTATCTAATATCAAATTTAAATATAGAAATGTACCTTCAAATGGCTTGAATGTTGCCGATACTGTTCTAGCATGCTTGGAAGACTGAGGAAGAGAGGAGCAAACTGTATACAATCTTTATAAAAAGCTGTTTCCTACGTAAATTATCAGCTTTGTTATGCTTTAACCAAAAGCATAGTTTACTGCTTTCAAACTCCACCTCAGATCTGGATGTGTAGTAAGGGAGAGATTGCTTATGAAGCTGGTCACCAAACTCTCTACCCATTACTTCAGAAACACTTCAATTCCACTGAAATCAATAGAGCATAGTTAGAACAATGCCTTGATGTGAAAGATGCAAACATTTTCCACAATAATATGTGGAATGTTGATTATTTTTTTAAGCTATGGCTACTTAGAAATGAAGTAATGCATTGAAACCATTTAGTGTACAAGCAAAACAAATCTCTGGTTAAGTCAAAGTAATTATTTCTGAATATATCACACTAAGTAGCTGCTTGAATTTCTCTAAGATTTCATAAAACAGCCTATATGTAGAGATAATCAAACTGGCATATTTCATGAGTTGTTTTAATAGATCTCAGGAGTACCACCAGGAGAGATGCAGAACAGTTCATAAATACCAGTGCTGCTCAGTTACTATAAACTGCCAATTCTCCATTTATGTGGCTCCTGTGATGTTTGTCTAATTTCTTTTTAGCTTATGTCATCGGCAGCTATCTGGAAAAACCCTCCTAGTTTGTACTGGGGACAACTACTCATTGACCAAGTATTCTGTCCACAAAGAGTGATCAGACAGACCTCAGGCTTAGGGTTCTCTTTTAAATACAGTGCTGTTGATAAAAACAACTGTCAGGATAAAGATGAGTGGCTCAGTTGTGCAAGAAGTGAACTAGCAAAACACAGTTTAAAGATGAAGTATCAGTTATCTTCGCTTTCCTCTCTCCTTCAGACATGCTAGAAGTCGTTCTGTGCAGATACTTGACACATTCTCTTCCAGGAAGGTGGGACACTCACTGGAGTGTTCTCAGGGGATTTATAATAACCTTTTTTCATAGGTACAGATCTTGCCATACAGAAAAAGGGCTCTGTACTGTATTCTGTCAGATCTACACATTACAGTTTAGTTCCCCTGGAGGATGCTAATTGTCAGATCTTCTACCACAAACAAAAGTTAAAGTCCATCTCCTGGCATGGCCTGCCATTTTCAGGTCTGAACCACCTGAGTGATAAACTCCTGAAATCCGCATTTCCTAGGAATGCGAAGTGCTTGTAGGCGTTTGCCTGTCTAAGGGGTGCAAGAGGAGCATTTGTTTTTACTCCCAGAAATCAGCCTCTCACCCGAAGCCCCGCGTGCTGTACTTCCATCAGTCCGGCCAGAAATCCCCCCGTTTGCCCCTGTCCTTCCCCGGGGCAGGGCGGCCCTGGGCTGCCATAGCACATGGCCTTGAGAAGGTGTCTCACGGTGGCACTCCGAATTGCGTTTAAAGGAATCCATATGCTTCTGGTTTCTTTGTACAACGTGTAAAGAGAGTTCTGTATTGCTGTTTTTGTGGTTTGATTTGGATTGGCAGCTAAGATTTTTTTTCTGTGGTTTTAATTTATCTAAGGTCTTTGCCTACAGAGGACGTGTACAATTGCCTGGAAGACTGTTTGCTTTGTGCGGCCTTAGTATATTTATTGACATTTAGCAAGTGTTTTAAAGAGGTTTTTACGACGAGTGGTGTAAGCGGATACAGCTCCACAGCCTCTGTGTGAATACTCCTCTGACGCAGTGCATTTCCTTTAGTAGCTGACTGTACAAGAGTGTCAAACTGTTAAGCTATTTCTTTGTAAAATAGTCGAGCGGAATGCATAGATTTTTTTCCTGTAAAGTATTTTTTTAATAAACAAAGTCTGATTTTGTCCCTTCCCTGCCTCGCTCCTTGTTGCGCCGCTGAGGGGGCGGGCCGGGGCCGCTCGGCGCTCCCCTCGCGCTGCCTGCCCGGGCCGGGGCGGCGCCAGGCGGCGGCAGTCGAGCACCGGGCGGGCGGCGCGCGGCGGTCTCCCGGGTAACGGCGGCATCGGCGGGAGCGGGCCGGGGCCGGGGCCGGGGCCGGGGCCGGGCCGCGCCCCATGGCCGCGCGCGACCGTGACGCGATCTCGTGGTACCAGAAGAAGGTGAGTGCGGCGCGGCCGGCGCGGGCGCGGGCCCGGCCGTGCCCTCAGCCTCGTCTCCTTGCAGGTCGGGGCCTACGACCAGCAGATATGGGAGAAGGCCATCGAGCAGACCGAGATGAAGGTAACGGCGGCGGCCCCGCCGCGCTGCCCGGCGCCGCGGCGCTCGCCGGGGCTGACGGGCCTTTGTTTTCGGCTCCGCAGGGCTTCAAAAACAAACCTAAAAAGAAGGGGCACATCCAGCCCGACCTGATCGACGTGGATCTCATCCGAGGTGAGGGGGTGCCGGCGGCGGGCGGGTGCCTCGGCGGGGGCCCGCCCGTCCCTCAGCGCCGCCCGGCTCCGTCTGGGCGCCGCCTTTCGGAGCGGCAGCGCGGCGGGGCGCCGAGGGCCTGCTGCCGAGCTCCTCTGCCGAGCTCTTCTGCGGGCCTGCTGCGGCCCCCGGCGTGCCGCCGGGCGGGGCCGTGCCTGGGGGGAAAGCCGCGGGCAGAGGCAGGAGGGGTTGGGCTCGGCGGGAAGGGAGGGCTCCGCGGCGGGGCGCGCAGGTGAGGTGAGGGCCTGCCTTGGGGCGCACCTGCCCGAGCTGCGGAGGCTGGGACGTCAGGCTGTTTCCCTTTGGAATTGCAGCATCCTGGCGGAGTTTGGCCTTGGCCAAAGAGGAAGTCACAAGTAAGAAAATTCTTATAGTTCACCTATAACGACTTGTTTATTTTTCCTTTCGTTTCAAGGTTCTACGTTTGCCAAAGCTAAGCCTGAAATCCCTTGGACATCGCTAACTAGGAAAGGAATTGTGAGAGTTGTGTTTTTCCCACTATTCAGCCAGTGGTGGATACAGGTTACTTCCCAGCGTATTTTTATGTGGCTCCTGGTACTCTACGTTATGCAAGGTAAGGAGCAGCAGTAGCCTGTGCCACAATCTTTTCTTCTGCAAGGCGCCTGATACTCTTCTGTAGTCCATAATATCAAGGATAAGGCTCCTATCTGAAATTTCTTGTCCGAGCACTGCCTGCAGACACAGGGCAAAGTTTTACCCTCAGTGTGTTTGTGGGTTCCACGCTCCCACCCTTTAAGGTGATGGGCTAACTTCTTGTGCGGTGTTTGCTCTGCCCTGTCTTGCTGATAAGGCACTGGATCAAAACTCAAGAGCCACACTGAGTCCATGACTGCCGTCTTTCCTGTGGAACCTTAGCCAGCTGTGCTTTGGCATTCTGCTTTTTTGTGAGGTTGTGATGGCATATCACTGGTGCGTACAGGACGGTGGAAGATGGGGTAATCATCTAGGTGAGAAGAGTTTTGAATTTTACTTTTGTTATACTGAGGCACCCCTCTTCAGACAGCTTGTTTGTACTTACAACTCTGAGCTGCAGTGGTCTGCACCAGATGTGGATTTGATGTAGGAACATTTAGGTAAGAAGTCTTTGCTTGGTGTTGCACAGATCTGTTTGGAGAAAAGTGCTTGGTCCTTTCTGACAGTAAAATCTATTTTTAGGCAGCCTCTTACTATCTATTGGGCATTAACATTTTAACCAGTGAAATCACAAGCGAATGCTTCTCTGCAGTTCCGCTGTCATCAGTAGCTGATTGTTTATGCTGTTCTTGATTTGTCCTTTGAAGTGATCTTTCAGCTTCCTTTTTCTCTTTGTCCAGTGTTTATTCTGTACCGTATAAAAAGTTACTTATCAAAGGTGCTTTATATCCCAGTGTACTGGAGCATTTTTAATGTAGTGTGAGGATTTATTAGCTCAGGTTTCTTCTATCAGTCCCGGTTCTTTCATTGTTCTTTTCTGAACAGATGTGGAACTTCATCTGCTACAGCTTAGGAGTAGGTCTTTCACAGAGCACAGCGAAAGTGTGTTCTTTCAGTGCATCCAGATTCTTTTCATATGTATTTTTAATTTCCTTCTTTGTGCTTTTTCTTCCTCTTTTGGGAAGACCACTTTGCAGAATAAGCAATTTCTATGAAGCGATGCCTATTGAGATCTATGACAGTAGTATTTGCAGAAGTTATATTTCAGAGTAAAAATAAGTAGTTATGACAGAAGTAAAAACTGGGTCATGCTTTTGCATTTGATACAATTTTCTCTTTTTCAGTCATAGCAGTTGTATTGTATTTCATGATACCTGTTGTGAATGCAAGTGAAGTCATGGGACCAATGTGCCTTATGTTACTGATGGGAACTGTTCACTGTCAAATAGTGTCCACACAGATCAGCAAAACTTCGGGAAACAACGGACTCAGCAGGCGGAGGAGGTGAGAGAGGTAATGGGTTTATTTGTTGGGATCAGAGCATATGATGGATTGCTCATGGGAGAAGTTAATGAGTAAATATTTTCTCTTCTGTTTTTATGTCAATGTTATTTAACTGCAAATGTAAAAAGGAGTATTTTCTGTCTTGCATGTAATCTTCTCATAATGAAGACAAATGCTGCAAAGTTACCAGGCTGCGATAGGTCTGCTTTAGCTGGCATTTGGGCCTTCTTTTCCTAAGGTAGCTTTTTAATATAGTTCCTTTCCATGGCCAGAGGAGGGTATTCTGCATAAAAAGGCACCCTCAAGGTTTTGCAAACCAAACTGGTGTCCTGCTTTGGTTTTAACTACACCAAATTGCTGATGTTTATTGAGAAGAGGCAAATGATGATGGATATGACTGGTGGATTCATTGCTGGCAATTTTCTTTGCGTGTGGGAAATGTTACAGGTCATCTGCTAGGTATTTGACTGTTTGGTGTGTTACTCAGTGCAAATGCAACTGTCATATATCTGAACAGAGAATAAGGGATGTGGTTAGATTTTTGCTGCCGTTAGATTTCTACAGTAAAGACTCTGTCTGGATATTTGTCTGTTGTATCCTTTTCAGTTCCTTTACTAGTGACGCTGATGTCTTGTGTATGCATAAATTCTGCTTATCCATGTAAAATTTATTCTGTTTGGAAGTAAGCCTCCTGTCTGCATGACTCATGTAAAATAGCATCTAAATTGCTGTTCAAATCTGATTCAGATCTTTTAAGAAAGACCTAAAACTAGCTTGCTATGCAAATTGAATTCTCCTTTTATTTCTTCTAATCAGGAAATTACGCAAATCTGTGGGTGTTGATGGGAACAGTGGGTCTTCTCCTGAGAAAGCCAGTAAAGAACAGCAGTCAGAATCTGCATCCATTCTTAACAGTTTATTTGGCATGGTTTTCCGAAGGAGGTATGTGATCTTCGCTGGGTTTGGTGCGTTTGTAATTACAGTGCGTGAACAATTTGATATTTGGAAAATGAGTACAAAATGTGTGCTGTCACTAATGTCCCCAGGGTCTGCCAGCTTTTGAACTAAAAGCATGTTTGGTATTGTAGGAGTCTTTATAATGTCCTTATTAGGAGATTGTACTATATCTCATGCTGTAGCTGAAATTAAGTGGTAGGTGGGTTGCAGAAAGTGACAGAGCTTATTTTTATTTATCAAATAAGTAACAATTCTTGAATGTGTATTCTCAAATTATATTACAGTTTTACCTAATTTTCAGAAGCAATTGTGTCTTCTAGTTAAGGTTGCTCGAATAGTCATCCCACTACACTGTCTTACTTTTTCTCTAAAAATAACCTGGGGGAAAAGGAGGATAGATTGTTTGGGATATTATTTCATTGTCTTTTACTGTTTTCTCAAGCAAGTTTCTAGATGAGTTTTCAATTGACAGATCCTTTCCCTTGATGCAGACTTCTTGCCTTCTGAGTTGCCCTTAGCTAGTTTTTTGAATAAGAAAATATTTCCCTCTTGATTTAGAAGTTTACAGTTACTAAAATGGTGAGAGTGAAGCAGATTTAAGTCTCTTCAACAGAATCAGGCCACAAAGAGCCTGTCAGAAGAAGACAGTTATGTATTCCCTTAGCTATTGTTTAATGTTGTACCTGCATGGCAAGTGACAGAGACCTTGACGTTTTCCTCAAAGAGCTTTTCTCTGACATAAAAGCACTTAATTTTGTTTTCTCTCACAGGGTCAGAAGGGTAAAGATGGTAGCTGAGAAAGGGACTGAGACAGAGAACGGTGTGAATGCTGTGAATAATGGCATAAAGCACAGACATGCCAGATCTGAATACAGGCTGTTGCACTTGAAAGAGAAAAATAAACTTTCCGATGCAGAAAAGAGCCATCAGGTACTGGCAAGAAACATCCATTTGAAGTGGCAAGTTTCAGTATTTTCTGTGTGTGCCCAAAAGTTTGTTGGTCCTTAAGTGTATGGATGGATCCAATTCAAGGTACTCTCTTTCCCAATAAATCTTTGCTTACATGTAGGAAACCTAAAAACCCTTTCTGCTTCTGGACTGAATAGATGGCATGTTGCTAATATTCACTGTGAGCACCTTTTCATGTGTCTGTTACAATAGTCAAGTGTGTTAATCACAGACAGTCCTGGAAAACGTCTGTTTTACCTAACTGCTTATTTAGTTATAGAGATCGCTGATCGTAAGCTGCTCAGTTAAGGAATACTGCTGATAACGATTAAAAATAAATAAATTAGAAATTTTCAAAAGCAGTTCTGTAAAATATTTTCCTTGCAAACAATTCTCACGTTATCCTCTGGAGGTTGGAACACGAAGACTGAAATGTCCTGGGGGGGAGAGAGAGACTAAGTTAAGGCATCGTGATTGTTGTTTAAAGCTCTAAAACAAGCAGCTTGTTGGAGTTACTTTTGAGGCTCCTCTGGGTCAGTAGGGTGTTGCCTCCAATATGAAGAACATAGATTAGAATTTGTTCAGAACAAATTTCTTGAGTCCTACAGGACTGTAGTACTGTGCCGTTCCAACTTCTCTATTTCTAGGCATTTGTAGATAAGAGATTACTGTGTATCGTGGCGTAGTTGCAGCACTTGCTCTGAACCTGCGGTTTGATGCAATTCAGGTTGGTCCTTTTGGTGCCTTCATCTTATTTTGCTGCATTTCTAGGATGATTGCACCAACAGAGATGGTATTTCTGATGACCTTTCAAGTGAGGAGGATGCTGAAGCAATGGCACAAAGGATCTTACTATGCCAGAATGCAGAAGGGGCTTCCAGTGACAATAGCTATGAAGAGAAGAAAAGGCCTCTTGTTTCCCTGAACCAGGCTGTCTCACAGGTACTCATGTTGAATTTATGCCATTTTCCACGCAACTTTCTGCTATGGATCATGGGCTGTTTTTCCTTTGTTTTTGGCAGGTCAAGGAAGCCCTTAAAGGTGCCAGAGACTCGGATAGTGTCGTGGAATCTGAGTTGGAATCCACAATATACAGTCAGGTATGGTGGTAAATTCACAGGCTTAGCTTTTCTGAGCCTGACCAGTGCGGGGATATCCCTCCCATCAGAACAGACCATTACTAAATAATAGTGCTTCAGCATCTTCAGGTGTAACGTGTGGCCTCCCTCCCTGCATGTTTGCAGCTTTGTGGACTTCATTCACAATTGTGACTATTCTATTTTTTTAACAACAATAGCAAAAAAAAAATCATTCTACTAGCAGCACATTATGGTCCAAGCTGCCTTGAATTGCTTGTATTGTTGTTTGGGAGGCAGCACTGTATTGTAGCTTTTATGCTAATAAATTCTAATTCTTGAAGAAATAAATATTTTATTCTGTGATATATACTCATTCACTTAATTACTTGTTTATCTTCCCGACCCACCACTCCCACTACGTAAAAATAAAATATAGATGAAATGTATGGATATAAGTATTTAAATAAATAAAATCTTAACATAGGTTATGCAGAAACAAGAAAAAACTTTGCATTAGAATTAGTGAGTCAGTTTTTATTTTGAAAAATTGAGAATGGAGGTGGGGAACTTATGCTATCCGTGTGACTTTCCATGTAGAAATAACAATTGCAAAAACTGTCACTAAGTAAGATTGCCCTTAGCAGCTCACTCATCAGTCTGTATCAGGTGGGTGTCACTGTAAGTTCTCAACTGAGACTGAGCCGTGGAAGCTGATTTGTCTGATCGCTTGGAGAGGGGAATGCAAATTGGGTGTGGGGCTGTACTGTGTAAATTTTGTTCACCTTCAAAGGACTCAAGATCCTGCATTAGCGTGGGATCCCGGAGCTGTAGTGTGACCCGGAGAGACTCAGAAAGTACTCGCCATGACTCTGAGACAGAAGACATGCTTTGGGATGATCTGCTTCATGGCCCAGAGTGCCGCTCATCCTGCACCAGTGACAGCGAGGAAGTGACTGTGAAAGGTACCAGGCGAGACCTGAAGGAAGATGTTTTCCAGCAGGTTTGTTGTTTTGCATGCAGTAGAGAGTACTGTGAAAGTTTTCGTGTTTTTCTTTCTTTCTTCTTCAATTCAACTACCCCCTCCCCCCCTTCCTCATTTGTCTGCCCAAATAATACAAAAGATGCATCTGAATGCTGTTGGTGTAATGTAAGCAACCTACTGCAGGATGAACCCATTCTGTCAGCTGTGCTAATCACACAGAAGGCTAGAATGATCTAAACAGAATCAACGAACTTCCCCCCACTATCAACTAGACCACTGCTACTCCCAAAACAAAGTGTTTCACTCAAAGACAACTTTGGAATCCCCTTTCGATTTAAATACTTAATAGGAAAAATAATTATTTAGTAGTAAGATAAAAATGCATCATATGCCTGTTGCATTCTTTTTTCTTTTATAGAATCATTTGTTTTGGCTACAGAATACAAGTCCAGCATCTGCAAAAGTGAGTGCACTGATCTGGGAAGGGAATGACTGTAAGAAGGTGGACATGTCTGTGCTGGAGATCAGTGGGATTATCATGAGCAGGGTAAGAGAGCTGTAAAGCATTGCAACCTTTCCCCCTTACACTTTAAAAAACAACAAAAACTGAAAATAGCTACACTGGCAATCAGGGAATGCAGTATAAAACTAGGTCCTCCCACAGCTGCAAATACAGTTGTCCTAAATGTACTTAGGAATTGCATAAACCAAAATTTATCAAGTCTCGGTAAAGACTGGTGAGCATTTTTTGTTTTTAAATTGTGGTGTTTGGACTGAAATGGGTGGAATTACTTTATGCTATGTCCTTTGAGGCAGGGGGGAAAATGAGTGCTCAATTAAATTAATGCTGCCACAGCAGCGTATGTTTCCTTTGATGCAAAAAACCTGGTTGATCATGCTGTTTTTGTTCCTGCCTGCCAGGTTAATGCCTACCAGCAGGGAGTGGGGTATCAAATGCTGGGAAACATCATCACCATTGGATTAGCATTCCTACCATTCCTCTACAGACTCTTCCGCACAGATAACCTGGAGCAGTTGTGCTCCATTTCTCTAAAGGAGCTTTTGCACATCTTTTGTGGAGCACCTGCTAGCATCCCCGTCATTGTTTTGTCTGCAATCAACTTCCTTGAACGTCTTTGCTTAACCTGGATGTTTTTCTTCATGATGTGTGTTGCTGAGAGAACATACAAACAGGTATGCTTAAATATATTGAAACTAAAATATTTCAAGAACCATGGAGCAGTGGTTCTTCCAAAACTATGCTACCAATCAGACAATGGCAAGACAAACATGTCTCAGCAAGCAGAAGTGTTGAATCTGGTAAGATGTGTGAGAAACTTAGGCAGGTGAGTCTGGTAAGACTCTATTTATCAGACGTAAGCTTGTCGATACACTTGCTACTTAGGAAAAAGCATACTTAGCTGGCCCGTTCTAAGGTGTAGCATTAGAGAGTTGGCTACATCACATTCAGCTCTGTCGTGACTGGGCAATAGCTTTGTCAAAATAGTTCTAAATACTGCATGCTATGAGGAAAGGTGTCGTCATTTGCTGGTTTAGCAAGAGCTTTGTGGCTACCCTTGTGTAGCATCAGCAGTTCTACCTCTGCCATGCACAAGATGAAGAAATGTCTGAGAGGTCAAGCCCTGCAGTTAGGCTTTCCCAGAGTGCAGTAAAGCTAAGTCTTTCTGCCAGTTACCACTAAGCAAACCCTAGCAATGTTTTTTCTTTTTATGTTTTATTATGTTTTCTAATTTATGTTTTTGTGTGTATGTGTGTTTTTAATTTGCAGAGGTTTTTATTTGCCAAGCTTTTTAGTCACATTACATCTGCTCGGAAAGCTAGGAAATACGAAATTCCTCACTTCAGACTCAAGAAGGTAGAAAACATTAAGATCTGGTTATCCCTTCGTTCTTATCTAAAGGTGAGTTCTAATCCAAGAATGGGTGCGTTTGGTTATTACAGTGAGTATAAATGAAGTCTCTAGGTACATTACATGTCTCTGCAGATCCTACATCCAAACCTTAGACCTGACTCAGTGTCTTTATTTCTGCAGAGGCGAGGCCCCCAGCGATCTGTGGATGTTGTTGTATCATCCATCTTTTTACTGGCTCTTTCAATTGCTTTTATATGCTGTGCCCAGGTGAGATTTTTTTAAAGTAGTTAAAAAAAAAAAAAGATGATTTTCTTTTGCAGAACCTACACAACGCTTGCGTTGTAGCTGTTGGTCTCCAAAATAGTATGGGGAGTGGAGTTCTGCGTTTTTAAAAACTTTGTGATGTTTAGTTGGTAATAGATGTTCATTCTCTACTTTTGTGGTGGAAAGCTTGGATTTTGTATAATTAGGATTTCAGGACAAAGGCTTTTTGCACAAAATAAAGGACTGCCTAAACACCTCATGTGCTCACAGGACATTTTATTTAAGAGGGCTGATTGCAGCGCCATCTTAAAGAACCCCTGTGGTTGAAATACAGCTCAGTAACTATTACACCTTTTAATTCTTCACTGAACCTTCTGTTACAGTAAGTAGTGTTAGTAAAGGAGCTGTTTCTTGGTTTCTTTGGTTTTCGCAAGAGAGCAATTATGTTTTTTAGGAAAGTTCTTAATACCAAGAAGATGCAGTTGTGATGGAAATAGGACTGATGATTAGTAGATACTGACTCTCACTGCTGTGATTGCTTTTGTAAGCCACAGGTTACTGGAGAAAGCAATGACAATCCCCATCCTGCTGTAATAGACCTGATGAATAAATGCACTCCTAGGAAAGGCAGAATCAGCTTAGCATGGCTAAGGTAGTCTAAGGCCGTGCGAAAAGCACACACAAGGAAAGACATTTAATTACTAGTTAATTGGAAAGAGGGAGGAAAGAGAAAGTACAAGCTTTCAGGCTAACACATATTCTTCTTGGTGGAAAAAAAAAAAAGGCAAATTCCAAGCTAAAACAAGGTTGTAAACAAGTTTTTTTACTTTAACCTTGTTACGTGAACGAATTATACTTCAAAGGAAAAAGCATCAGTCACTATAGCGCATGGATAGCTGTTCAGAAGAGGAACGAGGGCAAGGCTTTTGCATCTCTCCAAAGAATAGGCATGTTAGTTGTTACTGATGTAGATGTTTTTGTTTTCAATACAGGTCCTGAAGGGTCACAAAACATTTCTGAATGCAGCTTACAACTGGGAGTTCTTAATCTGGGAGGCAGCACTTCTCCTCTTTTTACTACGCCTAGCATCCTTGGGATCTGAAACCAACAAGAAATATAGTAATATTTCCATCTTGCTTACTGAGCAGGTACCTCCATGCACTTGTTCTCCCTTTGGCTTTATGCCGTTTTTGGCTATAACTATCGCATTTCAAACCATCTTAAAAAAAATACCAGAATCAAATTTTAAAATTTAAAAACCAACATTTGCGCTGCACTGTAATAAAGCAATATAACTGTATAGCTAGGGAGAGACAAGCTGGTAAACATTAGACAGACTCAAATTTTAAAGTTTTAAATTATTTTTGGCGCGGGCGTTAACGCATTTGCCACGTCAATCAGGAAAATAATGATATATCACTGTTAAAGTCCTCTGCCTGTCGATGTTATTATCACTTCTTTAGGAGTGAAATTGCAAAAATGACTCTACTTTTTCCGAAGTCAGAAATTGTTTGGGGGCTAGTGTTGGAATATTAATCTCCACTCTGTAACGTTTATCTGTCACAGATAAACTTATACCTGAAGATGGAGAAGAAGCCAAACAAGAAAGAACAGCTGTCTCTAGTAAACAATGTTTTGAAACTCTCTACAAAGCTACTGAAGGTAAGTTCATCTCCCTAAAAACAGATAGTTGCTCAGCTTTATGCAAACAGTGGCTAATGACAACAACCGCGTGGTTTTGCTCTTTCCAGGTCCATTGTCTTTTGATTAGGTAAGTTAGGTTTCGCAAAGGGAGTTTTGTCTGTACTCTGACAACAGTGGTATAAGATCTAGTAATACAAGATTCATGTAGCTAATTATGTTGCAAACATTTGACTAATAGTGGCTTGCTACAATTTAGAATGTCATTGTCCTTCAGCAACTTCAAAGTGGAAGTTTCTTGTTGACAGGGGCAGGCTAGCTATTTGAAAAGAAAGGGCATAGTCTAAAAGCCACCTAGAATAGTCTAGACAAATTGTGCAGTCTGTTGCATCAAACTCTTGTTATGAAGCTAGTATTTATACAAAGGAGGTTTTTCAGATCCAGGATGGCTGTTAGAAAACATCTGAGCAGGGAGGCCTGAAATCCGTAGCGGGAATTTTTGCATGAATGTATAAGTAAGGCTACAGAGGCAGCAGAAAGTCTGCCAGAAAGCCAATATTAAGCTAAAAAGCAGATTAATTGCTTCAGGTATGGGCTAACTAATGGCATGTTGTGGGTTGTGTGTTTTTTTTTCTTTTCTCTTTCTTTCTCTTACTGTAGGAATTAGATACCCCATTTAGGCTGTATGGGCTGACCATGAATCCATTAATCTACAATATAACACGTGTTGTAATACTTTCTGCTGTCTCGGGTGTTATAAGTGATCTGCTGGGATTCAATATCAGAGTAAGTATAATTCCCACATAAAGAAGAAAACTCTTGGGCATGCGGGTATGTCACTCTTACACCATTGCCAAATTCCCCTTCACCCAAGCAAAAAGACTTGGTTTGAATTAGGCTCCCTCTGCTTGGTAATTCAGAGAAGGGACCATCCTGAGTCAAGCTCTACCTCCCTGAGCCAGCTGGTAGCACAGGGTGGGGGAAGGACAGCCCTGTCTTAAGTTTCAGCCTTGTTCAGGCTTGCTTAAAGCCGTTAGTCAGAACCCTAAGTTCTGTCTCTTCAGAATACAGGTATGGTCCTCCTGTAGCTCACACTTTTAAATCGTAAGCTCACTGAGCACAGCATTCAGTGCAGGATGGGTGAAGGAGATGGGAGTCTTACCTGTAGATGAAAAGCATTCAGCCCTATGGCTTTCAGGTCTATACTCATTCTCAACATCTCTTTTCAGTTATGGAAGATCAAACCATGAACTGACCAAACATCAGCACTCAGCCATCTCCTCCACCAGAAGGACAGACCAGAGACCAATGGCTTGGGCAGAAAGCAGAGGCGCTCCCACATTACAGAACGATGTAACTGACGAGGTCTTCAACAGAGTCTCAGTGTATGTACTGAAAGTTGTTCCTCTGCTATACTGTTCTATAACTCTGTTGGGCTAATTAATGGTCATCTTATGGCATACGCATGTACAACAGAATAAATGGGGCTACACAGTAGTAGATGAGATTGAAAATATCAGGAATTGCATGCACATACTGTGGGGCAGCGAACGCTATAAAAGTCATGCTACTGCTCTTACTGGAGTGGCGCGATCGGTGCCTTGTTTCTTTAACGAACATCAATCCTGTGCATAAGCTAAACAAAGAGCCCTCCTGTTTCAGTCTGCATCATCATTTTCAGAGAGCACTGGAGCTACACTGACTTCAGAGCTCTGTTCAGTTAGCCAGTACTTACTGGCAGTTACCTGAATGCGCTGAGGAGTATTTTTCTTAGCATCTCAGTGTGTTTTAGGCTTTGCCTCTTTATCCTGAGCTACTGCAGGATGCAGTGAAGTTCAGTCTGCACAAGATGAACGCTGCCCCTACACTGACAGTTGTTAAGCTTGCAGCTGCATAGTAGCTACAACAGATTAATGCTGGTTGGCTTACATTAGGCTTACTGCAAATAAATTATTGTTTTTTTGAAAACATCAGTTACGTGAGAACAACCTTACAACACAAACTACATGTAAAACAGCTATCAGCTAAAAGTATTTTGCTATGTTCATTCCCTCTAACATCTCCATTATGGTTAATCAGCGGGCAGTTAGTAGCACGTGCTATGTGCAAAGGGCATTCTGCTGTAACTTCTGACAACCAGCTTAACTCAGTGTTCTGTGAAGCTGCTGCAGCCACGCACTGCAATAGTGCCTTACACTGGAATACCTAAGGAAGCGTTCTGTTGTGTGGTCAGGTCAGTGGAAGATAAGTTACAAAGACCTTCTCACTTAAAAACAGATTGTTTAGAAAAGGCATAGGAGAGAAAAAAAAAA
Organism: Anser cygnoides; assembly: GCF_040182565.1. Classification (NCBI taxonomy): domain Eukaryota; kingdom Metazoa; phylum Chordata; class Aves; order Anseriformes; family Anatidae; genus Anser; species Anser cygnoides. The sequence goes on along the minus strand of NC_089897.1, from coordinate 6,597,220 downwards.
AAAAGCTATCTGTTAAACTTGCATTTTCCTTAAGTTTTGTGACTATTATCTTCAATTATATTAGCGATGGAAAAAAAAACCAACAACAAAAGAAAACCAACCTTCCCATAGCTTCATTCTTTCACTTAAGGAGTAAGAGGGCATGAGAGTTTTAGGTAGCAAATTGTTTATAGCTATTTTCTGTACAAGGAAAGGTTGTAAGGTGGAAAAGGAAATGACATTTTTATATATCAAAATGTACAAATAAACCTACAGTACAAGTATTTCATCATAAACAACTGTTTCTACATGACTTCATGATTTTTATATTACCTTCGTTGAACATTTGTTATTTGAACCGGGAGTCCAGAAAACTTCCAATAATAAATGGCATTTGTTTTCCAGAAGAGTATTATGTTTGTGGGTAAAATCTGGGTTATAGATTTATCTGTTTAAAGTATCACGCTACTGAAAGTCAGCAGACAATCTATTTTATACAGTGCAGAACCAACAAGCAATGAACTGGACTTTCTTTTTTAATATCTATATAAAAAATAATGAGCGATTTACAGGTCTCTTTCTAGTCAGAACCTCAGAAGTATGTATAAAGGTGCTGTACATTATATAAACATTTACACCCAGTACATCCATACACTGCTTAGCATTCCAAGGCCACATTGCTAAGTCATCTGATACAGTAAGTACAGATACAAGTTCTATGGAAAGAGAATTCACACACAGATAGGACAATAAATCAGGTCACATTAATATATAGAAAAAATAGAGGGGTAGTTGATGACAGGGAAATAATTTCAGTGGTGCTATTTCATCTCTGTACTAAACTTCTGAATCTGTTTCAGCATTCAGTGGTTAGGGCAAGTGCATACAACAACAAAAAACAGACTCTCTTGTTAAGAATACATGGTTAATATCTACATAGACTAACTTTGAAGTATTAAATATTTTCACAGTCATACTCCATAACATGGAGTACTTGTTCATGTTATGCTACACAACAAATCAATGGATCATCCAATGTGAAGCAGCAGAGCACAGTTCAGATCTGCTTTAAAGCCAATGTCATTTTCAAAGTGTTTCTTTAAAAAGCTGTTTGAGTAGTCATCTGTACTTCTAAAGAGTTCTTCAACTCAGAACTGAATCACTGTGCTTCAATTACGCTTTAAAAACATTACATGTTTCAAAGCCTAAACAAGTTTGAATTTTCATGAGTAAGTAACGCTTGACCTGCTACACTTCTTTTTCCTTCTGCAACCTGGACAAATACATTCCTTTTACCACCTTTTTTTTTTTTTTTTTTTTGCAGTAATTACAGACCTATCACATCAGGAAATCACCTCTAAAACTATCATGGAAATAAAACCCTTCAATTTATGCAGTCTGTTGTTCTTACTGCTATAGGTCTAATATATGTCAGAAGATTCTGGTGGTAACATTCCCCAGTATTATTTTTTTAAAAAAATCTGTATTATAGCCCAAACAATAGATACTAGGACTCATGTACCCTGTATATCATACTATTTAGCACTCTTAGACACACGTTTAAAATAAAATATGGGAGACCTAATACACACAGGCAGGAACTTCATTTAAGGAGCTAGTATGGCAGTTGGTTCTGTCCTAAAGATCAATTGTTAGCTCTACAGAGGGAAAGAAAAAATCCAATTCTTAACTAGCATTAAATAAGTAAAGATGTGACTTTTTAGTATACAGCACCACAATGAGGCTGAAAATAAATGCACACTCAATGCTTATGTTTACAAAGAATGCTAAGGAGGACATCGTGCCACAAGTGAAACCAAAAGAATTATGCTATTTAACAGAAACCAGCATTTTCTCCTTTTTGACAGATGTTTGCAAACAGTTGTTATAAGCATCTTCATGAATCAAGAAAATAAAGCAATTTTGTTGTGTTCGTAAAAGGCAAAATTACAAAACATTGATTTATGCCAAATATAATTTTTATCTACACGATTTTATATTAGGTATAAAAATTTAAGAAAAAGACATCAATTGAAACAGCATCAGTGGCTCATTTGCTGCCCTACAATTGATAGAACCAACCCACCCATCTTCTTACTGAACCAGTAAGACATGGGTATTTCCTTATGTAAACATGCAACATGCTCTTGAGAAAATACCCATTTCGACAAAACCTTGACTTTCCTGTGACTGGAATACATATGAGAAGAATTAGATTGACTGGATACAGTAGATAACTTGGCACAAGAACAAGAAGTGAGTCATGATCACATTGGCAATATAGGCATTAAATAATTTTGTTCAGAAACTCACAATACTATCTGAGAAAGCCGTAGCAGTGCAACGTTGAGAGCAGCAGAACACCGCCTTCAAAAGGACAAGGGGACAGCAGCTTATGGAGGCATTTCATTTAAGCAATCCAAACGGTCCTTCATGCAGCTTAGATAATTTAAGAATGAATCAAATACTTTCCACCCTCTAACCAGTTTCTGAAAAATATGACAACTTTGTGAAAAGAAACAATGCTTTTAAATGATCATTATTAGAAACTTGATTACATGTTCTAAAAAAAGTCAGTCAAACCCGTTTTTCAGCCACACCTGCTGTATTGGTGACTTTACATGCACTTGGTACCCTCCAAGGTCCAGGAGTTATTGGTGTTTTCTTGACCGGAGAACTATTTTCAGATTTGGAAATTCCATCATCTTTGGTTTCATCAGGCAGCTCCATGTGTCGCTCTCCATGCTGTCTGTTCAGAATATCAGTCTCCTGTGCGTCTAGCCTTCTTTGTTTCTCCATGGAAAGCAGTGGAATATTGGAAAGACTTGAAGTTTTGAATCTGCTGGAACTCAGTTCTCCAGAGTTTGACTTCCTTATTTTTTCATCTTCGGATGTGTTTCTCTTAGAGTCACTGAATGGAAGGTTGCTCTCCTCAAATGCTGCATATTTTCTCTCTGGAGACCACCCTTCCTTCTTTCCAGAACTCTTCTGCTTCCCTTCTTTCCTTGTGACTCCTATTTTACCATTTCCACCTTTCAGTTGCTCAACAGTCATCTTATCACCGCCAGTTAAGTCAGGATATTCTTGTAACTTGCAGGACGCTTCTATGTTTCCTTGCTTACTGAGATGCTTTTGAGGACTGGCAGACCTGCCTTGATTTCCACTGGAACACTCTTTTTTGCTACTATTGTTCATCCCTATTTCTGTGAGTTTACTCTCACTCTTTCTGGAACTGTCAGGTTTATGTGAGAGATTGCCGTAGTTTTTTTCAGGATCCCCCTTTCTAGGGCTGTGCAAACCTGTGTGATGGTGTCCCTCAGCTGCCCCTAACTTTTTTGGACTTGCAGATCTGTCTCTTCTGGTCCCTAATTCCAAACTACTTTTTGTGATTTCAACGCCAGGACTGGAGGAGAGATCCCATCTGTTCTTTGTTCTCTGGGGAGAAGACAGAGGCTTCATCTCAAACTGGTTTTCAGTTAAAGTGCTTATCTTTTCAGGCACAGTGTTCTTTGCTTGTTCCAGTTTCTCAGACAGTTGAACTTTCATTAAAGCTTCTCCTGGTACTGGTAAATAACACACTTCAGATGGGGAAGCAGAATGTGAAGATGAAGATAATGGTGACTGTTCTTCATATATTACAGTTGATGAAGATGGATTATAACTATCCCAATCACCTGGAAGTAAACAGAGAGAGATTTGATTAAGTTTTTTAAGACTGTTTTAGAAACGTGCATGCTACTGAGGTATCAGGATATTATGTGAAAGCTTCAATTTAAAAAAGATACTGTAGTGGCATCATCTAAAAGTTTTATTTAGTCATTTTTCCATATTGCATTGTTCTACAACCTACAACAATTGTAAGGAAGTGACTTTGGAAAAAGCTTGTGCTTATGCTGGCTGGATTTCTGTGGGACTGACATGGTCTTTTATAAGCATAATTTTAGAGCCTATGCAGCCAAATTGCAAAACAAGTTCCTGACCTACATTGGTTACAAGAAAATCAAATGCTAAAATGCTTTTTTTGCTAAAAGAAAATTGAAAATAATGAGAAGTTGAGGTTATTCATAGCTTTGCACTTTAATAATAGGAAGAGATGAAACACGAGACATGCAGATTTACCAAGTCTTTAAGGAAAACCCAAGAAAAGCACTGAAAGCCCTTAATGTTGCTCAGGTTTCACGTAGGGACACAAACTGGAGGGAGCCAAACCTGAAGGAGGAAGAGAAAAAGCCCAGAACTACATACCAAAATCATAGAGTACAGCAAGCAAGAATTCAATCAGGAACGTATGATTAACAGCAAGACAAGAGGCAAAACCTTTCCCTTCTTTACAGTCACTGATCTAGTAGTCTAACTTGTTTAAGCTATCTCAGGACCTGACTTTGGCAGAGGCCTGGACCAGATGGTCTCTAGAGTTCCTGCCTGACTTTCGATGATTGTGTGTTTCTATGTCAGATTTAAGAAATTTCCATGCACGAGAGGGCCAGCAGTGGTTCCAGATAGCTCTTGTGCTGTCCTCTTGGTGCACGGTAAACATTATTTAGCATTGCTGAAATTACACCAAGCTTAAACAGCTGTTAGTAAGGAGAGAGCTAGAGGTGAACCTCACACTGGTTCCCTCTGTTCTCGCTTGTAAATGCTGATTTAAGAGGACCTCAACAGAAGTTCATCAGAACACAGAGGACTCTATTTAACTTTCACACTTAGTGACAAAGTAATTCAGTGTGAAACACAAATGAAGCCAGTCAGGAAGCTAGCAAGATGGCACAGAACAGATCTCGTAGGTCACAGATGGGCTGTTTCCATGCCATGCACTAATTCACTCTGATTTTACTGTGATGTGCAATTTGGAACAGTAAGATGTTAAGAACCATCTTCTAGCTCTCTGGAGGAAAGAAATGGAGAAACTTCTGAGCAGATTTTATCCCTTGAGCGGATGCCAGTTGCTGCCTGTAAATGACTGAACACAACAAACTATTTGGTAGTTCAAACTGTGTGTTTTGAAATTTTCAAGGGATAAACTCATGGTTAGTTAACTATTATTGAAAGGCTCTTCATCAGAAAAAGTGACCTTACAATTTTAAAGAAATTTACACAAAATGAAACCACACTTCAGATGACATACTGTGATCTGGTATCAAGCCAGTCCCTGGTCTCAGCAGCAGCAAAACTTTATTTCCTCCAGCCTGAATCAGCTCAATAGCTCGTGTGTGTGTGATTCCTTGGGTGGGTTCTCCATTAATTTCAACAATTTGGTCACCAACCTGGTAAGAAAATAACAACCAGTTCAGTTTTTATGAATCACAGCCACCATAAAATAATTTTTAATTTAGAAAGAAAAAACAGAGACAGATGCATCTGTTTTTCCTCTCTCATTAAATCCACATGAAATCAACAATAACAATACCACCCCAGCTGATTATACTGGGGACTGCTGATCATACAACACAACACAACACAACAAGGTGGCAGTTCAGAACTCTTCATGTCAGGTCTCCTATTCAGCCAGCTCAATAAAAAGTCTCAGCTTACTTTAAACATATCTTCCACTTATTTACAAGTGATGAGACAGGTACAGCCATGTTCCTGAGCTTATTTTCATTCTGGATCATCTTACAGAGGGAGATTATTGACAAACCATGAAAAACCTGGCAACATGCATCCGTATGTTTAATAAAAAACTGACTGTTACTATGGCAGAACAAGTTTCATATAAAGGGATGGATTCATTTTTCCAAGTAGGAAAGATCACCTTTATGCAGTTACCTGGGTCTCTGAGGCCAATTACCAACTTATGTAGAAGTTGGGTGGATAATTATACTTCACACCGATTTTGCAGGCTACCAGAACGGGGCTCAAATGGTATCTGTACAAAGCATCGTGAAACCTATTTTGCAATACACGGGTCAGCCAATGGATGTCACCAGTGTTTAAATTTAGCAGTTTAAAGAAACTGGGCTTTGTTAAATAAAACGCCTCTGCCAAAGAAGGTCACTAGCTGGTTACGCATCTGATAGGACAGGGCGCTCTGCACCATGCTACGTGCCTCGCATCATGCTCAGCTGCCATTAACTGGGTGAGAAATTCCTCTCCACTGTTTTAGAGTACAGCCAGAAAAATGACAGCATTTTACAGCTGCAGGAGGGACAAAGTGAACGACACAAAACCCACGAACAATCTCACACTGAGTGAGCTCAGAGCTGCGGGGGCACGCAGCGCAGCACTTCTGGCCCTGCTCCACTGCTCCCACCAGTGCCTGACCTGCAGCTGACTGGCTGCGGACGGGTCCAGACTGCACCCACCATCAGCAAATATATTCACTACGGAATAACAAAAGCACTCATGTGGCCAAAACCCGTGTCCTGAGTGATGCAACAACCAGGGCAGAAGCGGTGCAGACAGCAGCGTGATTTACTTACATTCATATTGTACTAGCACTTTGCCTCCTCTTGCCCCTGACACATCTGAATTAAGCAGCATTTTATTCACACAAATGCACCACCAGAAACGAATAAGGATGAAACACGTTAGGATTCTCCCATGCTGGTGGGACAAGCAGCTGACTCTGTTCTGAATCCACTTTTCAGATGTGATTGCACTACTGTTACACACAGCTTCAGCACAGGAATGGCGTGAGTCTGCAGATGAACTCTGCTCTACTGTACAGTCCATTTGTCTACTAGTCAAAAGTAGGACTTCTGGGAAACAGTAAGATGAAACTTGAGCCTGTTGTTCATGTAGGTTTGAATCTTGCTCTCAGCACCTTTGCCACCTGTGATCACAAGGCACTCCTGTTTTACTGGCCAAAAGGTGATCAGAAACAAAAGAGTAACAAAAAAGATCTGGATGTGACTTTATGAGAAAAAGCATGAAGCTCCAGGTTTGTTTTTATTATTTAATCTGTCTGCTAGGATAGGACTCCTTTCTGTTAAGAGATGAAACTGGAAAACTCAGAAACAGGCAACAGGATGTACTTCACTGTACCACGCTGGACTGAGGAGGAAGAAACTGTGAGCATTTGAGGAGCCTCCTATATACATACATCCTTGGCACAGAAAGGTGCCTGGTGCCAAGTGGTAGGGTGGGCTTTAAAAGACTGCTGAGGAAGCTCCCCGTGGTCCCCCCTCCCTTGGGATCTATTTCTGGGCTCTTTCTTGAACACAGCTATGTAGGCAGAGACCATCGGCTCCCATCATGCTTGTCTTCTCCCCTGGTCAAAGACAACATGCAGTAAATCTTTATCTCTCTCCGAAATTTAATTTCTGCAAAGAATTAGGATAGTGGAAGTTAACAATACATAAAATGTCACATCCAATTGAGAGTCAGAATAGCTCCAGCAAGTATTGAGTGTCAGCTCCATCCTGGTAGACTATGGTACAAACGGAGGCAGAGACGTGTGTCAGTAGCCACGCACAGAGCGAACCACCAAGGGGCTGCATTTCACGGTCACCTGACTCAGTTTTGTGCTCTAGACTGTGAAAGTTCAGCTCTGAACGGAAGTCACAGATATCATGTACCATCAATTCTTTGCTATTGTACCTATATATTTTGTTTTTCCTACAATAACAGAGAGTGAATTTCTTACAAAAACATAAGCATCAGCAGAGTAATCTTTGAAAAAAATATTAGGCTTATATCTTCAAATAATGCACAGAACATCAATAGCACAATGTACACATAGAAACTCACTGACTTGGACAGTGAGTATACTTTCCGTTTTCTGCTCCACCATGCAATTTCTTGTCTGGAGTATCCTGATTTACTGCTGCTAAGCCCAGGGACATTATTATAACTCAGGCACATGGATAGACAGATAGGTCATTTCGGATGGCCAGAGTTACATTTTCTCCTTTAAAAGCCTAGCACCACAGCATTTGCTATCGCTGCACAGTAATAGCTGAAAGGACAGCTGTCCAGATGTTTTTTTGCCTGCTGGGATCCTGAACTCATGAAAAAACAAAGTTTGTTACCACCATAGGCAAATTAAGTATGTCAAAAGGCTGACTTCTGTGCTAACAAACTGATTAGAAAAGACAAACTCACATGTACTCTCCCATCTTTGACAGCTGGTCCATCTTCAGCTAGTCGAAGGATAAATAAGCCCATGTTGTATTCCTTTCCTCCTCGAAGACTGAACCCAAACCCTCGAGGGCCTCTCTCCAATTCTACTGGGAAACAGCCAGAATTCTGTGCAGGAAGTGAGACCAAAGAGAAAAAAAAAGATGAGGACCTATAGGCAGACTTAAATTTTTGTTTCTCTGGAAAAATGCTTTACAAATTTCTACATTTTGAGAAACATGCAATATACAATTTAAAATGAATTCATCACAACTCATGTATGATTAAGTGCAATGGTTTCATTCTAAGTCTAAATATAAATAACATCTTTCTTTCTAAGTTTTAGATATGCGTAAGACTTCTTTAGGAAATGTTGCCAGAGCGTCAGTAGTAGCCCTGTTCCAAGGATTTTGTCTGAGTATTCACCTATGATAAGCAAATAAATATAAATTATTAGCAAAAACATTCTGTGAAATGCTTTAGTGCATTTTTATAAGCAACCTTCTACCCATGTCTGACATGGAAACATTTTACTGTTCTCATTTTGAATACTCTGAGGCAATTTCACTGTAGCGTCTTGATGAACCAGCATTTTGCGTGCCTCTGCATGGTTACCTGCACCTGCGAATGACGACTACCAATAACTGAAGCAATGCCAGCATCCGGTTGTGTCAAGTGCTTATGCTCGGGCCACGAAAGCCTGTAACTATTTGAAACTTCTTTTCCAGCTTCAGCTTCGGTAGCTACCCTACAGAAAAGTAAAAGGAAGCGGATGTTACCTTCGCATTTAAATGATCCCACCAGTCAAGCTTTTCTAGTTGTTTTCAGTTCCTTTTGCCAAATACAAAAGCTCTGTACCTGTCTGTGCTGGAAGGGTTCATCTGTGCTGATCCCAGAGGTCGGTGCTGTGGAGCTGGACTCTGCTTGGCAGAGTTTGTTCCCGATGGAGGACCACGATGTTCTAATAATTCAAACAAAAACAACAGTCAGAGATAATTTTCCAAATATAAAGCGAGGCACACGCAACAAGAGACCACAGTGACCATCAGTGCTATGTCTGCTGCTCTCAACTGCCTGGAACAAAACAGAAGGTTTGCATCTGAAATTTTGGGAAAAACAACCACAGCTTTCAGAGGATGAGCTGAAAGGCAGGTCTGTGTAACAGCTGATGGGCTGCTCACAGTGATGCTACTGCCACAGTCCCTCAGATTGAGCCAAGCTCACACCAGTTACCAGGTGCAGAGGATTTCCCTAGGTTTAGTGCTGTAAGCCAGAAACCAATGGCAGTTCATCAGTTCCACAGCGTACGTTATATAGAAATTTTACTCTTACTTACACTGCTTTTTCTCTGAAAGAAATACACAATTTTAACCAAACCCAACATGAACAAAATGCTTTTAGACGGTCTGCAAGTTGATAAAGAGCAGAAGGTGTTAGAGCCAGTCAGATACACAAGGTTGGTTCAGATGCTCAATATAACAGTAATTTGTAAGGGATGAAGAACAATGACCATTTGAGAACATATCACTTTTATAAGGTAAGAGGAGAATGAGGATTTGCAGGGGCAATTAGGATTCACCGATGAAGGCCTGAACAACAGAGGCAAACTGTCAACTCTTTTAAGCTGCAACACAGAGTCTCCTATAGGCCACCTGGGAGAAAGTTTATGAAACAGTCCCAGAGCTACACTGGAGCGACCAGGTAACTGGCATGTATCAACAAGCATTTTAGTGTTCGGCTTTCTCCCAAAGGCTAAGTAAAAATTAAACTGTAATGACGCTTTAATAAAATCCTTTAAAATAACATGATTTTCTTTACCACACAAAGTAGTGACTGTGCATTTTACAATAAATCCTTTGCATTTATAAAGTAAGACGTTTCAGAATACAAAATGTCTCTCACTTAAAAGAGTAATGAACCATAGTCTATGCAAAAAGCTGCCTCTTAGCTAGAAACTTAAATGGCAAATTGTGGCCCAAGATGAACTTATATACTGAATTATAAACTAATAGATTTATTTTCCTTATACTGTTTTTAAAAAAATCCCAAACAGTCAAAGTGCAGTTGTTCCAGTCCTCTGTTAGGTGCATCTCATTATTCATTTCTGAGTTAAAAACAAAAAACCAAACCCTAGTAAAATATATAAAGCGCTCAAGCATCTTATGGAAAGGAAAACATAATGCGTATTATTAAACTGAATTTCTCAGTTATGCTAGACCTCAGAAATCCTTCATAGGACTTGTTGGTGCTATTACTATGATGCGCCTTAAAGAGGTTTTTCTCTAGAGATAAAATGTCAACTTTTACTTCTGGTTTATACTCAGAATTTTAATTTAGAAGCACAGGCAAAAGAAATGCCATCTGTTTGTACAAATTTTCCAGTCCTCTTTCAGCTTTCTTTCTTGTGTTTCTAGCTAATACATGACAGAAGCTGACAGGCTCCTGCTTTTGTGAAAAATGTTAAAGAATGTCTTCTGGAGCATGAAGTGGAATTCGTTTATTCATATGAAAAGCAAAGACCACAGATCTGTGAAAGCCAGGAGGGAGAGAGGAGTGCTACATGGTAGCATTTTCATTGCCAGTCTCAGAGGACAGCACTGAAGATGAGGCACTGGGGAACATTAAGCTCTAGGAGAGTTTATGTTTTGTGATGCTGTACAGCTTTTGGCAAAACAGGCATTTTTCTCTTTGGAGCTGCATATTATATTCATCCTTGGTGTTATCCACCACCTTGTGAACAATCCCTGTAAAGCTCAGCTCTCTCCCTGGCACCCCAACAGGGGGAAAGGACTAAAGCCCTGACGAATTTATAACCACTCTGGCTTCTTAAGGGATTCTGCTGCATGAAGGGTTATGCTGTGAGCTAAACTCTATTTTTCCAAGTAAATGAGTGAGAATTTTAAAACAGGGATTTATTCCCATTTCTGTGGAACAGGTTCTGCTTCTCTCTTTCATTGTCACAAAATTCTTTACGTCTGAAACATGCAAACTTCAGCTGTTTTAAGTCCCCCACATTTTCTGATTGGTCTCCTCAGTCTAGTGTTACCACCTTTTTTTTTCTCCCCCCCCTTAATTCTCCTCAGGCTCTTGATTTACCTCTACATTTTGGCTCCAAATCTCTAACTGAGGAAAGGAGAAAAGCTAAGTTCTTATACACTGTCCAGGTAAGGTCATGCATAAATGAGGGAAAAAAGATTATATTCAGAAAGCTTATTGTAAAGACAAAGAGCCCCTGAGAAACAGATCTAATGCAACAAACTCAAATTTCAATTGCATTATAAACATTGCCCTGGGCAACTGCTTTGAGGTACATCCCTTCAAACTGCAATGAATTAGATTTGATAGAAATGAAAATCTTAATAGAAAAATAACAATTTATAGAAATCTCTCTGCTTTAAACATTAACAAAAAGGGAAATTAAGTTTTTGAAATTCTGTATTACGGGCTGAGATAGCACGTTAAATATTTGCAATGAATGTGAAATTAGAGAACGATCTGTTGGCTGTATTCACATTCTGGCTTTAGGCATTAATTATTTAAAAGGTGACAAAAGCCAACTTTTTGGCAAAATAATGATAGCAAGTTTAATTAAACCCACAAGCAGCAATCCAGAAAAATGCAGTGGTAAGCAGGGTTAGAAAACAGCTTTTCAGTTCAAATGATTGAATTTTACATATTTATAGTGAACTGTTTGCGTAGGAACAATACCATATTGAACGCAACACTGCATGGGAGCTTTCATTACAAATATCATCTCTGAAGATGGGACTTAGCAGTCACAAACATTCATTTCGCTGCTTAGATGATACAACAGTTGTGTGTGAAGAATTTGCTAGCAGCCTGGAAAACGCCAGACGGGATTTCTGTGGTGGGATGGGACCATTTTTCAAGCTGTATTTTTAGCAGGCAAGAACTACAGGGTGTTTCAATTGTATCCTAGGGATGCAGTACTAGTTCATTTGTGTATTTTAAGACAGCAAGAAGAAAAGACTCAGACTGCCTAAGTGGAGGGGATATGAAACGCACCCAGCTCCCGCCCTGTAGCTGGGTCCTTGCACAGCCCTTGCAGAGCCGCGCCGGATGCTCCGCAATGTTCTGACAGACCACGTCTGGCACAAAGCTTCCTGACAACTACTGCAGCGGCAAGAGACACATGTACCGTCCCATGGGGTGAGGAGGTTTTCCTTCCCAGTGCAGTCCTTTAGTCTGATGTAACTCCCCCAGAAGGGACAACTTCAGTGCAAGAACACAAGGTCTGGACAGGTCGTATTTCCATGTGAGCAGCAGGATCTCTCTCATACGAGAAACCATGAGGGAAATCCCTTACCCCAGATCATGCTGGTATTACTTGTATCTTATTTTTCAATATAACCATCTCAGCAGCTGTCTCTTTCTGCCCCACCTGTGTTCGGTTCTTCCAGAGCAAACAGATGAGCCTCATTCTCCTTCCTTTCATTCCCGAACACCTTAAAATACTCCCTTGTAAGTGAATTGACTTCAGAAGTTACAAACATCAGATCTGGTACGTGTGGTAGGCCACATTCACTCAACTGGGCCGTGCATCCTCCTTACCTTCCTCAGCAACGACGGTCAGAGTCACCACATGGCCTGCATCTTTGATCAGCTGCACTATGCTGTCGTGCGAGAGCTCCACGATGGACTGACCGTTCACCGCGGAGATGCGGTCTCCCACTTTCAGCTTCCCGCACTGATCAGCTGGGCTCCCGTCTATAACACGGCCAATCTTGTGAGGAATCACTAGGGAGTCAAGAGCAGGCACATCAACTTTTTCAGATCACAAATACTATTTGTGTTCAACAAGCACCATACAGTCCCAGAACTGCCACAACCATCCCAGAGACTGTCCCTGCCCTACAGGCTGTCATCGAGGTGATGATTAAGAAAATAAAGAAGGATTTGCAGCAGATTCTCTGTCAAAAATGTTGTCTGTAATAGTTATATAATAATGCCAATTCTGTTTATAACATTTTTCTTAATATCTGACTGTCCAGAAAACACACCAACAACCCACAGCAACTCTAACCCTGAACACAGGCATCTGTGCAGCATCCTGCACCAGAAGGCGACAGTTCATCCTGCGCACTGCCACGGGGACTGGCCCCGCAGCGGGCATCTCCGCGCACAAACTGCGCGCAGCAGCGCTTGCTCGCCGCTGTGCCGTCTCCCACGGCACAGGCTGGCACCAGGCACTTTCAGAATGGCTGTTTTTAAAAATTCTTGCAAAGGTAGCATCTGAGCCAAGATTGCATCATGCACTAACTATATATTGGATGAATTCAGCACAATGTTAGTTAGAAACACCGTCTTCTTCTGTGTTCCTGCTGCTTTTTGTTGTACAGTAAAATGAAGTGGAAAAACAGAGGAAAGTGTTGAGCCCCAGAAGAAAGATTCACTTTCAAGCCATCATTGTATCCATCTGCAACCACTTGAACAAGTTCCAGAGCAGTGATTTCCAATAAGGAACTAAAGGAATTGACTACGGATTTCAGGAGTTACACATTTTTAATGTCAGCTTATGTGTAAACTCACTGAGCTGGCTTGTATTTTGAGGGCTGACACAGACAACCCAAACTTGATGGACAAAAGGAGTGAATCTCAGGAAGAGCATCCTACTCACGATCTCACGCAAAAAAAGTTCAAAATTTCTTCTTGGCACTGCTAGTGACTAGCAGCTATGAGCACAGGGAATACAAATCACTTGATTACACAGAGCAAAACTGATCTTGTGCAGGGGGGTCACTGACCTTACCACTACTTAATTTGGACTCAGAGCTTCCTAAAAGAAGCTTCCAGCTTCTCTCATTCACTTCCGCTCACAACATGTATTTTCCTTTTAACCTTGGTTATTTTGCTGTTTATCTTTACAACTATGCCTGAAGCCGTGCTCATATACCAGAATTGTAATAGCACAGCATGCTACTTTTTCATTTTGATGTTCTAGACAAACACTATCTATTTCTAAATGTCTGACAGTAACAACTTCATTGCTTTCCTCCAAGTGCTGCAGTCTCTACTTTCTCAGATTCCCAAAGTAAGAAATTAGATAATATAAAACCAAGGTTGAAACTAGACTTCCATTTAAATACCTATGAATCAATGCAATGTGGAGAACATACATCACGAACAATCCATGTCCTGGAGACATGTCCTGAAGACATGAAGAAACCTGAAAACAATCTAAGTCCTTAAGACTACCCTGTGACAAGTACTTCACAATCCTGTGTACAGACAGGCTGACCGTGCTTTATTTCCCGTGTTCCCCACTTATGTCACAGTAGGATGAAAAAGATCATAAACATGAAGCAAGACAGACTAAGCTTCAGTTGTTTGGTTTGTGGAAAACTGGGAGTGAAAGAAGACTGTATCTATACAGAATGCTGTGCACATAGCACAGCCATATCAAAGAAAGAAATCACTGAAGAAACTGCAACCCTTAACACACATGCTAGTGACAACAGCAGCTTTGGTATAAGGACCGTGATAAAACAGTCAGGCACCAGTAATGCCAGGCAGTGACAAAACCACCAGCTCATCACACTTACCACCAGGAGGAGGTTTGTTTTTTGAGGTGAGAATGACAAAGCCAAATCCTTCATTCTCCTTCCGTTGCAGACGGACATCATAGACCTCTGGGGTCTGCTGGTTTGCAAACTCTACCCGATTTAGTCGGGGAGAACCATCCTGTGTCACGACAGGCTGTGACTCTTCCTCCTCTGGTTGCTTTTCTCCTTAGAAATAACAGACAAACAACAAATAAGGAAAAAAACCAATACTGCTGTTTTATCAGGTAAATACAACGAAGCTGTACATCTCGGTATCAGCGCTGGCAAAAGGAAACACTGCCTGCCTTGGAAAGTAAGGGACAAGTTCATAAACAACAAAATTTATATCAAATGGAAATCAGATGATGCATGAAGGCCCAGAACCCTACAAAGGTGTATATAGCTATGCAAGGAAAGCCCACTGCAGCCTGATTTTCCACATCAGAACAGACCTGGCAGTTTGTAGAACAAACTTTGTCAGAGTGATGTGATGCCTTTTTTGTAGTAAAATAAAATAGTGACTTTTCTGCAAGCTACATGTACAAAACCTACAGCAGAGATCAAGCCACAGACTAGAACTATTGCTATGTTAAGCGAGCAACAACTGTTTACTTGGAATGACAAGTGTTTTTTAAAGTCTGAAACCCGGCTTTCTAATGGGAAACCCACAGAATTTTGGTCCTGAAACAGTCTGTCCATCTATCAGAAGGCCCCTTAAAGAGACTGAGACTTGATCTTAAAAATAGTTTTCCTTTTACTTGTATATATTCAGAATGAATGGTTGACTAACACATTGGAAAAGCAGTACTGGTTACTAATCAGAGCAGGGGACCATATCAGGATTCCTGAGCTCTATTCCAGCTGTCGTTCACATGATCAAGCACTATTAACTCAAGGATAAATACCCTTCCATACACTGCAGATCTGGACACTGATCTAAAACTGCAGAATTACAAGATGCTGCACTGAACCATCTCTGGTTTGAATGCACTTATCCTTGCTGCACACAGATGCCAACAGACTTCAGAATATAGCATGTTGTCCAGAAAACAGGTTGTGTTATTACTCAATTTGCATAGCATTAATGGCTGTTCTAACTAGTATCTACAAAACGGTTTGAAGAAAACGGCATTGCCATCTTAATTTTCAGAGTCTTATCTGTGTGAGCAGTGCTAGCCAGCAAGCGCCAAGGCGTCAGCTTACTAAATTCTGCTTTTCTCCACTTACTCAGAATTGTAGCTGACACTCCTTAATCTCAGGTTGCTCAATTCTAGTGCAGTAACTGATATGTCTCAGAGCAGCTTTAGTTGATTTGATTACAGCAATGAAAGTGCTCCTTTAGTCACATCTATTTCGTGTGGTACACTCTCCAGACAGACAGACAGACACATACCACCAAAGAAGATCTTCCTCCGGACTGTGAGCAGCACCTGACCATTCCGTGCAGCACTGGTCATTAAGTCCAAAACTTGTTTGTGTGACTTCCCTTTAACAGGGACTCCATCAATACACATCAGTTCATCAGCAGCTCGAAGCCTGCCATCTTTTTCTGCTGCTCCCAGTGGGATTATGGCTCCAATATAGATCTATCAACAGAGCAGAGTCACTGGGTTTGAATGTCAGAACATCAACTCATCAGAACACGTAATGGTTGGAAACTAGGTGAATCCAGACAGAAAAGGTCTTTTGGGAAGATATTTTAAAAGATTATTTGACTGTCCAATTCTAGCAGAAACACAGCCAGTGAGTGTGCTTTGCACTTTTGACATAAGCATAGATTACGTACTTACTACATATACACGATTTACAGACATTATTGAAATAAAAGTCTCTGTTGTTCATTCCACTTTTTAGAATTTTTACTTATTTCTTTAACTAAGACAAGCCCAGAGTGCCTAGGGAAGAAGCAAAAGCATTCAAAAGAACTTGAATTTATTTCTGAAAAGCTGCTCAGTCAGTTCCATGCTTCAAGTTCTTTCAGTGCACAGCTTTTGGTGATTAGATAATGAATTCAAACAGCTGCACTCCCCTTATCAATTTTGTCTACCCTCACCTCTTAAAGTGCTACTAAATATAACCCAGATAAGAAAAACACACTATTTCATATGCTCGAATCACATTCAGGTTAAATGAAAGGTTAAGAATAATCATGGCCGGCAGCTGTCTGCGGTTAAGCAATGGAGAGCAGCTTGCCTGTACGCAGCAGTCATGGCATCGGCTCAGCACCAACAGTTATGGTTGTTATGGAAACAAAACACGAAAAATGCTACGAAGTGCAACAGAAGTAAAACTCTTTGGTTTTGCTCAAGAGAGGCACTGCTCTTCCCTTTCTTTAAATGCATGTTTAAAAAAAACAAAAGGCTTACACTGGATCATAGATGTGAACAGAAAAAAAAGACACCTCTCTTCAACTATAATCAGAAAGCAATCTATGATTATCTACTCCAAAAGTTTTTCTCTCGACAGCTGAAGCAACAGCCCCTGATATATGGTATTAGTCTGACTACTTCTTTGTAGAGAAGAATGTTTGCCTTTTAGGAAATTGAGGGGAGTCTCCTAAAGCCTGCCATAACAGGAACAGACAGCCCAGGGGGTACCAGAAGGGCATTTGCCAGCCTGCCTCCAACTTTGCCATTCCTCAACAATTACCACTCACATCCATGTGAAACTGTGCAACAGCTCTGTAGGCCGAAGCCAGGAAACACTATTACACTGATGACTTCAAACAGTAATTGAACCCTAATCACTGACCAGGTTAAAGCAACCCAGGCTCTAATGAGTATGCTTCCTCTGGAGCAAACATTAGAGCTACATTTTGATGCCACTTGTGAAGCAAAACAATACGTACATCCATTTGCAGGAAGAAGCCAATTTTAATAGCTTCTGCTTCAAGGCTTTTATGCAAATTCTAAAGCACCACATTTTGTATTTTCTGAGATGAGAGGGAAAAACACAAGGCAAATATTAGCCTGAAAGAGTGCACTGGAAAGGCCATGCTTGTATCCTCAAAACGAATCCACCAGAAGCGACACAGGCTGACAAAACAAGATTTTTTTTTTGAAAATTTGGTGGAGCTGGGGGTTGGGGTGAGGGGATGGAAGGGAGGGTGACATCCTCCCAGAATTTGCCTCATTTCATCAGGTTTCAGTCAAAAGAACAGCCTGACAGAGTTTTTCCAGGGTAAGCAGCAGCTTTCTTCTCATCTGCTCCCCAGAAAGCACCGACATGCACGGTAAACTGAGCACTGCCAGCGCACGTTCGGTGCCAAGACCACTAACAGGATTAGGTGGCAAACGTGCAAAGGCTGAGCGCCAGCGTGATCCTTCAAAGCATTCCCAAAATGCAACAACAGTTACAGAAACACACACCTGATGTCAAAGAAAGACTTTGGATAAAGGAAAGGGAATGTGAACCCTGCAGATTAAAGCCAGCCATGAAGAAGAAAGAAAAAAAAAGGTAACCAACCATTTTCTTCCTTTCATTTGGACTTGAACTAGTGAGGTAGAACTGTTTCCCTGTAGCCTCCCATTCAGCTCGTGAAAACCTCCATCCACCCTGCAGCTCTTCAGCTGTGGGCTTCTCACAGACACCCAACTGATCAGAGCCCAAGGCTACCTGCTGGAGTCCTCAGGCTGTGGTCAATGCCTTCGTGGCCTCTGGGAACACACAGTGCTAGCACAAATTCCACCCAAGTGGACACTCTGACAAAGAAACACAAAACTGAATATACACCACAAAGAGTTAGCTTGCTTTCCTAGAGCACTGTTCATGCCCTCTGGCTTTAACCAGGGCTGGATTACACCTTCCAGCTTTAACTAGATTACTCAAAAACATCTCACTGACCGAAGACGAGACTATTCTCTTCTCTTAGGAACTGGAATTAAACTCAGCATGAACCTGGTAATCTGAATCAAGTTTTGATCTTAAAAGGTAGTTACTGAACTGATGATTTTTTCCATCACTAAACTACTTAGAAGGAGAGGGAAAAGTTGATGACAGAGTAGGAGTCATTCTAACAGTAACAAGGTAAGGCAACATGTAAGCAACTACAAACAGTTTCACTTACAGGCTGGTCTGGTCCATCCCCTCCAAGCACCCGGAAACCGAAGCCTGATTCTTGTTTGCGCAGGAAAACGTCCAAATCTCTTGTGTTTGGAGCTGAGAGAAAACATTTCAAAACATGTAACGAGCTATCTTTGATTATTGAAAGATTATTCCTATGTTGTGTATTCCAATTCTTTTTATTGACAGAATGCGGTAACCAGAAGTACGGTGACCAATTTGAACAGCTAAATCTTCAGTGAAGTTCTATTTCCAAAATGGAAAAAACGGTATTCAAGAAAATGCTAAAAAAGGAAAGGATAGATTGATGAACACCAAAGAAGAAATCACAGCTGCATTTGTGTGGTGGGCCAGGATGAAATCCAGTCTGCAACACAACTCAGAGCCACCTTCTATAAACACTGAAATTGTCAGGTTTGAATCACAGAATCACAGAGTATCTTGAGTTGGGAAGGACCCAGAAGGATCATTTGAGTTCACCTCCTAGACTTTGCTTTGGTTTACTTCAGAATTAGGCCAGCTTAGAGACTGAAGAATTGTCAAATGGCTGTGAAAGGGTGCAAGTTCCCTCTTTAATGATCTCATACTAATTTGTAACAAATATAAATCTCCTATTGTATTCAGTGTAGTTACTGTAACTGAATTTTGGCATGTCAAGTTATTTAATGTGTCCAGTTTGCATAATTTTATTTTGCTCCACTTTCTGATGTTACAATCCTTAATTACTTAGGCTAGTTATTTATGAACTTTTTTTTAAATTGTCTGCCAAGTTATTTTATGGGCCTATTTACATACACGTATCTGTAGCAAAGCCCACCCACTTACAAACAAAATGTTCTTGGAGAAAATGTCTCAAGGATTTACACAGGTCAAACAAAAGTTTCTTGATGCAATTCATTAAGTAAAGATGATGCTACAATATGCCATATCTCCCAAACTCCCATCTGTTTTGAAAGAGGAAGTCACATTTGCTTTATCATGTCCACAAATTGACCAATTTGTTCAGAAATTTCTGGACAGGAAATATCATATTAGAACACTATACCATTTCTATGATTATGTTATTGAAACTGGTTGAAACATACTGCATCTTTAAAAAAAGGGCTCCACAGTTCCCTAATTTCTGTATGAATTATGCATTTGTTGAAATATTCGTATCCATACAAGGTTAAATGAACTCAATATGAAAGTCACAGCAGTTTTACTACATATATGACAAAGAAAAAAGCCTGTCATACTTGATTATTTCCAAGTTGATGTTGAAATACTCACGTTTGTCCTCATATATAGTCTTGGACTTCAGGTAGACTTCTGAAGGGTCCAGTTTTGGAGAGCCCGATCTTACAGCAGCGGGTGGGAAAGGCATAGGTTGTGGAATGGGATCGTTGATAGCTTCCAAACTCCCTGAACTGTCCTGCTTATCCTTCTGAAACAGAGCCCCACCCCCCCAAAACATGTATTAAATCAAAAGCCTGACGGAATTTGTGTGTGCAAAGACAATAACCATCATACTGAAGTGACATGCATGGCAAAACATGGGAGTAAGGGAACAATACTGCAGGTGATCTTAGCTTTCCCAGCACGTGAGCTCTGTACGCAGCTTGCATCTGCCTACGCTGCTCAAGTCCTCCAGACAGGTCACAGATTTCTGCCAACCACCGGGCTTAGAAACAGGGTTTGAAATGACTGATGCTCAGAAATGTGTAAACCTTGCAAGCCCCTGCCATTACCGACTCAGCGTTACACATGGCACGCTTGGCGGACCAGCCAAGCCGTTAGGGCAGCCCAGCAGCAGCACAAGGGCATTATAAAACACTCAACAGGAGGGAACAGCTGAGTATCATGAGGCACAGATAAAACTGGGAATAATAATTCCGTATTTGCATTTTTTTCTTCTGCTGTCATAGCTGCAACACTACCATTTCAAGAGGAAAGGACACCAAGTATCCTTGTGGTCTCCCATCCTAATTTCCAGTGGATTATGCACTAACGTAACTCTGGAAAACTAGAACATGGTGGTCTGCATGTGTCTGTGCACGTTAAACAAAAGCACAAGCAGAATAGGCTTAGATATGCCCTTTTAAGAACAGTGGAAGAAAACCCCTCGAAGGAGTTTAGCAGTTTCACACTTCTTGTATGTTTATAAACACAAGAACTTGCCCTTTTTAACTGAATTCATTTGCCATGTTGCTTAATGCCACTGAACATTGAGTGCTCCATGGGAAAGCTGCTACTGCCTGTGTGCTGGAACGCCATTCCCAGGCTCCTAAGTATTTTTAGCATGCCTGCAGAGAGTGTGTGGACACAGGAACCAGGCTGACAAGGCTTGCACCCTCAAGTTGCACAGATTTATGCAACAATTTATTTACTGTAGGCAGCTGTATGCTTGCAAGGAACTGAATCTTCAAATCTTATTGAGTGCAGCTTGTTTCAACCATACACTTGCGCGCTCACGCTATCCCACTGCTTGGATGTGACTACGATATTTGAACTGCACAACATAGAAAAATAAACCATGCCTACATTCTAACAGGATTTTCCTAAAATTAAATAATTTGTTGTGTACAAGGAGTATTTTTGAAGCAGCAGCTCTTTTCTTAGAGGTGTTCACTAACGGGCATTGACTAGGCTATTTCATAAGAGAAGCGCTCATGACAAAAATATGCATTATCATTCACATTATGAGGCTACTTTATTAATCCCAATGATTCTTTACTGAACTAATATATATTAAAGATATCCCAATGGGTCAAACTTTACAAGAATAACAAACATCCAACTAGAAACGCAAAGCTACAGACAGACTTTCCAAAAATATGGATTCAAAGATAAGCAAGCAATTTAAGAAGGAAATACGAACCAGTTCATTTTATGTGGAGATCAAGAAATATTAAAGTAGCTTAAACTTCTTTTAGAAACCCCATTTCACTTTAATACAGGTAATTAGCAATGCATTAAAAAAAAAAAAGTTTTAGATACAGTACTTTGTTTCCCCTTTAACACATACTCTGACAACATTTAGCTATGACAATGGATTTATACCAGCTAAGGGGACACGGCTTTGCTAAATCATCTTGCAGATTACCACAGGGACTAAAATCCAGAGAGGATGAGATTAAAAAAGCAGGTCTACGTATGTACACAGATAGCAATTTCAAGTATAGTGCAAAAAAGAAGGAAATAATGAAAGAACTTAAGGAACAATGTCCTGTTTAACATCACAACTGAGCAGCAATACTTCATGTATTTTCTTACAAGATCTTTGCTCTATTCTTGGTATTTCAGTAGTAGTAAGAAAGAAGAAATCCACTGCATCCATCAAATTACCCAAAAACCCTCAAAGGATTCTGTGGAAGAACTTCTGTGCTAAGTAGATCATATTAATGAGTTTTTTTGCAACTAAAGAAACCTCAACATTCTTCATCAGAAACAAATTTAAATACACCATTAATACTCACCACTCTGCCAGTTTTAGTAGGTGAGGGTGGACCTGAAGAAAATAAAATGTAGAAAGCAATTTCAATTCTAGGTCACCACAAGTTTAAACAGTATTAAGGTAATATAATCGGTTTCTCCTGAGCTGAAAATGATAACTGCTTATTCACGCCTTTTAAACTGCAAAGTGAATGTTCAGTTGACCAAATCCATTACTTAAGTCTCAAATTAGAACTGCTAGCTTTACAACAATGGAAAATGTGTATTTCTCTTTTTGCTAGACACCAAAGCACACATCAGTTCATTGGATAAGGACTCTATGAATTTGCCTGGTGGCATTTCACTTGCTACCAAAGAAATCTGATTGTTTCCTTAGCCGATTAAGAAATAGTCGAATTTATACAGAAAAAGACCTCGTTATGTTTGCAAATATGGATGACCAAAGTGACACTCTCAGGACTACAGTAAATGCTTAAAGGCGCACTAAAGCAACCATGTGTCACTTCATAATTCATTCAGTTCCTTCTGGCAAATGCACACTACCCTACTAGTCAGCTTCTGGGGAGAGAATGCATTCTGGTCTCTAAAAGAGTCAATGAAGAGGTATAAATATGCAAGTGTGAAAATAATAATTTTTCTAGTCTTTTCAGCAATCAGTTCCACCTTACTACTGATGCTTCTTGCCACCTGTAATCACCTGTCCATTACAGCTACAGTTACTGGAATACATTTGTAGAGCCTCAGAAAACTATCTATTGTACCCTTCGGATTATGCTAGAGACTGCATTTTTGCTTTAGCATTCCCCAGACACTTGGAAGAGCCAGCGTTTAAACACACTACTGTAAGATTTTTGTTTAAAAAAATCCCTAGTAGCGTCTTCTCACCCCAAATACTCAGGGATATAGATTAAACCTAGAACATAATGGCTTAGAGGCATAATAAACTGCTAGTTAACTTTCAACGCTGGACGGGTTTTAAATATCACACTAAAAGGGGACTTTAAAAAAGCATATAACCATATATAACCGTATATAACAACTGTAAATGTATGTATATACCTCCTCTTAAGATAAGCAGTGGCACCTCTGTTCCTACTGGAAACTGCTTCAGTACCTCCACCACCTGCAGATGTGTCAAGCTCTGTACGTTCTGATGGCAAATCTCCTTGATTACATCCCCTTTCTGAAGTCCTTGGCACCACTGGCTGTCTAAAATCATTTTTACCTTCTGCCCTGTAGGACTGTCTGCAATGGCAAACCCAAAGCCTTTAGGCCCTTTGACTAGAGGAATGGTGACCAGCTCTGGCTGAGAGCCTCCCGAAGATGCAACAGAGATCCTCTGCTCATTTGTATCCACGGAAGGGCCATTCAGACGACCATTGACCAACATAGGGCCCATTTTTCCATTCTGGTCCAACACGACTGTTCCTGGTATTAAATCCTGGCTGGTCAGACAAACATCTCCTTTAGTCCCAGGTGGTCCATTGATAATAGGTGTAGCTGTCACTATATCTACAACAGGGTCTTCATTGTCATCAGGAAGAGGATAACCACGACACAAAGTCATGTTTACATATTGGTTGACAGGAACTAGCTGAAACATCTGGACAACATCTGCATGGGTATGGCCAAGGACACAATTTCCATTTATGTCTACAATGACATCACCTGTTAAAAGAGGAAGTTCAACAACATCAAAACCAAAAACAGAACCACCCACACCTTTCCAGTGTTCTGAGGCTCAGAAGAAAAGCCTAAGTGGACAAAATCTCAGTGCAGTCTTCAAAAAATAATAATCTATGCTGGCTGTGCCATTACCTGTTGGCTATCTGGTGCCAAAAAGCATAAAGGGTTTCCTCTTTGCATTTTTTTTTATGTCATCTCAGAACACAGTGTGCTAAATATATAAACTTTAATCTGCAGCAGATTTAAAAAAAATGATACTGTACAGCCACAAGAGATGAAGCAATGTGCGCACACATTACTGCAAGCAGATGTTTCTGCTTTAATTCATATTGTACAGCATCCTAATCTCAAACCAAAAATAAATCAGAGTTTTGAGGGAGTTCCTATGTTTATTTTAGGACTGACTGAACTTAAGCTAGGATTGTGCCCACGTATATTTCATACTCTTGCGCTGTTGACACTTGGTTAAGTGTGTATTTTCAAAATGAAGTGGAAGTACATGTCGGATCCTGAAACTTTGTTTCATAATCTGCATCATGAAACTTTGCATATGCAATACAATATTCCTCGGGAGTTAACTCTCTTGCCATCTAAATGCCTAGGTGTTAGTAAAATTTAGTAAAATTCTCCTACTCCACGAAGTGTAACAGGAATAGATATGCATCGAACATATGTATGCACCAAAACACAGTGCTGCACTATTGTCTTTATTTTTACAGAGGATGAAATTGAACTATGTACAAACAAAGGGAAACGTCAGGGAAAAAAAACAAAACAAAAAAACAGAAAAAGGTTTTATTTCATAAGTAAATAGTATTAAATCATTGAAAGCATAAACTGTTCTTACTTGAAGCATTTTGCCTTTTCTAGTATGCAAACCATATGCTACATTAAGCATATAAATAACTTAATTAAGCATATAATAACAATGAAAGTGTCCAATTCTTCATGCATTGCAGGTTCTCTCATCCCTCATTTCCTCACTTGCCCACTTCCTACAGCTTTGCTTGTTCATTCCTACTGTAGTTTTTTTGTTTTGTTTTTCCAATTTTTAATATCTGGTGCTTTTTGATAGTAACAAGAGACCAAGATTCAAATGCACTGTTTTTACTTTACATGTGGAGAGGGAACAAAAACCATTCAGTAAATGGCTATGAAGCCCAAAGCTAAGACAAAACTACTGAAATCTTCAAAAGTGGCCTCAAAATAGATTTGTCCCTAGAACATTGCTTTTTCGCATTTCAGATACTGCTCTGCACGGATCTTTCAAAAATCTGACAACTAGTGAGGTATTCATATTCAGAATCAGCGGATGGCATCATCCAACCTCCTGCACGTCGGAAGCTGCACTCTCTAAAAGCACAAGAAATGGAAGTTTAGAGAAATTGTAATTTACCTGGTGCAATTCTCCCATCTTGTGCAGCAGGTCCGTCTTTTAACACATTCTTCACCTGGAGAAACTCATCAGGCCTGTCTCCTCCAATGATTGTAAAACCAAAACCCATTGTACTTTTTTTTAGTGATGTCCGTATGAGGGCTCCTGTAAGCTGGGATGGATCTCTGGTGAAGAGAGACTTCTCTGGTCCTGTGCATGGTAAGATCCAACACAATCCACCATCAGCAATGCTGCTGTGTGGTGGCATTAAATCCCCAAATGATGCTGACTACAGGCTTGTATAGGATGGATAACCACAGAAAGAAGGAAGGTGTTTTAATGGCTGAATACCGAACCTCTTTAAGTGACTTTTGAATTATGGACTAAAAAGACATGAAGGAAGAAGGATTAGTTTTGATAAGAAAAAAAAAAAAAAAAAAAAGAAAAAAAATATTTTTTTTTTTAAGGTGTCATAAAGATTAATGCTTTGGTTAACTTTGGTTAACTTCCGCAGCACCCTCACAGAGTAAAGCAGACAAAATAATGTTGCTCTCATTTCACAGCTGAGTTAAGTGAATGGAAAAGTTACAGTTTTTCAAGACTGTATTACAAATTAGAACACAACAGGAACTAAAGCTCCTACCTGTCATTTCCAATTGTACTCTCTAACTCTTGAACGTCAAGCTCAAAGTAGACCAAAAGCATAAAAATTCAAGGAGTGGCTTACCCTGCACTTTCCAACTGGCTCTTCTAACCCTCCATTTATTGAAAAACTGCTTATGACAACCAGCTTTAGAATGATTAAAATTCTTTTAAAGCAGTCTCAGGGTCTCAGTTCAATTTTAACATCAAAAAAATCATTCCAAAAATCTTACAGATTCTGGAGGGCAACACCACAATGGCCAGCAGAAAGACAAGGCTAATGCCTTCGTGAATTCCAAAATAGGTTGCATACAATGCTTACTTTTAGATAAAGATATTAGTGACAAAGAACATAATATTTACTGATACCTGATTTTGAAGGGCCGACATCAGTCTGTCCTAGCTGTTTTTTTCTTTTGGCTTCTAATACCGGGTTTTCAAACTGAGTTTTCTGGTTAATATGACTGTAGACAAAAGGTAGAATCAGGAGTTCAGAAGAAAGCATCCTGCCTACTTCACAGAAAAGAAACCACAAAAGACACCCTACAAATACTATTTTTTGTATTATTTATCTCGGATTAATACCCCAGAGGAATGAATGCTAAACTATCATAATCAACATGGAAAGCATTTTTTTTCCTTTCAACAACTTGATTTACTTTAAAAAACAATGTAATTATACTTCTTGCAACTATTAAGTAGAGTGCACATTCATTCCACTCTGCAAACTTCCAAAAGTTTGTACTAGATTAAATAGAGAAAACTTATTTCTTCTCTTGATCCCAGCAATGTGTTGCTTCCATCTACTCATAACGTTTACAAAACTAGCCGTCATCTTTTTAATAGTAGATACTGGAGTAGTATAGCAGAATGGGGAAAAAAACTGTAAGTCTGAGCAGGACTTAAACCTCTGTGTTGCCTTTGCAAAGTCAAAAAATGTTAGCTTGTTCTGTGAAGCTAATATTTTCAACTCTGCTAATTTTCCATCCCATGGTTAAAGAAAGGTGTCATTTCCTCTGACCTGAATTAGACTGAGAAGAGCTCTTACAGCAGTTACTTACTTGTGACGGGCCTTTGGAGACAGCAGTGAGATGTAAGTTACTCTTGCTCTTTTACATTTAACAGGTGCCACTCTTAAATCAAGTGACCCCATTTTTATTACAGCTAAGAAAAATGACATGAGCTCATTCCCATTAATTAATTATTTTGGTTGCTACTTGCTTTCCTTCCCTGGAAGAAATACACTCCAATAAGTCAGTATGGTCACACTAAGGATCTTCAGCGCTTCAGAAATGTGCGCCATGGCCTTTTGAACTGTTTCTACTCAAGATAAACTATATATAATGCTAAACAAGTGCTTCGTTACTTTCTGCTCAATTTATGACTACATCAAATTATAATCAGCACTTACTCAACATAATATGTTCCATATTGTGGGTCTTCTATTTTTTCCCATCCATAAGGAAGTTCTACAATCAGAAAGAACAAAATTATTCATTACAGTTGAAAACTGTATCAGAGCTCTGCAAATATCAGAGCTTTTAATAAAGAGAGGACAGATTACAGGCTCATGAAAAACATTAATTATATAGGGGTAACTTTTTTTCCCTTTATTTGTTTGAGGCTGGTCCTTCTGATGAAAAGATATTAGTCTCTTCCAGGGAATCTGGAACCTTATACATCTCACTCTTTCTTCCACTGGATGAGGAAACTTGTATTTAACAAAATCACATCACTTTAAGCCTATAATAAACTTAAAGACAAGGTACAAGTTAACGTATTTAGAGAAGAAGAAACTCTCTAAAAAAGAAAGGGGAAGAAAAATACCTTATTTTAAAATAATGTAATTATCAATCATCAGTTTGATTTGATAGCTGTTGACTTTTCTAACTAGGCAATATAAGTATGGTTGCACAGTCTCTACCCAGAAACACACAAGAAAGAACTATAAATGCCTCAGTATCACATCTCAAGCTTGTAAAACAATGCACCTCCACTCCTCTTTAACTTTCAATTTAAGACCACCTTGCAGAAGAAATGCCATCTTTATTTATTCTATTAATAACATCAACATATTTCACTGTATTCTGACAACATTTCACTTTGGAGTCAACTCAAGTAACCTTCAGCCAGAAATGTAACAGGCATAAGCGAACCTGATTGTTCTGAGGTTTACAATGTAGTGCCGACACCCCAAAACCAGCCAGTGCTTGTTTAGGTCTGTCAGCATCAAATTCAGCACAGACTGCAAGGCCTGCCAAGACAACGAGAGGCAGTTCTGTACTGCTGCAGTTTGACTGCTGCTGCAGCTGTGGCAAGCTAGCTGGTAGTGCCTAGTGCTGGGACTGCCTTACACTTCCCTACATTTGGGGTCTAAAATAAAAAAAATACTATACCTTGCAAAGATTTTTTTTTAAAAACTATTATAGATTTCAGAAAGCTCCTTTTCATGGCAAATACACAATCTGGTAAGACAGTGCCCAGCAACTGACCATTACCGACCAGAGGTGACAAGCTGTTAAAACTGGGGTCCCGTTATTCTACCTTTATTGTTCTAGTTATTTTGACCGTAGAAATTTAAATATTAGAATACCAGACAGAGTCAGGTAGCTAGACATTTTGAAGGATAAAATTTGTCTAATCTTGTTTGAGGCTGCCCTAAGTTTGAAGGTAACAACAATTTTCCAAGCATATGACAGCATGTTACCTCTTATTAATATCAGCATCACTCCACAGGATTTGACAAAACACCCATTGGGACTATTCATTTAAATGTTGTTCACTTGGATATCCTGCATCTCTCTCTTTAAAGTGCTCTTTTTATCCCGTGGTGAGCTGCACGTATGTTTAATAAGCAGCAGTATGAGTCCGTTGCTCTAGCTGGCTTGATTATGAATACATGATTGCTAGCCTGTGCAATTTAAGAAGACAGGCCATTCTGAGTCTGCCTCAGCTTTTGCAACATATCAGGCATTTGCTGAAGACAGAGCTATTTGGTACTCTTGATTAGCTGACTAAATTGCATGACTATGTAGGAAATGGTTGCAGGAATGTCTGTAGGTCAATCATGAACCTGACCTGTAAGTCTTAAAGCAGCAGCATGAAGAGTTGTTCCCTTTGCTTACACATTCAAATATTACATCGCAACACATGCAAGATGTGTTACTAGCAATAGGCACTATGCTGCATTTTCATTATTCATACATTCTAATACTTATGGACCTTTTCTTCCTGACATATTCCACTCACATAAAAATTTCCAGTGAGATCACCACTGATATATCCAGCTTTCTCCTTAGCGATGATACTTATTGGAACAAAATATACCATTCTCAGGAATGCAGATATATCCATGATTCAGTCAGATTCCACTGCTCCAGGGAAAATATACTACAGTCTTTCCCAGTCTTACGTAAACTCTTATTGCCACCACACTATGGACACTCAGTGCTATACTCTGTTTGCTCCAGAGAGTCAAGTGTCTCAGGAAGAAGCTTCTACCACAGCAGTAATGGATCTTATCCAGCTCTGATAAACTCAGACATTTATCAATCAGAGGTGACAAATGAATTCTGAATATCTCACCTCCATCTTCACAATCTTCAGGAGCTTTGGCTTTCTTACAAAGCCGAGGATCAAGCCACGTGGTTGTCTTGGTGTTGTGACTGTGGAGCAAAATGCAGCCCATTAAAAGAAGAGGATTTTCACAGACTGAAGAAATGTTGGTTTTCTTTAACTTTTAAGTATTTACTACCTTGGGCAAACCGTAATCTTTAGACAATTTAACCTTTATTTATGCCTCAGTCACATCATAAAATGCTAAACAGAAAAGACAACAATGCTGCTCAGAGGTACCAGCACCCTGGAGATCTCCAGGACAGATGTGAAACATTAGTGCTACAAACACCATCCCCTGCCCCTCAAAGCTCATTTGGGAATATTAACTGTTTCAACCTGAAAGGAGAAAACATTTTTAGCCTTCTCTTATGCTTAACGCTCAGTTAGGAGTTTGTTTCTTTTGCCTCAGAATTCATAAATGAGAATTCATAAATTTCACGTGAACTGCTTTCCTATCCTGATCTTTAATCTGTGCTGCTTATCTTTTTAAGCAGGCATTCCAAGCCAGGGAACACATGTGGGGAAGAAAGAATAAACAAACTCACAGATTTCAGAGAAATTTGTCATAGTAAAAGCTTGTACGGTGTTATACCTTACCTAGCAATACCCACCCAGCTTTTCACTTTGTGAAATACATAACTCATATCACAAACAAACTGACTACTCATGTGGAATCATAAGACTTTCCTGCGCGAAGGCAATCATATCAAGTATATAGTATAATGATTATCAGTACGGAACAAAACAGCAGGAACATTCAGAATTCCATGCAGAAATATAAGGAATAAGAAGAGGAGAGGTGTAAGAGCAGTAGGCAGCTTCCCAGACTGCAGCTCATCAGCACGTCTCTCACAATGGCACAGTAACTCCTTGGCGCTGTCGGGCTACTCACTCGATGAAGTAGATCATGCCAGTGTCGGTGTAGGCCATCTCCCAGTTCTTGGGCAGAGGTTCCAGGGTCTCATCCCTTGACAAGTAATTTCTGAAGTCCATGGAGCTGCTTGTCTGGTTGTAACTGGGAACAGGTTTCATCCAGTCAGAAGAATCTGAATGTTTTTCTTTGTTTTCTGCAGTTGTTCAGGGAAAGTGTTACTATTTGTCAGATGCTTATGGTGTTTCTCACTAAGCACCACCCTCTTAATCTGGCTATGAGAGAATGTCAAATACATTCCTGGATGCGATGAGCATTTTTCCACTTTTTTTTTAAGCTATGAACTTTGAAAAGTTGACATGAAAACACTGAACTCCGTTCTGCCCCTGCCAAACAGAATTAACCTTGTATTATTCGTCTGAACCTAGGCTGAAACATCAATGCTGGCAGAAATCCAAGTTGACTACTTGGTTTCCCTTCCCACATAGTGTTTGTAATGCCACTGAAAATAAATTAAAAAAAATCCTGCTAATATTCCTCAAAGCACCAAAACTGAAGTGCGGAAAAGACCCAAACTGCCAATAAAATAAACACAACCCTCCTGCAATCCACAAGAAGAAAAAGCTCCCAAAAATCCCTGTAGAAAACTCTTAACTGCAAGCCTTGGCCCTGCAGTTTAGAGGTTATGCTCGGCGTTCTCAGCTACACGACTATGTCCATGACTTTCACACAACCACCAGCCAGGCCACCGGGCCTCTGCGTGCTGTGGTGCTGCCAGCCCTAAAGCTCGCAAGGCTCAGGCAGGTCCGGTCAATATAAGTCTTACACACACAAATGCAGTGTGACAGCTTCTCTCCACCGTCACTTCTTCCCCCTCAAGATGAGTAACCGTGACAGCAGAAGGAAAAGGGTGTCCTGCCAATCTCTGAAACATCCCAGCGGACACTGGTCCAGTCTCAACGTGCTCTGCTTTACTTCCCTCCACAAACACCCCCTTAGGCAGTTTCAGGTTGTGTGACAGTTCCCTTAACCAGAATAATATGAAAATTTTACAGTATGACTTAGTGTTGCCCCTTAAACTGACTGCTTCACTAAAATCTCCTGCATGCAGTAATCTTACCAAAATGAAATGATTAAATTTACAGGGTATGAGTTATATTCTGCACAGGGATTCTGTCCTACAGATAAATTTTTCCTTCCCTGTTGTAACTGGCCACTACCCAGCACTACATGTTCTCTACTGAGCAGTGCATTTTATGATGCAATTGCACATCTGGCTGAGAGAACAGCTGTTTCTTTTCAAAATCTAATTTCAAAAGAGAGTAAAAACACCCGTCTGAGTAGAAAACCACCTTCAAACTTTACCAAAACTAAGGAAGCGCTTCAAGCAAGCATGAATGCTATCTGTAATGCTTCTTATTCATTCATGAAATACTTCAGGGAATTTCTCCCTTTGTAACCAACCTATCCCTCCGCTGCCATTAACTGCTTCCTTCTCCTCCTCTTCCTCCTCTTCAGGGAGAGAACTGTCCATCCTTTGCATTTTGCTGACTGATGTGGTTCTTTTCCTTTGTGATTCAGTATCAAAGTCATTGTCAAAAAGAACTTGGTCCACTGGATCGGGCTGAAAGGGGCTGGGCTCTGCTGGAGGCTTCGGAGTACCATAAAAATTACCTGACAATGAGACAGAAATCACGATAATGAAGGCACTGGTACTTGCTGAAAGTACTGGCAATTGTAGTGAATGTTTTATTGCCCATGTAATGTCTCTGGTGTCAGGCCTTAACTCTAACTTCCTAAGGAAGACATCAGCACCATCAAAAACCAATCAATACTCAAAAACTATTTATTCCTACAATGTGGTTTTGCTCATGATTATATTGTACATCAGAGAACAAGACGTTTAATTCAAAATTTCTATCCTGCCACAGGTTTTCAAAGAAAATGAATGATTTGTTATTTTGCACGGAATTCACTAATGCTCCAGAAAGAGACTTGGGGAACAGTCTTAGAGAAGTAAAACACTGAAGATCGATTGCTCTTATTCTGTATACTGATTAACTGACTTAGGGTAACGTACATTAATAGAAACATGCTGAAGTCAAAAAACAAAACAGTATGTGCAGAAACATAAAATATCTATTTGCATTAAAAAAATACAACTGATTTTTAAAATACAGTTCTACATTTTTCTACTGACAACATACACGCTGTTAATACAGCTCCATCTAAAAATGATTTGCAGTTAAGAAAAATAAACTGATTTTTTCTTCAGTATTTTCTTTCGAAACACAAAGATTGAGAATCATCTGTTGTTTTCTGGAAAAGAATTTCAGCAACTGACCTCTCTCCTGACTGCTCATATGATTTTTATTAGGGAACTGAGCACACAGCAAGAGAGCATCCCAGAATTCCTGCTGGGTTCACATTTGGTGGCTGGATTTTGATTTGACCGTATTGAAAAAAAAAAAAAAAAAAAAAAGAAAAGAGATAACTCAGGAAAAAAAAGTACCAGTTTACCCCAAATTTTCTTAGGAGATTTTCCCAGACAAGGCAATGTTATCTGACAGCATGCAGCATGAGATACACAAAACGAGGAGGTACAGAGCGTTTCACACAATCTTCTACTTCAGACATTTGTATTTTTTTGTTTTTTGACATATCAATCAAATTAATTCAAGTGCCATTAAAACCACCGCCTACCAGAGAAGTCCTCTAGCAGCATGCTTATAGCTATTTGTATTGTATGTCAAAATCAGGCAGCTTTATAATCTGGTAAACTCAGTTTAGCATCAATGAATGCTGCACATGCTCAGCATTTCTGAAAATTTAGTTGATTTCAAATACAACTACATATTTGAAAAAACCTTAAGCCAGATCATATTTCAGGATTTATAAACTTACATGAAAAAAAGCAATGTCATTTCTTCTGTTTAAAGTGTCAAGAGGTAAATTGCTCCATAGTAAAAAGCAACAGAACACAGGCAATCATTACTTGAAACACATCTGCAACAGGGGAACGCTCTATAGCAGTGCAAGGCTTCTGAGGGTTGAGCCAAACTTGTCCCTCCTCCCTCTTACTGTAAACAAAGATGGGTTTTGGGGCCAGCGCCCCCACCCCCACAATACAGCGATGTGAGGAACCTTAAAGTTATCTCTGGCTGCTATCTAACACTTTAAAACAAAAGAAAACAAAGCAAAGCAAAAGCCCATCACATGATGGCAGTTCCAGAACTCTGGATAATTGCTTCCTGATGGTTCAGTCCCCATTACATTTAAACCAACTTTGCTACAGATTTGGACAACAGAGTCTAGTGCTGTTCGGTTTTTCACTGCAAAATCCTTTCTTCCTATGTATCAAGATTTCTCCTGCCTCCCGTTCTTTTGATGCATGCCTCTGAGAAGAATGTCTCTGTTGTCAACGGTTAAAAAAAACTGACTATGAATTCCTTTATGACAAAATTCTACTAAGTACAGGCAAATATTTTCAGAACACTTCCTCAGAAATGCAACATGGAAAATAATCAGATCATGTAAGACTGGGCAGTAGGAGCAGTTGTGATGCAGTAGCAAAAGCAACGAAGAGCCCAAAGAGAGTTTCAAAACAAGACCTATAGTCCTCTCACAGGTACTCCAATATTGCCTCTCTACTACTCTGAGAACCATCAAAGCGGGCAGGAAAAGCGGCATCTCATGTGTGTGGGGAGCTGTGCTTAGACCACGATTTTGGGTAAGAGCACTGGATATTTATTCCTGTTCCAACAGTCATCAACATACCATCATACGTTCCACTTTCTAGCAAGGCTCCACTTTCTTCAAGTGCTTTGAACTGCTCAACAGGAATAAAATTATAGTCTACCCCAGGGACCTCCCCATCTCTGGGAGCCCTTGTAGTGCCTGGAAAGACAGAGAAAACACACTTGTAAGATACTTAAAATCCTTCTTGCTTACCAAATGCAGCCTGCTATCAAAATAAGTAAAATCAAGATATCTTATTTATTTTCAAGTTTTATACAATGATGACCTCATTCCACTACGGTAAGAGAACATGCAAGTAAGTGAACAATAACGTATAAAAACTAGGCCAATAGCCTGCATAGGAATAACAGTTATGATATGGAGAAAGGAGCAGGAAAAAAAAGCAGGATAAGGCGGTAACTAGAATTTTTTCTTATGCTCATGGAACTGAAAACTTATGCTGTAGATGCTGACAGTGACCCGGGCCAGGCAACAGCAATCTGGGATTGTAGGTAGCTGTTTCACACCTGTGGTATTTTAATGCAGTTGTAGGGGTGTTTCATCTTCCCACTGTCTCGTGACCACCCGTACCCATTCAGTAATTTTTGATGAGGTCAGTGTGACTAAGCATACTTGGTTATTGGGCCACCAAATCCATAACTGGGCACAAGAACTACTTTTTTAACCTTACAGTTGCGAGGACAATTCATCTGTACTCCAAACCCTGGCTATAGGTAAGCTTTTTCAAAATAATCAGTAAATTGCTGTATTAATGCAGAAATTCTCAAAGTTTTTATGTTTATAATTAAGGGACACACATAGTTATAACAGCTTAATTAAAGCTCTCCCGGTAAGGAATTTACTGATTCATTAAATTGCTATTAGGTTAAAAGCAATAAAGGGATACATCATTTGTTTCAGGGAGCAGCATGAACAAGAGCTGCTAGTAAATAAATTGCATTTCACCATGATTATTATCTTTTAAGAAATTCAGAAACTCTTGGGCATACTCAATATGGTAACGATACTAAACTGAGAACAGAATTCCTGTAGTTATAAAATGTCAGCTGACAAACTTTTATGTTTTTAGTGCAATTAATATTTAAATACAATCAGCGATGTGCCTTTCACTCAGTGAACCTCTGAGACAAAGTAAAGGATGGTTTCATGGTAATTTACAAATGAAATGGCACATTAGAGTGAAAACCAAAGACAGGACAGTTGGCAGCTGTCAGAGCATCCTGCACCTTGCTATAAAGGTGCTTGCTATCAACCCTCACTCGTGGCAGCAGTAACCTTTAGGCACCTAGTTAAAGACAGGTTGGCACCTGCGCTGCTTGGACTGGGCGACGCTAGCAGATGCTCAGAGCAGAAGGGCTGGCACGACTGACAAGACCTAGGCCCACCCAGCTCCCTTGGCTAATTAAGCCTTGCTGTGACACCGAAGGCCACGCTTGCCCTGGTCCGTCCTCTTCTTCCTTGGCCAGATTCATGCTCCCTCTTGCTGCCACCTCCTCGCGCTTTCTTCTCAGGATTAGCAAACAACGGGTCCCCTGCACCTCCTGTCACTGCAACCCCTTCTGTACGTAGCCCCTCCTGCACCTCCCCACAGCTGTGCTACCTTGCCTAACTACATGCAGCCCTCTCCAGGTCTCAGCTGTGTGCAAAAAAAACAACACGTTGACAGAAAGCATGATGTGTTTGCACTGCTTGATCGTGCTGAGGAAGATCTGTTTCCCAAGTGGGAAATAATGTGGCCATTCCAACCCCAGCAATAACTGACAAACTTCCAATGAGCTAAAGAGAGGTATTCCTGAAATACTCTAAGCTTTGAATTCTCTATTTTTTGTTGTTCTGTTAGTCGATATTGGGAGTTACTTTTCATCACAACTTTAAGATACGAAGCTATTCTATCTAGCAAAGTCTTTTAACAAAGTTCCTGCTGAAAGGTAAAACTACAAACCAGATTAAGAAAGAAGACGTTTAAATCTCTTGAATTATGCGATGGTTAGCACAAACAGATCAAATGAGGCTGACCTTTACATACTTACAAGGGATGGTTCTCAAGTAGAGGTTGTCTCTGATCACTTGCTGGAGTTTATGGTCTATTGAGCCCTTCTGGAACTGAAGGCTCAAGTAGTGACGCAAGTCTTTGTTGATGACTTTTCCTTAAAAAATTAGAAAAAATAAAATAATAATAACAACTTGTAAAAATTAAGCCAAAATTGCCAACAATGACATTTCACTACTATAAATATGTCAAAAAAAAAAAAAAAAGAAAGAAGCAGCAGCAAGCCTTGGGTTGTTTAAATGCAACAACTTCAACGGAAAATACATTATTAAAGCCTGATTCTCAGCTGGTGTAAATCAGGCCGAGTGATTTTAAGCATAACTGAGCAACAACCACCCAACCTCAGCATCTCCTAAACAAGACAGTGCCAATATTCTGGATGTGTTTTGAAATAAAAAGTATTAACATACAAAATCTATTACCAAAATTAAAACTCCCTACAGATAGAAAATTGCTTCAAAACATACACAGAGATAATATTTTCCATTCGATTTACTGCTATTGTCTAAACACCTGAACTCGGTATTTTGTCACACGTGAGTCTACGTTCTTGGTATTACAAAAAGAAAATATTTTCTTTTTAAAAAACACCGCATGACAGAAGATTTTTTTACAATTATTCCTTTGCAATACTTCTGTCAGGTATCATTAGCAAATCTGTCATATCGCTAGATAGCCATGGCCCCTTTAGCACACAAATAACTGAGCTCTTGTGTTACTGCTTCATCCCTCTGACAGAAGGGTACAAAACAATCTTTTGTACCCTGTCATCTTCCCAGAAAGCACATTAAATAGGGTTCAGTGACCCTGATAAATTTAAGTTACGTACTATAGCAGAACACTCAGGGCTTCGGGGAAAAAGGCTTTTAGTCTTTGTCTTTAAGAACCAATACAGGAGATGGCCAGTAGCATGCCTATGCTGGTGTATCTCAATGGGAACAAAAATTGGAATGGTCCGTACTTATTTTAAGTCAGCAACAGGTTATGAAACTTAAGAAAACTGCCATATGAGTGATTTTAAAAGGGGCCTCTGAAGTCTGCTGAGACCCAGCTGCTGAAGAAACCACTTCAAAGTGCCAAAGAGAAGGGAACGGGGCATCAGACACACGTCAGTCTTAACACAAAGCTCATCTGCACCTTAAAACCAGGCTTATTGTTCTTATACTAAATGTCAATCTGGTGGGTGCGCTGCACAAAAATCCCTTCCACTACTACCAACGGTATTTTCCCAAACCATGTTGTCACTACAGCAAAGTTCATTGCACATTTTCATCTTGCAAGTTTACACCCCCCTTCTCCATACATAACACATCAGTAATTCTACACATCACCTACTAGTACCAGCATTGTTGGGTTTGTTTGTTACATTTAAAAAAAAAAAAAAACTTGAGCAGTTTTAAGTCCTTAACAACTTAACAACATAATGTGGTGATCTGTCTGGAAGAACAAATGACACACAAAAGAATACAGTGGGTATGACAAAATTTATGTGGCTGAACTTCGAACAAAACGCTGAAAAATGTGATAAGAAAACAGATTATTCTTAACACTGAATCTTGTTCAGTAAAGGAGAACTTACGATTTAAAAAAAGCTAAAATTGGTTCTGTAACATCATCAAGAACTAGTTAGAAAATATAGGTAACATGCGGGGAAATCTGAAGTATTCACACGTCTTGACATTTAAGGAAACACCTTGCCTACAGTACTGAAAACCGATTTCCAAACAATCCTGTGTTGAAAATAATCTTCAGCAATTTTCCTGTTCAATTTCCCCACGTTCTACTAAATACGTAATTGCAATGCCAGTAAGATCCCGGGACATCTCAACTCCAGGACCCGACAGGAGCAGTGCCCGGGAGTTCCACGGGACCTTCTCGCCACGCCAGGGGCAGGCAGGCGCCTTGTAAGCGTCTCTCAAACGTCGCCTCGTCTGTCACCATTCGCCAACAGCCAACTGCCCGTCAGGTAGCGTCCCCTCTTCCATCCAAGCAAAACAACGGAATGGAGGAGAACATTCAGAAGGAAAACCGTGCCAGGTTACCTACCAGCCCTCCCTTTGCAGAGGTCTGCCATACAATGGCCTAAACCAGAAAGCGACCGAAAGAGACCCGAAGCCCCCAGAGGAACGAGCAGAAAGCCCACCGCACTCACACCTCCCGCAGCACACGGAGCTCAGGCCGTGCTCAGCTCTAGCCCTCAGCTCCAAAGTCTATTTCTCACCCTCATTTAATTCAGTCATTTATTTTAAAACTACATTCAGAAACATAAAAAGCATCCTACAGCATTAAGAAGACCCCACAGCATAATCCTCACAGCTTGCCAGGAGTAAAACAAATGACAAATAATTACCGCTAATGGGGGCGGAGTGAGCAGCACAACCCTCTGTGCCCTGCTCCTTCCCAAAGAGGAGACCCGCGGTAACGTGCAGTGCTCCCCTGGGTTATGCGTTCTCTGCTGTTAGGACAGCAAGCCCTGAGCTGAATTCCCCATTTTGCCATCACGAGCCTTTCTTTACAAAGCTTTGGGTTTGCTTCCTGCAGCATAATGAGCAAAACATGTCATGGAAAATGAAAACAAATGGTGTAATCTCCAGCAAGAAAAATATTTTCCATTTGTTACCACAAATCTCCTCATTGTTTGTGGACAAGATGGTTTCTCAACATTAAAAAATGTTTTACCACTAAAGCGGTCCATCCGTCTCCCTGCCAAAGCCAGATCTATAGCACTGCACTTGAACAACACGAGCACATCTCACTTAGGCAGATCAATACGCGCGTATTTCACTACGGCAGATGAATCTGGTTGTTAACCATGTTCAGAGTGCTGCATGTAGGGAAAAACTTGGCAAGAGGTAAAAATCTGAAATGGACGTAGACTTGCAGAGGCTTAATTCACTGATCTCCCCCTCATCGTGTTTTAAAATTTAAGAGCTCATGAGCCCTTTTCAATAAATACAACTCAGTCCCAAAAAAAGGAAAACCAAAGCTGTTAGTAAGGCTATGCCGACATTACGGGGTTAATCTTAACACTAAAAACCTTGCACATCAGACTGCATTCTGAGACCAGGAAGACTAAGCTGAAGATTGAAAGGACTGCCGGAGGAAAATAGGAGAAAGTCAAACAACATACTAGGCAGCGAGAAAATGATAGGAGGTCACGTGGAGAACCGTATGCATTACAAAGTAGAAAAATAAAGTAACAGCGAGGATGCTTTAGGCAACCTCTAGGGCTTGTTCTTATGTAAAAGGCAGTTATTTCCTCCTTCTGGAGTTTAACATGCTGCTTTACATCGCTTCACATGGGCTTCTCGGAAGACCTCACGTATCAGACTCTGAAACGACCTAATAAATGCAAGGTTGCTGCTTGTTGTGCTGCTCAGCTGTCTCTTTTGGATGACACATGAAACACAGCGGCCAGTCGAGAGGAATAATGTACTTTATACCATTCGGCTCTCTAAGATGAACAGGCACAAGCCTCTTGCTTTCAGATTTAATTTAAATTAATCACAAGGGAACTGTTTACGTGAGGATATATACACTGCAGTTCAGCAAGGAAAACTAAGCTACTATGAAGGACAAAAAAAGGCTTGAGTAGCACCGCAGCAAAATAAAGTGCTGCGAAGCACAGACGCAAGCATGAGCGAGAGAAACAGAAGAACAGGGGCAGCGGCTTTCATTTCGCTCGTCTCCTCACAAACTGCACAGGTGAGAGCCACTGTTGCTGCTGACCCGAGCAGGGCGACCAACTGGGAGCCGTGGTTAGAGCCAACCTGCCATGGCAGTGATGAAGCGTACCCGGTACAAACAAACGCGTACTGCTACTGCACTGCTAGAAGTCCATACAAAGAAGTCCAGTTCTGAACTACCAATGCTGGTAAAACAGCTAAGGTGAAAGTTTTAACAGGCAAGTAATTGCTAAGAATTCAGTCCGTGAGGATTTTATGTCGCTGCCCAATGATAAGCGACAGCAAAATAATTTCACAAGCATTTCTCAACAGCGCTGCTAATCCACGGACCACCTGACATGCGCCCGCACAAGTCACTTTGAAGGCCTCGTGGAAACGCCACGCTTCCTCTCAAAAAACACCGAGAACTATAAAAGCAGATTTCCACGGCTGCAGCTCGTTCGAGGCACGCCACTTCCCCGCTAGGTCGCAAAGCCGCCGGGGCTGTGCCCTCACCGCGAAGTCGGGCCTGAGGGGGCGGCTGCGGAGCGGGGATCGCGGCCCCGGGGCCCGCAGGCGCTCGGCGCGGGTCCCGCGGGCGAAGCGGAGGGGCCCGGCCCGGCCCTGCCCGACGGGGCCCGGCGGCTCGGGGCCGCCCCCTGCCGGCGGCGCGGGGCCCATCCCGCCGGGCCCAGCCAAGCGGGCCCAGGCCGCCCGCCCCTCGCCGCGGCCTCCGCGGGGTCCCGGGGCCGCTCGGGCCGAGACGAGGCGGCGGCAGGCGGCGGGGCCGGGCCGGGCCGGTGGAGGTGCGCGGGCGCCCGGTCACAGCGCCTACATCCCCTCAGCCCCCCCCCGCTCCCCGGATTAACCTCACGCAGCAGCGCCTAAGAGGGTTTTGGGGGGCATTAAAGAATGACAACGGCGCGGATTAGGTACCGCCACATAAATTATTTTGCTGCATGGGCAGCGCTCGCCAGAGGCTTCGAGCAGCCCGTACCCGCCAGAGCTCCAGGTGAAACACACCGAGGGGCAGCGACACGGCTAAAGGGCCTTGCTCAAAGGCAGCCAGCTGCAACAGGAATTGTCTGGGCTGATCAAATGGAAAACTTCCTATTTAATTAAATCTAGGATATTATTACATAAAGTAAGATTAATTGATCTTTGACTTGAGTATGCAAAAGCCATTTAAAGACACTTGCAGGTACACAAACCAGGTACGTCGCTCTAGGACACCGAAGTTATAATTAGTGTGCAAGACATTAAATGTATGATACACCCCGGCAACTACTCACAGCTGATAATCCAGCATGAGTTACAGATCCAAATACATGGCATTCACTGCATACAATGTTCTTCCTAAAAGCATGAAGAAGAATCACAATATTCACAGAACAAGCAAAACAGAAGACGGAAAAGCTCAGCAGTAACAGCAGGTTTAGTAACTCACATCACAAGGCTGCCCACCTAGCAAACATTCTGCTGCATTCTCAGCACAACACGTAGGAGGTTCAAATTACTTCAATTAAAGATGAAAGAGAAGGCAAAATTTTGAGAATGTCTGACCTACTTAGCAGGTGCAGCTTAGCTAAGATTGCGGGGCAGAAATACAGATAGAGTGCTGTGTAGAAATCGGCTTTTCCTTCATTCAAGAAGAGGAGGCAACAGTCCTGGGACTGCCACGGAGCATGGCTTGGCAGCTGCAGACCACTGAGAGCTCCACGCACGCACCTCCACCAAGCACTTCCCCGTCCCTCGTCAGGGCAGTTCAAACCAGACACACGGACCAAAGGTTTGGACACTGCCTGACACAAAGAGAGGAGCTCACTAGAAAAATTC
Organism: Anser cygnoides; assembly: GCF_040182565.1. Taxonomy (NCBI): domain Eukaryota; kingdom Metazoa; phylum Chordata; class Aves; order Anseriformes; family Anatidae; genus Anser; species Anser cygnoides. The sequence continues at coordinate 6,555,621 of NC_089897.1, read as the reverse complement.
AGGTCAATAAGAAAGTCAAGGTGGCGACCAGATCTGGGACAGCCATCAGTCCGGAACAGATATCCTGGTCCAGATATGGGCTGATCTCCAATCGAAGCAATTTCTGCTTATTCACTAGGTAACAACAACTTCTTAAAAGAGCAATCAGCTGCTGCATTATTTTCTAGGGGACAACGAGAATTAAATCACTGGGTTCAGTAGACAAAACTTAATAAGCACCTATATGCTACCCAGCAATTACAGGCTGCTTTGGAGTTAGGTTGCTGCAGGACATTCAGAAGACTAAAAGCAGATAATCACCTCAGGAATGTGACATGTGCGCTTCTGCTTGTTTGCCTTTTAACGAGACTCAAACAGCAGTAGGTCCACACTGCTCTGCTCGGAAAGTCTAAATTAATCACGTCTTTTGATTGCCAGATCTGACATCAGAAACTGTCAACCACTTACTGATGTTGAGTATTCAGCTGAGATTCTCCGAACGGCTACAGTGGGCAGGCTTTTTGGCTGAGATATCATAAGGGCATCTTGATTTGCTGTACCACTTCGGTTACGGGTAGTGACATTTAGGTTAGGTAGTGACATTTGTCCTAAAACAGAAATCTGTCAAAAGACCTAAGTTTTCCTCTGCACAATGAACAGAATAGACAAGGTAAAGAATGGAACTTGATTTTCTAGAACGAGAGGAGAGAGAAGATGTGGGAGAAGAGCCAAATACATAAAAAGCATATATATATATATATTTAATTTGAAGTGCAATTGATGTATTTACAAACACAAAACAACAACAACAAAACTTAGATTATTAAAGGCCATGAAAAAAAGAGCAAAAATATATTGTAATCTGTTCTGGCAACAGACTTTTCACCTTCTCCCTCAACGCAAGACTTTCTGGAGATTTAGATTGGGAGCAGACATAGAGGAGACATCAAGAGCTGAGCTCTCCTGAAATTATTGCCACTGCTATCAGCAGAGGGAGAATCAGAGAAAGATTTGGGAAAGTTGTTGGATAGGAAAAGGAAAAGCATCCTGAGGAGACCGGTTCAGCAGCGGCTTGGGGCCTCGCCATAGTGGTGGCCTCACTCCGCGCCCTCATCATGTGGCAGCTCCGCTGCACTTCTCCCTTGGGTCTGCACGGCGGAGGTGCGACGCGTGCAGCAGCCCTGTGCTCTGTTCAGGATACAGAAGTGCCGCTCCCACCATCTTCCTGGGCAGCACGTCCAGGATCCAGCCACCTCATGAAATTCTGCAGAACTGCAGCAAATAGCTACGTTTACAAGATTCGTTTTACAAATCCCATCAAAATAACAGTGCAAGACGAGGCTGGAACAACTGGCAAGGTTGGGAAGCCCCAAAGCATCGGCACAGGAGGGAGGAAGCAGGATGGGCAGAGAAGAAAGCTGGATGAGAAGCTGCAGGACCTGCCTGTGCAGCACAGTAGGGAATGTAATTCCTCCCAGCAACACAACTAATCCATAAACTTTAACTACAATAGCAAACCTTGTTTCTTTGCACTATAAAGAAATCATGGTGAAGAGCATTTGCTGATTACCTGCTGCGCGAATGTTACTAGTGTCAATCTTCTTTAAGGAAAATTGAATTAAGGATCTTTCATGGAACTGAACTATGGCCGTGTCATTAAAGATATTCTGCAAATTCAGAAAAAGTACAGGGTATGCATGTCAGATTCATCTAATTACATGCACATGATAGATGTACAACAATTCACAGAATAATTTACATAGGGTCTTTTGTATATAAAATCTTAAGACATGTCATAGCTGCAAGAGCCCACTAAACTAGACTCGTTTACTATTTGAAAGCTGAAAAAATATTAAAAGATTTATTTTGAAAGGCTTATTTAATTGGACTTTGTTACAGGCTGTCCAACAAAATCTTGATAATATATTTACAGAAATTATGGTAGAGAGAAGCCTTACAGTCTTAATAAACCATTTAGCATAGCTTTCAAAATACTTAGAAGTTTGTTGTACAAACTTCTGAAATAAACGAAAAAAATTTTCTCCAGATTTAAGAAATAAGGTTGCCACAAACTCAAAAATATGTACATCCCACTTCACTTTGGCTCCTCCAATTTTTGTTAGTAACCTGGCATTAATTTCACTCTTTAATTTCTACTAATGTCTGCCTGCAAAACCAGGAACCAGAATAAGCTACTTGCTTGGAACTGAAGGCAAAGCACACGTTTACTGAAGGTACTTTGGCTTTTCCAGGGCATTTTCACCTGAGCTGCATCACACCACCCCTTTGAAAGCAGCATTAAGTATCAAAACATAAAATGCGCTCAGAAAACACCAGTAAATTTGAGTTTTGACTTGTTAAGCCTACAGATTTAAGAGATTGCTCATCGCTAAAAATGATCTAAGGGGTGATCAACACAAGCCTTTGCTGAACATTGCCTTAAGATCTTCAGTGAACGTGGTGACTGATTCAGGGAGACTGTTTCTCAGTTCTCATTCTTGACCATCATGACATATACTGTGTTGTAGTGCTTCCTTGAAATCTTATAGTGGTGGAAACATTCCACCCAATATACGAGTCCCGTGTTGGGAAACCTATGCAAGAATAATTTGACTTTGTGTTTACTTACGAACTTTTTCATTAAAAGCATTTTAACTTCTGAAGATAACTAAAATATGGTTTGAAAGGTACATCCCTAAACAATCTTTAATAAATACAAAAAGCATTGGCAAATAATGCATGGTTTATTCTGAAACAACAAGCAGAGCTGAAAAGGACAAGTGATGAAATGTGAACAGCGGGAGCCTGTATTCTATCCTTCAGTTTTTTATTTTTGGCAGTATAGGAACAGCAAAATCAACTGTAACAGAAGCCTCTAGATAGTGAATGTCTGTGGCTGGGATCCTCATCTACCACGAGAAAAATCCATTGTTTAGTGCAGAAGGAAGAAGAAAGAAAATACTGGCAGAACATAATGGCATTTACAGGGATTCTTTCAGTGCCATTTGGTTGGTATATGAAAATAACACTTGTTACCCAACTAACAATTGCCTCAGTTTGCAAATAGATGTGTCATAGTTGACGATCTTGGAAACAAGGAATAAGGACCCAGCATTATGAATCCAAAAGGTTTTTCACAGATGAAAGAAGCATCTGCTACCATCTACCAAGCGCATCCTCTGCCCAGCTCCACACAGGATGAAGTCGATGGTGGGAAAGGCTCCTCTGCCCCTGCCCACAGCCCGGGTGGCAGCTCCTGTCTAACCACAAACAGCAAGAAATACAGCTTTTCCTTAAACCACCTGAAGGTAAAAGCATTTACCTCACATTCCAGAACACATACCAAACGAATACAGCATCAGTAAGGCTCGAGTTAAAAGCCTTGCACTGCAGGGGCTCTGGTGGCAGAGCACCAGTGGAGCACCTTCCTCCGACCTATTCAGGTGCTGCCAGCAGCTCTTGCAACAGCGTAATGCGGCTTGACGGTGATGTGCGCCAACTGTAAACTGCAGAAGAAGTTGTAAATTAAGTCCAGCTGTATCTGGAAACATGTAGGTAGGAAATCAACATATAAATGCACTACCAGACTCAAAACCTAAACATTTTGAAATACACTAATATAATTACCTGACTCTCCTTCGTCACAGCCCAGCACACTTTTGTCAAGAGGCACTCACCTCTTCATGAAAGTGTAGTATATTTAGTGGGGTTAACATGAAACATGTATTTCAAAAAAAATGAGAGCTGATGAGAAATGCTGGTAATTACTGGTGGACAACACATTCAATTCATTATTTTTCAACGAATGCTATTTTTTCTTTTGCACATCTCATTAAATCTACAGACATTCTCAGCCTGTGCATGGTTTCCGTGAAATGACAGCAGGCATCATTTTAAGTTTGTTCCACGTGATGCACTGGTAGCAAAAGCATAGCCTGATACATTGTCTGCCTACAGCATTAAGGATTTTTAAAATGAAAATCCTTTGAGTGAAGAACTTCAAACTTTCAGATGCCAGCTTCAAATATAATATTATCAGATATAATTACAGTAATACATTGCACACACACAAAAATCCATTAACGATGGAAATAGAGTCAGGAGAATTACGAATGGGTAGGCTTTTCTCTGATAACGCCAAGTATTTTAGTGTAGCTATTATTAAATAGGAGAATGGCAAAGCACAAAGAACTGTACAGCTGTTTCTGATATAAGATCAGAAACTGAAGGAGATATGAGTAGAACTCAAATGATTTAAAATAATGAATGGGTTTCAAATAAAATGCAAACATAACCATTTCCTTCAACTTAACAGTGGGGAAGAAAAATGCAAAAAGAACTTTCCACAAGAGAACAGTTTGACCTTTTACATAATGTATGGAGACTTTCTTCTCTCTTTGATTTCGTATTTTCTTTAAAAAAAAAAAAGCCCTGAACAGATCAACAATCTTTCACCTATTTATAAAGATTTGCTCTTATTTGAATACATATTTTAATTCTCTATTTTTCTCAAGATGCTTCCCACACTTTACTGGGAGGCAGCATATATCACACATCATTCATGGGAAAGATAGAGTGTTTTACAACTTTCTGAAACAACCACAATTCAAGAGAATTTGCTTTTAATTACTGTAGGGTAGTACCTAAAAGCAAAGACGTACATCTTCCCTACTGCTCCCAGCTCTCAGAACAGTATTTTGTATTTTGATACTACAAGATGGTTGCGGGGCAAAAAGTCAGTGGAAGAGTTTCTGTGCGGAAAGTCACCCCTGAGATACTCCTGTTTATACACCAGATTAAGCCGTACTTGCAGGTCAGCAGGGAAAAACCATGATTCTCTCTAGCTACTGCTGGAGCTGCCCTTTTCCCTCGCCTCCAGCACTGCTCTGCTTGTTCCTGTCCTCATTTTTAGCAGTCCCCACAGTACTACATCTGCTGAAATGGCACATGATTTCCATCTCAAATAAGATGTGTTCGCACTGATGACAGAAAACAAGAATCCAGATAAAGTGCCTCTGTCACTGCCCGGTTTGAAACAGAGAAAAGGACTTACACGGATATCCAGAAAGATCAATGAACACAGCTTGAGAGCTTGAAACACCTCACAAAGCAAAACTTAGATTCGCAAGATCTAACTACGCTTCTGAAAGACAGAAACGCAAAGCGTGAGAGACGGCAGGTTTTTGACTTCTCCACAGAAGGTGAATACAAGGCACAATTAGCAGGACAGAATGCGATGCGCTGGGGGGATCGTGCTGCTGATGAAGCCTGTATGGTGACACTGCACAGGGCTGAAGCATATTAAAGGAGCACGCCACAGAAACGTAATGGGACATCACAACAACTAGAATTGGTAATACACAAACTTGTTCAAAAATTTTATAATACTGGGTTGTACTAATAATAGCACTGACTACTTTATTAAGGCTTCCTAATCACACACTCAGTCTCTTGCTGAGTTTTAATCAGTGCATAAATGACTACACCTACAGAGGCTGTCTGGCAGGAGTAGTATCTGTCGCTGCTACTCTTGTACTGTGAGCTACAAAATCAGAATCCTCTGTAGCTGTTAGAGGTTATAATAATACGTTAAAAAATATATAAAAAAATAAAATAAAATAACCCCCCCCCCCATACGCAAAGACAAGCACCCAGACAGAAGTGAATTTCCTCAGGATAGCTGTGGCTTGTTTTTCCCAATTTATAAACAACCTGCCACTCATTTCCTTAAATTTCCAATGTGTGGGGTTTTAGTATATTCACACTAGAGAAAATGATTTATTGAGACTGCAAGGAAACAATTTGCTCTGGAAAGCAGAGTTAACATACACAACTGAACAGAGCGTTGTCTCAAAACTGTTCTAATGCTAATTCTTCCCTTTGATAACCTGCAGCTGATGTGTAAATTTAAAGTTACCAAGCACTTAATGAGTGTTGTTTAAATAGCCCACCCTAAGAAAGGATTCCAAACAGGGCACTTTTACAGGTTAACCTATTGCAGCGTTGGGCAACAGCTGTCTGCCCTGGTGTTTGCCCTAAGTGAGCGTCACATTTCACATACAGACATATGTATAACATACCATATCTTATTGCTTAAGCAGCATGAAGTTCTATAGAATGACACATTTCAGTCATATCCCCAAAGAAAAATGTCCTTGCAGCTGCTCTGTGTTACACAAGCGATTTAATCTGTTTGGGACTTGGCATTGTTTTCCCAGCAGAAGGGTACATGTTCACATGCCAAGACTTTTTTTTTCCTTTTTTTTTTTTCTTCCCAGCGTGCTCTGATTAGAACTTATTCAAATAATATACAGGCTTATTTTTAGCCTGCTTTTCATAGGAAGCAAGACGTGCAATTATACTGTGCATAATTTCTAGGCCCACTAACCTATTTCAGTCTGGAGATTGGCGGAGCAGAGTTTGACAGCGATACCGTGTTTCTGTTCTCCTGAGACACAGCAAACCCCTCCGGTGACTCAGCACCGCAGCCAGCAGCAGCTCGCCGCAGAGCTCGCCACTCGGCTCCGGCCGCGAGCAGCAGGGCGGGCTCCCTCCTGCCTGCCCTCAGCCCGGAGCCCACGGCAGCCCGGGGACACCAGACCCATCCCAACGTCCCCGCTTCACGTCGCTTTAACACAGCTGTTCTTGTTGAGAGCCCAGTCCATTTCCACAAGCTAGCTCATGCCGCTTACGTTTCCTTGTTGAACAGACAGCTCTGTCCATACCAACTCGGGCTAGAGATTTGCTCTCTTACCACAAAAAAACTATTCGCGTACAGTTCAGCTTTGCACACTGGGATCAGATCGGCCACAAAAAATGAAGAATCACCATGAACCGCATCCAAAACTGGCATTTTTCATCCTCTCAGCTTCCTCTCCCTACTGTCTCCAATTGTTCCTCACTCATCACTGACCTTTGTGGAGCAGAGCCATTTACACAATTTTTTTTTTTTTTTTTTTTTTGAAAAGACAGGGATAGCAGCTACCTTATTTTCCATCTGTTACACTCTGGTCTTCTTCCTCACTTTTAAACCAATAAAGCCCATTTCAAGCTATGTGTACCCAAACCCCAGGGCCAGGGGGGCAGCGACTGCAAGACTGTGAGCACTGCCCTGGGCTCGGACAAGCGCAGAACGGGCAGGGTCTGCCTGCCACGCACCCACCACAACTCATGTGGCAAGCAACAGAGCCGCAACGCGGCTGATGGGAGAGAACTCGAGCTTCTCAGACAGGCTTTTCAAGGAATTCAGGAAATCCCAGCATTTCAAAGCACAGGCTGTGACATTCCCTAAGGATAGCTGCTGCTATGCCAGAGAGAGGCAGTGCAGCAATAAATTCAAGCTCCAGAGAACACCGCGGTGCCTCGCTGCGCTCCCAAGGACTCCCAGGAATTTAAAAATATCAGCGTTAAGTTCTAGGTCAGCCCTCCTCTGCATCAAATGAACAAACGTGCTGTGGTCACAGCCGTATTGATTACAGACATCTCAAAGTTTAATTGGAAAACAACAACAACAACACCTCCCACAAAAAGCTCCCTTTGTCTGATGTGTACACTCAGCAAAATCCCTTTAACTCCAGATGTGCACTGGCCATTACTAACACTAATGCCTGACTCACGCACATTTCACATTTCTCTCAATTTTGGAACTGAGGGAAGCGTTATTCAGTCTGCCACAGCAACTAAGGATCAGGATACACCAGCGTGTACTGTAACTCTTGGTAAGAAGCGAAGAGCATCTACCAAAGCAAAGTCCCTACAACCGCCCGGAGACTGAGCATACGGAAAGCCAACACGCGCTGCCGCAGGAGTGAAGGCTGCGAAGTGTTTCTTATAGATGTCCTCTTTTACATAAGCCTGGTTGGAAGGAAACAGGTTTGTGTTTCTCACAGATTGTTCAACACATTTCTCTGCAAAAACAAGCCGGTTAGAGGAAAGTATAAACGGTGACATTTTAAAGTTCTGGCATAAACAGCACTGCAACTTTTAGATTGCCTAAGTCATACCAATTTCATAAAAATAAAATAAGAAAAAGACTTCCTCTCAAAACACAACCTACAAAGCAGCATTTAGTGTCAACTGTAGTTAAGTCAAACCCGTAAGGAATCCAAAAAGACTTAAATTTTTTTCCCCAGAATGCCTCTGCAAATGTACTGAACATCCACTATCTAGCTTTATTGCAAGTGTATCCAAACCACACAGTGTTACTAACAGTAACCTAAAAGACAGAAAAAACACAAGACCTACCAGCATCTTTCAAAATACTTCCAATCTGGGAAATAAGGCAATTCTCTCTTTCACCTGTATGCAGACTTCAGCCACGAACACTTTCTGTCATTTCCTCGGCACCACGTCTATGGGGGAAGCTGCAGCGGCAGAGCCAGGAGGCAGCCCAGGGCCCGCGCCACCAGGCTCACCGGGGTCTGCTCCGGTTCAAAGCTCAGCCCCGGAGCAGCCACAGCCACCCATCACCCTCACGAACCTCACCGACTTCATTCAGTGAACTAGAATTTGTTCTAACTTAATTTTGAACATCTTCTGCAAGGAAAATTGTGTTTATGATCTTAACAGCATGTTGTCAAAGTAATCATGTAAGGAAAGAACATTTCTCTATGCGTTGATCCTTGTGCAGTATTAAAAATGAAAGGAATTTATCTTATCCCTCACACAGCATATCCTATTATCTCATCACTGTTCATTTACTATGATTTATTTTCAGTTATGGCACCCAGGATTTTCAATTAAATAAGAAATACTGCTTTCTCTGGAAAGAGCATGCAAGAAGAGCTAAATGCCAGCAAAGAGGACCTGCTCAGCTTTTGGGATTCCGTTGCTTTCTAGCAAAGTACAAACAAGAACTGAAATAGGACAGACTCCTAGCTCATCCTAGCACAACACTTCCCTGCAGAAGTCCAACTACGATGCAAGGCGCAGATCGGAGCAGTCAGCCCGGTGCAATTACACCGAAGGTGCTGACTCGTGACCTCCAAAGCAGGTCGGGAGCAGTGCACATCATTGCTGCTGACAGCTACTGCCTGTTCAGAAGAGCCGCCAGAAGCGACTCCACGCTCACCTCCGCAGTTCGGCCTATTAACTGGAATTACTAACAAACATAGGCAGGTGATACAGCCCTACTCCCTCCTGCCACCTGTGCTGCAGGAGAGGCGAGGTGAGGCAGATACCTGGGGTCAGCTCCTGCCGTGAGCACCCACTGCCAGCACCCGCTGACAGAATCGCGCTACGGTGAGGTCAAAGGGACCCGACCCTGCAGATCACCCGGGCTGGCCCCCTACCCAAGCAGGGTCCCTTAGAGCAAAAAATTCAATTTAAATCTGCACCTATGGAAACTTCCAGGTGGACTGTGCACAGGACTTCAGTGCAACATGCTCAGTATGTCTGATTCACAAAACCACACTCCGAAAACATGGGTTAATTCCTTTATTTAACTTTAAAATCTAAAGCACTCTCCTCCCATAATCTATTTGCATGAAAACACATCTAAAGATCAAGCAAATTGCCAAAGTAGCTATTGTGGAATCTCATTTGTTCCTCAGCACTGCTGGACAATAACTAGAAGATATCTGCAATAGCAGAAGCCAAACACAAGCTAAGAAGGACCAACAGTACTGTGCTGTCACCACTTGATTTCTGTGATTCTGCAGAGAGGAAAATTAAGTTGTAAGTAATTACACAATCCATTAATACCACAAACCACACAGCACACTAATTATGACATTTCAAAATACATTAAAAAATTAGAAAATGCATATTTATTCTAAACCAGGATTTTGAAGTTCTCTTCCACAGTTATTCCAATGAAATGCTCAAATTTAGCAGTATCTTAACCTGGCATGTCTGGGGAAATGCTGACACTAAAAACCATACCCTCTGAACAATGCAAACAAAAGGCTCTCTCCTTTTTCTAGAGAGAAATGTAATTCAGAACTAACATTCAGAGATTTCTGTAAATACTTCTTCAACCTAATAAATTCCCTCATACCCAACTGCTAAAAAGCAGTGTTATAGTTTCTGAAGTTGCTTAAAAGCAACTTACAAGCTTGCTATATATTTGCTCTCCAGACTGTTATAACCTGTGATGAGTAACCCGTGAGAAAAACAGGTGCAGGGGGTAAAAATGGAAGGGTGGCAACATTCACAGACTAGCGCAAACTAAATCATTTCTCTAACGAGAAATAAAAGGCACTGCAGAAAAAAATATTCCAGAGGACAGACGACTGTACCTGCAGCCCAGCTCTGCTATATATATAGCCAGAAGGTCGTAACGATCTTTATCTTCCTCCTTCACACGCGCTCACCCATATAACAATGGCAACACGGACTTCACCTCAAACTTCACAAGTTAACTTCAGGTGGCTGCCTGTCTTTTCGTCAGTTCCTGTGTTTGCTGGTGTTAACTAAACATCTTTACCTAACAGCAAGTAAAAACTCTACAGTACTTATTTTCCCTTTCTCACAGTCACTCTGTCATTCAAATGAGGATGCACCTCATGCTTAGGAAACAGAAGCGTTACGTTTTACTAACAAAGGGTTAAGGACTTTAAGTCAGTTCAACTGACCTTGGTATGACTTACCCACAACAGTCAGCTCTTCACTAACACAGATGGTTGAACTGATGCTGCCAATGTTTTAAGCTCAGAAAATGCTTTTAATTTTTTTTTTATTATTATTATTATTTCCTCATGCTGTGTTTACTGTTTTACATATGCCTCTGACTGCCAAGGAATTGTTAACTAATCACCATGAGATTCATTTTGTTAATGCACAGCTGGGTACTTGGTCATGCAACATCTGCTTCTCAGCATTTCTGCTTTTCCTTATCTATTAGGAGTTACTAAGAAAGCAGCCTCAACAGAGCATGTGGAAGCTGAAAGTGGTAAATGAGTTTATCAACAAATGGTGATTAATATTGGAACCTTCGGACTACTAATGAGTGCGTGTGTCTCACAGACTGAAGGGACTAACTAGAGCAGACAGGCAGCAGGTAAGAGACATTCTCATTACCCCCTCCCCAGGCATTTATTTGAGGTTACTTCAGCGGAGGAGGAGAGCACGAGGCAGAATCGTGCAAGCTGCCCTCCCAGCAGCAGCCTCACGTTCCCGAGCAGTCTCGGCCGCAGCAGGCGCTGCACCCGCAGCCAGCGGCAGCACCGTCGGACGGGCAGCGCCAGGATGAGCCGCCTCGATGGTGTGCCTGCCGCAGAGTGTGGCAGCGGCTCCTCTCCAACACCCAAGCCCCCTCAGCGACCGCCGGCACAGCTGCCTACCTTACAGAATGTGGCCCGCAGTGCTCAGCGACTTTGAACAGATTTAGCTGCTGCCTCTCATCTGCGCTTTTGCCTGCTAAATATTATCAAAAGAAGCTAAAAGAAAGACCTGTAAGATTTCCAAAGGGAGACTTTTACCAGATAATCTTTTAAGAAGTATTTCTGCTATAAAGTTTCAGAACATCTGCAATTTGAGAGACTGGCAGATTAAAAAGGGCAAGTAACCCATTCATTAAAAGTATAAATCTGGCTTTAATAAACAAAACTTATGAACATTAAATAAAACTCACTCTTTCATTACTACCTACGTAACCTTCTAAGCAGACGCAGATCAGTTCTACAGAAGATTAAATTCTAGCAAGCTGTGTTAGCGTTCATTCATTTATAGAGGGGTCATTCTACATAGGAAACATGGTACGAGTGTCAATTATTTTTATCTTCAGAACAAACTTCCGCTACTTGAAAACATCTTTAAACTAGAACTACCTGAAGAAGAGTGGCTGAACAAAGACAGCAACTTCACAGTAAGACAACTGTCACTTTCATTTTTACCTAGTGCTTTCTATCATAAGAATGAGGCTATGTAAGTCTTATACAACCTAAACAATCTGATTTTAAAAGGTCCTTATCACCCATGACTGTAGTCAAATACAAATAGCAACATATCACCTCACTTACTGGCAACTTCCAAGCCACTCATTCTCCCTTCTTTGTGTACAATAAATGGCCACAAAATTGACGTAGCAGCAGTGAACAAGAATTAAAACCTAAAGAAGAGAAAAAAAAAAAACTGATCTCTGGCAGATATCTAAAATAACTGTGTGAATGATTATCTACTAGATCATCGGTGATCAACTTTCACCAGTTGATTTCAGTTTAATTTTTGCCTCCAGAAGTTCTACACATGGTAGATGTCTTAAACAAAATAGTAATGCTTGTATAGACTATGCGACAGGAAGGGTCATTCAGTTACAATCATAAAAGTTTCACATTGAGAGAGCTTAGCTCTTGGATTGTGGTGCATTCAGTTCGGGAAGCTTGCCAATCATCGTCTTCATGCAGCTGTCTCCAAAGGCTGGACTCATTTATATCTGCTTAAAGAGCTCACTAAATTCAAGACTGACACAGAAATGGAATTCTCATAAGAAAGCACTTCAAATAACAAGACAGCTTTGAAGGCAAAGCCAAATCTAATTTCTGTTCTCAATTCACAATCAATCAGAAGGCAGCTATGTATATACACCCCAATAGGAAAACCAAAACTGACAGCACAGTAGTCTTTTCCTGTATTTATTGCATCATTTGCTTTTCTGTCACCCTTGTCTGACCATATAGATTCTGGAGTAATCTCTTTGAAATGCTTTAGTATTGCCAGAGTACGGTCTTTCACAGAGCAGATATTTCTGCTACCCACAATAAATACTTATTAAAATGCTTCCTTATTCAGAGCCTGTACATGGTACTTTCAGATTTACTTGCACTATTTACTTTCAGATTTACTTGCACTATTTTCTCAAGACAAATGAACTCAAGATTAAAATAAATAAACAAATAAAAATCAGCCTTGAATTGTGAATGCTCCAAAGGTTTTATCACCTCTGGAAAAATTCCATTGCCTGAACCTCATGCCTTGCTGATCTCTCCCTCCTGTCAAAAACGGACAGTGTTAAATGCAGCCTCTTCAGTTGTACAATCCCTCCAGACCATGACCTTAGCACCCAGGCGTCGCTTTGGAGCAGCCAGTCAAACAGCATGGCAGAAGTGGGATTTTGAGTTTGGTCTTGAAATGAACAGAGTCAAAAGAGCACTTCCACCTTTATTAGAAATGCCAAACTGGAGGAACTGCCGTAACTGCTTTCCAGCTTTAGTTGACCTTTAGTACCAAATTTGCATTTCAATCTATGTAATATCTGTTTAAGCATGGCAGAACTACAGAGAAGAACACGGAAAAAAAATCCACAACTATCGCCACCTCCATAGGCCAGAATGAAGTGAAATATTAACAGCAATCCTCAGAATATTTCCTGTAATTTCAGTAATCCCTTCAGAGGTTAATGGGCTGCTCTTTCTTATTCACTCTTTCCTGACAACGGTTGTTTTCCAAAGTTTGTAGTAGATTTCTGCTGTATTTGAAACACTTCCACCTGGCTCTATCCTGATGTCAGTAAAAACATTCTGAACCACCATTTATCTGCGAGACTTCTCAAGATGCCCCAGAGCTGAGGCCCGACGGCCGCAGGCAGCCAGGATGGGCAGGCAGCGCTGTGCAGCTGTGCCCGCACCTTGACAACGGCTGAGGAAAGGCAGCCAAAAGGGACACAATCATAAAGCATTAGCAGCTGCACCTACAAGGTGAACACAAACCAAATACACCGGGTGAGATCCTGTTTTCACTAAAGATGGCAGAAGCCGCACAGTAAATCCAAAGGGGCCAAAAGCTCACCTCTCCGTTTTGGGGTCAGGCCGCCCAGCACGACGGGCCCATGGGCGCAGAGCCCAGGCCTGGCTGCTGCCCGCTGTGCCGGCTCGCAAGGCCTCACCCGCCTCGGCTCTCTCCAAAGGAACTCATTTTCCCTCCTCCGAAGCAATCAAAGGTACCAAGAAAGGTACAGAATTTGGAGGTTTATTTATATATTTCTCTTCACAGAAGTCAAATAATTCTTTGTGGGCCTCTGGAGCAATCTAAACAGAGTTCCCTGTCCCCCGTTTCGTAACACTGACATGTGTGCCACTACTTCCCCAGTACAGTCACTCTGCTTGACAGGTTTTTTCCCCTCAAAGGCTGTAAGAAATTTCCATCTGTTCACATACCTAGGCAGAAAATATGCAGGAAATCCAAATTAGATGCAAGAGGGTAAATACTGTTTTTACCAGAAATTAAAATACTACCCAGATCAAAATCTGCCAAAAGGACAAGTCCTGATGAAAAATACCCAAAAAACTGCAAGTTGCCATTTTATTTGGCTGTAGAATGAATTTGATGCATGAAAACAAAGACTTAATGCCAGCCTGCAAGTTTAAAAGCCATCGACCTGGGCAGTTACACCAAAGACGTGGAACAACCTTCAGGCAAGCTCAGCAGGACTTACTTTGGGCACAGAAACCGCGGCTTCAAAATGGCAACAGCTTTAGGTCAGGCATTTTGCAAGACTAAGCAATGCCCCAGTAAGTGCCCCAGAAAACACCCTACCTTTCTTCTCCTAACAATTTTCTCTTCCCTCCTAATTTTACTCATCATATCAATTCATAATCAGGGAGTAGTTGCATAGCTAGTACTTCCTTGTTATTAAACAAAAGCATTTGAATTCCAAAATTCACAGCTCAGTCCCTATTGGCAGCTATACAGAAACAGCAAAGAGAAGAAAACAGATGTCTTGCTGTTCAAATAAATAATGTGCTGAAACAAAGACTAGCTTTTCTTTGTCTGCCAGTTTAAATTCTTAATAAGAATCTAACTGGGCTTTCCTGAAGGCACTGTCAGAACATGCAGGTGAAATCAACGCTGTATGTGTTTGGTACGATGGACATCAATATATGCTGCGAAAGCTCAGCACCTCTTTACACTGTGCACAGTGGAGGGGTTTACTGTGTCAGGAGGAATATACCTGAAAAGAGGCAACTGCCTGATTTCTTACTGTTATAAAAAAATCCATGACCGATACATAGGTTAAGAATAAATTTTAAAGTGCAATATTTCAAATATCCTCTGCTTAAACAGCAGATTTTATTTTTATCTCCACATAGTTATTAAATATAAGAAAATCTGCACACCTGGCATTTACAACCTCTACTTCCAGGCAACAGCGAATACTAAATCTTTCGAGATCACTGCAACTTGCCAGAAGTAAGGGCCCAATGCATGTCTGAATTCTAAATTCCTCAGGTAAGATTCAAATTTTTGTCAAAGACTGCCTTAAAAAAAAAAAAAAAGAAAAAAACCACTTCCTCATTATTTTTTTTAATTCTACATCTTTTATATATTCTTTTTTTTTTTTTGCTATGAAATGCTGAATATTGATTTTCCATTTTCTCTTCATAAACTCTTTTGCAGAGTTTCTTGGTTCTGTGTAGGATTTTTTTTTATTGTGGTTGTCTTAAAATCTCTCTCAAAACATCAGGTCCCATACTGTGGGTATACTTTACTAAAATTCAGTTTCAAAAATTTTGAGGTACTAAAAAGCTAAAAAAACAGCAAGCCTTTAAAACTACTTTCCCATTTTCCCATAATGATTAATTCTGGAAATAGAAAAACTCGTCTCTCTCCTCTGTTTTTAAACAAACTTTAAACAGTTTTCTTATGCTTAAGTAATAACTGTAAATACTGAACAGCATAGAAGTTACCATGCATGAACAGGCATAGTTTTCCTTTGCAGTTTCCTTAATATCCAACATCTCTGAAACCCTACAAACCAGAAAGAGCAACAGACCTCTTAACAACATAGTTCAATTAAGAAAAAAAAAAATCAGATGTATTTGCCAAAAGGCAACAAATAATGATTTCAGAACAAATTGTATGCCCCCTGAAGGTGATTCAACAAAGCAGAAATTGATTTAAGTCTTTCTTTTTTTTTTTCCTGCACTTCACCCAGTGCAAGAAGAAAAACACAGAAAGAACTTCCTCGGGTAAAAACCCTTTTACTGTTCCTACAGTATGACATTCCACATTATGTATCAGAGATTGATGACTGAATGGAAGAATATTCCATTTTAGTAAACTCTTAACTTGAAAGAAAAAGCAGAGAACGGTTGGTAGTTTCTGAATACTTGAAAACTTCCCTGTGGATGTACTACACACACTCGTGTACAAATACAGACAGATAGAGAGGTTACCAAAAAAAAAAAAAAAACAGGATACAGTAGCACGGGGCTCCTCCTGGCCCCAGAAGGGACCACCAAGATCCCTGAGTACTCTGACAGATGTGCTACTTGCATCAGTCCTACTCCTCACTGTCTGAACAGCGGTCTGCTCCCAAAGGCCAACATTCAGATTCTTGGACCCTTCAATTCTGCAATTAAGCATCCCCTCACGCTCATTCCGTCTCTCCTTTGTTATTTGATACATATTTTCTTAGCCTAAGACTTTTTATGTTTATGGTCATCTTCCAGGACTATAATGTCTTCCCTCACACTTTTCAAAAATGTTGAAATAATTTGATTTTACATAGCATTCAGCACTATATATTAAATAGCAGCCCATTCACAAGCAATTCTATAAACGTTCGTGTTTGTTCCTGAGCAGCGTAGTTCCATGCCTATGGATGAACCAGGAGAAAACCATTACTTTCCCCCTTCCTAACAGACACACTCATGTTGCCATTTTTTTCTTCTGGAATTTGTGCTAAAATCAGAACTGTTTCACAGCTAATCACAGTTTATTAAATCAAACCAAATTACAGGCACAGTACTAGTGATCTCCAGTCACCAGAGAGCTCCAAATCTCAGTAGATAAGGAACCATCTGAATAGCACAAACATTTCTGATGCTCTTTTCAGAAAGGAATTCACAATTCCAATGGCAGACGACTAACACTGGGAAGCAGCTTTACTTCACTGATTCTTCTGGTGGTTGTCCTGTAACAGCATCTGCTCTCTTTAATACAAGAACGAGAGAGGATGAAGATTTTCATTTAAGCAAGTGTCTTCCAGTACCAATGTTCTCTCAAGGCTCTTATATGTCTATGATCACAAATAGATTCCAGTTTCCCTTGGATCTCACATCAAGTTACTTCAATTTACATTAGAAAGGTGGATTTTTTTTCTGGTAATTTCTGCTGGATATTGAACTTGAGTTTACAGGTACCATAATTTCCGCATAATAGTTAGGAATTTACCCTCTTCAAAATGAAGGTAACACAGAAAGTTCAAAATTCACGCAAACAATTTTTCTAATAGAAGTAACGCGATAGTAGAAATTCTATAGTCTAGGAAACACAAGCAGAAAAAAAGGCCAGTGTGCAAATGCATTCATTATCATATGCAAGCAGACAAAAAAGAGATCTAATGCAAAGTTAGATAAAGTGCCAGGAAACATCAAGCAATTAATCACTACATGACCGCTACATGACCAGTATTAAATTAAGAACTGTGCAAATCACTTATCCATGCTCATATCTAAAAAATGTACTAAGAACGTTGTTACAACAAAACAAGTTATCTGTAATTTACAAATATTCATTACTGAAGGTTCAAACCACAAATCTGCATGTTCCACTAAACCCAAAGCAGACCCTGACACAGACAAGGCCTTATAAATATCCACCTACGGGAAGACACCAAATGCAACCCGAGCTGTAACCGCAGTGCACCTAACCAGCTTTTCAAACTGCTACACTTCACTCATCATTTCATTTACATGCGAGGTTACATGTGGGTGACACAATGCATCTGTACTAGTGGGCTGTAGATTACCTAAACTCATATTTATATGATACAGAGACCCTGAGGCAGAAGACAAGTAGTCCACCACTCTCCCACTGCCTTTTGCAAGTTATTTACAAAGGTAGAAAGATTAATATGAAAGATTCGTATTAATCAGACACCAAACTAAGTGGCAGCAACGGTACCTTAAGGCTGAATAGAAAACATACCTTTTTCCCTTACGTTATTCGGTAGCACAGTGACAAAACAGAGAAAGAAATTTAGAGATTTATGCTCAAAACCCAGAACTCATTTTGAATCCATACACTTTACATAAGTTAGAAAAGATGTTACTGGCTCAGGGAGATCCAGATGTCCTGAAATATTTTGGAGAATGGAGCACAACAAAAAGATATAACATGCAGTATAATATAAAACCATACAGTCCCCTGCAATTATTCACTGTTTTTATGAACATTAAGTGTCCTATCCTAATGAATTCATTTAAGTGCTAGTAACATCTCCTAATGGGCATTAATTAAACTTTTCCAGCACCTCTACCTTCACTGGAGAACAGTAATTACTCACTGCTGTCCTACAGAGAGGGAAATAAAATCCACAAGATTAGGTATTTTTACACTGAGTAAGTAGGGCAGACAGGAAAGCCTGCAGTTCAGAGGCAAGTTGCTATAGTCGGTAATTTCACTACATGAGCAATACTTCAGGCCTTGCACTGAGAAAAACAGTTTTCCTGCTGCCCTTCAGTGAGCCACAAACTAGGGTTTGATAGCACATCGGTCTGTCAAGGACATAACTGTCCATCAAAACATCACATAAAACAGTTGGCCATCATCCCAGCTTTTTGATGAAGTTTAACCACAAGTCAGGTAGACACGTCAACCTTTCATACCTATCAATGAATACATTTTAAAATTATTTATAAATATAGCGTATTAATACTTCTACAGTAAGTGATTTAAAACAGGAAAAAAAAACACATACATGAGTAGCAGTTGAAGATGTCAGATCTTGAATAATGGACCAGGGTAATTTTTATTTATCCATACAAAACTGTTTTACACAACAGGGACTAGCTCTCAACCTGAAATATAATCATAGCAATTTTGTCTTCAAGCTTAGGTCATTTGTATTTTTTGTCATATACCAAATACATTGCATTAAAGCTCACATTACAAACATTATCTTCCAAAAACATTGCAAATGTGAAGCACGGTCAGGGTAATACAAATTTCAAAATATTACTCAGCAATGGAGTGACACAGCTTTTTACACATGGGCACTTCCACCTGATGGTACCCACAGCACCAAGCTGTTTTCACAAACACAGTTCTCCCAGCATCAAAGCATTTACAATCTAATCTCACTGCAAAGAAGATTAGTGAAATTACTGAGCAGTAATAGTTCCAGCAACAGAGGTAAAAATACTTCACTGGCACTTTTGGTCAGCTGATTTCTGAGGAATTCTTTAGACCAATAAAGGACAAAACAAGCCATTAAACATCATTCCCCTGGATTAATATGGGACCCTGCTTCCCTCTTACATAACGGGATTTTGAAATTCCTCTGAAGTACATGCATTAGGAGGAAATCGTCTCTACAGACCTAAAACTTTAGGGCTTAGTTATTTCCTGATAGTTTTGTGGTTTTAGAGGAAATAAACTGAACGTTAATCCTCTTGGATTTAATGAGTAGTACCAGCAAACTCTGCTTCTGCCTGTTAGCAAACCTTCAGCCTGGGAGAAGGTCACTGTAAACTTGGCCTATAACCAAACCAAAGTTGCATCTACTGGCAATGAAATCTTAAAGACAGGGGGAAGGCTTACGTGATTTGGGTGTTCTTGTTCTTTATTTCAGCAAAAACTGTGTCAGAATTATTTAAAAATTCACCTATGTCTAGACTTTTTCATACAAATCACTTAGCACAGTAGAAAAATACCTCATCAGCATGCTGACTTACACTGAGCTCAAATTATTTGTCAATGGTTTTATATATATATATATATATATTTAATAATTTCAGAAAAAGAAATAACTTACATAAGTGCATCTCTGAATTCAGCTGCAGGATGAAGCTGGTAGGCCACCAGCTGTGCAAACATAAGAAATGTGCCAAACAGAATAAACCAGCCCTCATTCCTACTTCGATTGTATTTATGTTGCGATCTTCCACTAAATCTTGCAGGAAAAACGAAAATTTATACTGAAGCAGGCGCTTTTGCTTTCTATTTTGATCTGTTTTCCTGCTTAACGCTCACTGAAGTTTTACTCTTGACACCACCCACCTCCTATGCACTTCTTCCTTTCAGAATGCAGTGTATGGGCAAGACACTATACAAATGACTTTTTCTAAAGACTACTACAAGTAGAGCAACTATTTAAGATAAAGAATGCCTTTTAAAGGGGCTTTCTGTACTGAAGGAGACAGCGAACCAGCTAGTCATCTAAAGATTAGCTACACTTCATTTTGCTATCTTTAACTTTTGTTAAAAACATTATGCAAAACAAAAGCACAAAGTTGCTCATCAGTTGCTTTGTCTATTTCTTTTTAACTTTTACTACTAGTCTTAACCACTACAAGAAGTTTATTTTCCAGGATCTTACACAAATAATTTATTTGTGCTTAACACTGAATCAGATTATTTTTTTCTTAGGATATCAAGAAGTAGAACTGGTTTAATTATCTGGTTTCTTCCAGTAGCCTGATTTCATGAGTTAAGAGAACGTTGCAGATCCCCTAAGATCTATTTAATTGCAGATCCAAATACCTTGGGCCATGTTTTAAACTCTACTGGGACCACGTTGGTCAGTCGTTAGCGGCCGCACCACTCTCCGCTACAGATGCTCGGCAGGAGGGGTTCTCAGCTCACGGCCACTGAAGACTGAGACTCCCTGAGTGACTCTTGCAGTGTTCACAAAACGTTTCAGTAAAGCAAACAGACCGAAAAGGGGCTTAACTTTGCTATACGAGATTTGGTGACACTAGAAAATAATGAAGAACCCACAGAGATGAACAAGTTGAAAGTTGCTGCTCTAGAGCAAACACACTTTCTACCCTAAGATTATTTCCACTAACAACTTAATTTGATAAACTACATCACCATATCAAGCCGTAATTAAGCAGCTACTTCAGATGGAATTTTTCTTCTCATCTGTTCTTTCATCATCAACATGAAAGAAGATTTTTTTACAAACATGTTTCTTCTGGCCAAGCACAAAACTGCTGCATATTTTACTGGGCGCCGCTCCCATCTCCACGCGGGCAATCTGCTGGCACGGCAGCGGCGCGTCCGACCTGAGTGCTCCTGGCTGCAGCTGAGCCGGGGCTCGGGCAGATGCTTCTCGCCCCAGCACAAGCGCAGCATTTCCACACCACCTTCCCTCTGCACGCAGCAGCGCAGCACTCGTGCCCGCGGCCCGCCTGCCACAGGTTGAGAGAGACGGCTTTGGAAGACCCTCCGTCCCACCTCCCCGCACCTTCTCCAAGGCGAGGGGAAGACGGCACCTGGAAGATGCCCGTAGGCCACAGCTGGATAGGATTCCAGCACAGTGCTGCAGGGAGAAATAGGCAGCCACAGACCCACAGAGGAAAAGCCCGGGGCTGGTCACAACAGCCACCGCAGGCCCCAGTGCAACCACCCCTGATTATGCCCACAGAACATGCAAAAGCTGATGAACCTTTCAAATGGCAAGCAGATGAGTCCTGGCAAACTGGTCTGCATCAAATCACATGCTATGCCCTCCCCTGCATACTAAAGCAGTCCTTAATAGAAGGGACACAATTTGAATCCCAAAATGTAATGAACACTGAAACTCTCGCAAAACACAACTGTGAAATGATCCAAGTCCAAGGGAAACGCAATTTTCCCTAAACGCTTTGTCAAAATTCCTCTGACAAAGGCACTGGGGACATTTCAGTAGAAACTCAGCTCTAAATCTATTCTTCCATATTTCTATATTCATAGCCTGATGTGCAGGCTACACTACCAAGTAACTATAGCTGCTTTCCAGGGCAATTTTTGGCAGATGACTGCAGAGATCTCCTGCCTTACATTGTAAAATCCAAAAGGGCCTTTAGTGTTCTTCATAGCTCATAGATAGTGGCAGACGTTGCATACCTTAAACTGAATTTGCTTACCAGAAAGTAAACAACACTGGAACATACCAGCCATTCATTTTTATTTCCATGACATGAGATCTTTATTTAAATTTACACTACAAAGAAGTGAAATGTCTAGTGGCCAGGCTTAAAAATGCACGTGGGTTGTTTGCTGGGTGGGCAAGGAGGGGATCATGGTTGTTCTTTCAAGTGACTTCAATGTTTAGTCTGTGATGGATCTTAAATCAAGAACTTCTAGAAGTGTTTTTATGTAAACGCATAATAGCCTGCGAACAGCTACTGAATGTTGCAAACCTACAAGCCAAGAATACGGGATGGATTAAATGTCACTCAGATTCATATTTTCCAGATGCAATAACATGCATTTGGTTAAACGATCATTTAAGAAGGCTAGTTTATTTAAAAAAAATAATAAATCCAATTTCCTATTCTTTACTTCCTGTTAGCAAACCTCACAAATCACCCTCAGAAACAGGCAGGTCTCCACCTGGGGTTGCCCTCTCCGCCACAGGACCGGCCACAGTCTTGGGGCAGTTGCCAGAAGCAGCCCTGCACAGCGCCCATGGGTGCTGCGAGGCTGCAGCCCGGTTCGTGGCTCCTGCAGCAGCACCACAGCCGGGCAGCACCAAGGACGAGGAACCGGGAGGTGAACACCCGGGGCCTGGTGCAGCCCTGGGGCCCTGCGCCCAGGCTGCCCTCGCCCCTCAGCCCTGAGCAGCTACAGAAGGCCCCTCCAACAAAACCAAGGTGGAAGGATATCACATCCCCACTTCACCCAGGAAACCTCAGACACACATATGAATGTTGAGGGCTGCGGTGGTTTCTGGGCGACTCTGACAGACATTTCTGTGATCCAGCCCCAAGACTTGGGGAACAGGTTTTAAAACATCGACACAGAAGCAGCCAGGCTCTGCTCTCTGCTCAGTGCACTTCAAGAACTTTACCCAGGCACAGACGTGTCCGTATGTGTGGGGATCCCACAAGTTTCTACAGCTCCCACTTGGCTGACAAAACGAAGAAGTTGTAAATAACAGTGCATGGGAGGGAAGTGTTCCCAAGTCTTCACTTTGAAGAGTAAACAAAGCAGGAGATATACAGGAATCATAAGAAAAAAGCTAAACATCTGTGCCTTTCTGTACAGTGTTCTGAATTAGCATGTACAAGTCAGTAAAGCTGTAAACGTTACAAGGCTTAGCCAAAGTTCAAACAATTACTGAATCTCGATGAACCCTACTTCAGTGGCTGCTCTAGGCACAGTAACACCTGTAAAAGCATTTTCTGTTATCACCAATTATTTGCTGTCGCTTACCTCCTTCTATTTGTGTTGCGAGAGGAGCAACAAACCCCTAGTCCTGCTCTTCTACACAGCACGTTCCCGTTCCCCGCATTTGTTTCCTTCATGCTCTGCTTCCACCCTTCTCTGTCTCATGGCATAGGGCTTTTTCCACGCGGCCGGCGATCCTTTTCTTCTCATCTCCTCTACCCGTGGCTATCTGCGGTGAGGCGAGCAGTCACCCTCCGAGCGCCCCACGCTCCGACAGCCGC
This sequence comes from Anser cygnoides, assembly GCF_040182565.1. Lineage (NCBI taxonomy): Eukaryota > Metazoa > Chordata > Aves > Anseriformes > Anatidae > Anser > Anser cygnoides. The sequence continues at coordinate 6,532,321 of NC_089897.1, read as the reverse complement.
TCGCGCCTTGCTCCGGCCGTGCCCCTGCCAGACCCAAGGCGCCCCACGGACAAGGGGCTGCTACTGGGCTCCTCCGAGCAGTACCGGGCAGATCGCGGCCCGGCCCGGCCGACCGAGCACACCGCACACGTAGGAGCTTTCTGGCAACCGCTGCTGTAGTAAGCCTTTGGTTTAGGTTCTTGTTAGGACAATGCTAGTCTGGATTTATAAGAAAGCATTTTCTCTCTTTCCCAGTGGAGTGGGTTCAAGAAGACAACTTTAGTAATGGGTAATTCACATACAATCACATTAACCTCATGGATTGTCTTCACCACCTTTTTGAAAGAATAATTACCATGCAGGTAGAAACAACATTTATAGACAGCCATACCAAAAAAAGAGGATAATTCTGATACTTATATAGCATCCACAATCCATATTCATAATACATCAGCTGTTAGTCTGATTGTATTTATTACCAAAAGCCAGTAATGAAGCAGCACTGAAGTAGAACACAATAAAAATCAATATTCAAGTGTACCATGATCTGACAGACCTGGAATTCAAGTTTTACTTTTTTAATACAGGTAACTGAAGAGAGATGGTTATCCAGAGCTTAAAGGAATTAACGCATTACTTCCATATTGTAAATTATTTTCATGAGATGAATCAACTTACACTAGCTAGACTACTATTCAGCAACTGAAGAGTGACACAGGATTGATAATAAACACACTAGTGATTTTCAATTTGAGGAAGTTACATTCAATTAAAAGCAGCCAATAATTCACAAAAAAATTACAAGCTCATGAGACATACATATTGAAAAATAGCTTCAAGCAAGCATTTTTGACAGCTCACTCGGAGAAAGCCCACTGTCGTATCTAAAAGCCTTGGTGTGCTTTGCAAATGAAATTACATTTCCACATAAGATCATTACTTTAATACATTGCATTTGTATATGACAAAAGCACGGTGACATAAGTTTGAACAAAGGATTGCTATGATTTTATTTCATCTTGAAAGCTACACCTGAACTAAATCACCCAAATTCGCATCAAATAGCACTGATGCAAATTAGTATAGCTTGTACAGAGGTTTTGACTAGTATGGAAAAATTAAACTCCAGTGTCCCTGCACTCGCAGCACCCACAGTAGCAACCCCTTTCTTCCCTCAGTGCCTTGACAACAATCTCCTTGTTACCACGCAGACGAGCGCCCTTGCTGGATTACTCCCCTTTCCACCAGAAGAATACGCTCTTGATTTTAAGACTGATGAGCTTGGAAGCCAGCCCAACATATTCAGCTACTGCTCGCATGTCACCTGGGAGCTGGTCCCATTCCCCCACCGCAACCCACTAAGGGCCCAAACCAGAATAATTCAGCACAGACTCTAATACCCATCAGCAACAGAGAAGGTGAATTATGGAGAATTCTGGTTTCGAAGACTGGTATAGCAGATCAATACAAATCTGCAGTCTTCCCACTGCATTTCCTCTCACCTCCTGTTCAGCTGAACTAAATAAGGAATTTACTCTCAAATACAAAGTGCTCATATTTTTCTTAATCCAAATCCAGTACTACCAGGAATACCATTGCCTTAAAGAAGAAAACTGTTCCCATTCAGGGAACAATGTGCAATTTAACTCACAGTCCATGAACATTATAAGATATTTCTTAAAAGGAAGCATCTTGAATTAAAAACAAGAACCAGAAGAATGAATTCAAAAGACTTTAAAACAGAGCAACAATCAAAACTAGAGTAATTTTTTCAGCTGTCAATTTGAATGCATAATCCTTTTTATATTTTTAAGACATTTTAAAGAACAATATCTTGAAGCAGATGTTATAATAATAAAGGAGCATGGTGCAAAGCAAGTTAAACAAGCACAGCTTGTTTATTTTGGGAAAATTCTAAAATGACAGTTTTGTTTTGAAGCGCCTTCTAAAAGTAAAAAAAAAAAAAACTTCTTTGAAAAAATTAAGGAAATTGAATCTTCTAAGACAATAAAAAGAATAAAAAGACAGCCATTTTCTACAACTGACTAGCATTTCATTAAAGCCAGCCAGGAATTCAAGAGCAATACTTAGACAAGAACTATGAAGTAATCTGTAGTTGAAATCACAGCTTCTAACAAAGATTCACGTTTTATTTCATTCTTGGCTTCATTCACATAGAAAATAAAGTCTCCTGCTATTGTAGAATAGTGGCAATGGACAGTTTCAAGGATTTCAAACAAGTTAGTTCTATGCCAACGTGTAAACCTAAGCTGCTTTTCTTTTTTTTTTTTAAAGGAAAAAAACCCCTCCTTATTGCAACCAATAAACATATGTGCAAAAACTTCAATCAAAGCTGTCTACCTGAATAAGAAAATTTTCCTTCCAGGAATAACTGGAATACAAGTGCTCAGTTGTTCAGTTCTAGTGTAATTCCCATGCCCCACAAGGAGGAGACAGGGACACTGGTGGCAGCTTTGAAGCTCACAAACTGGGAGAGCAGACGCTGCGCTACCGGCTCCTCCGCCAGCTCAAGGTAAATGCTGGTCTTACTCTGTGCTGTTCTGCCAGGTCTCTCCTGAGAGACATCAGCAAACAAACAGGGAACAGAATGGCTCTCCTGAAGGGAACAAAAAAGTACAAATTAAAACCATGGTGTTAAGCAGCACAGTAGCAAAAACCACATGAGGCCTCGTTATCATTTGAAACTAACACGCTAAGAAAGAATAGAATAATGAGAGCCAGTGAAATCACAGTACTCATTGCAGTGAGATTTAAACAAAGGAGTATGTGAAAGGGAATGGCAGCACGTCCTATGCCAAGAATAACATGTTTATATAAAGATGAATAGGAGAAACAAGACTACAAATTACATACACATACTAATGCTAATACCAATCCCTTGGCAAGCGCTTGATGGTCCCCTGCATCCACACACCTGAGATGCAAACTAAGAGCTTTTAGTGCAAGGTGGCTCTCGCAAACTGCTACGTGATGCACCATCGCTCTTGCCAATGCTGGACGAAAGTGACATCGCCCAGCTGAAAGTTTCTTATTCAGGTTTCTTTATAAAGATAGCACATCTGTCTTCTGCCCACTTTCACTAACCTGAGATACCCTACACATTTGTTATAGGAAACAACATGTACATTTATTTTTTATGTTTTTACCTCCAAGTGTGGTAAAATGAATCAACCTTTTCTTTTTTATGGGTCAGTCTCTCATGCTTTCTCAAACAGGAGGGACCGTTTTTCAGACCAGCACCCAGAAGACCACTGCCCGGTGTGCACGAAGCCTGAAGGACCCGAGCCGACTTCCTCATCTCCCCGGACTAGCACAGTAACACACTGGTCTGTTTAATCACCAAGCTGGCCTACTGCCAGCTTTCAGAGAAACACAGAATTAGGGTAATGCCTTTCCTCAGAGAGGCAAAATTATCCTAGTGTGTATTCTGATCTCTGTTTTAACACGGCACATTTAGAATTCATCAGATTTTGTGAAAACAGCCTCTCAGTGCTGTGTGCGCTCCTCTCTGCCTTAATTGCCAAACATGCAAATGTTTACCCCCACACAGAGGCTCAGCGCCTACCTCAAGCACAAAAGAAAATGTAAATCAATCTTACGTACTCAGCTGCAAGTATTATGTCTGAAGCGCCGCATCCTGGCCTGAGTCACTGCACTGTCATCTCACGCCTCCGGCTTCAGGGGAAGGACCCCGCGCACAACTGGCCTCTGAACGCTTCCCTCCACTCCTTTTGGTAACGGGCACTTCACAGATTAATTACTACACAATTTCACAGTCACGTGAGAAAATGCATCTTACTGTTTTCTGGTAAATCTGTAGTAGACTTTGATCCGGAGAGCATTTTGGTTAGGTAAGGCCTTGATATCCTCAAGATTCCTATATCCTGAGAACGTTACATGATTTAGTGAAAGATATTGACACAAAAACCAAATTAGTTCGGTACCGAGAACTTCAGAGTTCTACATCCACCCGTCGGTCATCTCACTTTGTGTACGAACGCATCGCAAGCCAGAGTAAAGCAACAGACCTGAAGCCGCAACGGACATCGAGAGGCTGCGGGCTGGCTGAGTGCACGCAGCAGCAACGCGCCTCGGCGCCGCACCGGGGGGCAAAGGACCGAAAAAGATCCCGTGAGTGTGAACGGGGAGGTCCTCCAAAAGCCCCATCTGGTAAAAAAAAAAAAAAAAAAATCCTAACCTGAACTGAACTTACTGCATATGTCAGAGAATCCCCAGTGGAGGTCACCGATAATGCCCCCGCTGGAGAAAAAGTCTTAATCACAGCTGAAGCTGTGACAGTCAGCTATGAAATAAACACATAGGAAATCAAGGTTTAGTAGTTTCAGGAGCACCGAGACTTTAAAAAAAAATAAATAAATCAAAAGATAGTCTGAAGGGGACTTTTAATCATTTGGAAGCTCACTGCGTTTCTTGATTACAGACCAATTTAGTTACAACAGAGTTGATATCCGTTCTCCAATAATCAAGGGACAAAACTCCACAGGGTTTGGAAGTGGAAGAGCAGCATGACTCTGCTTGTTTCTTCCCAGATGCTAGTTACATGAAACCATAATAATTGCCACAGAGTAGCTTTATGCATCGAAGCTCCTTAGTTTGGAAGGAAAGCACATTCCTTCCTACATAGTATCTGGCAACTCAGGCTCCAGAAGGAGGAACTTGCAGATAACCAGTAATGCTTGCTGCTTTACAACTTTAAGTCTGCAACCTACTTTTGATGCATTTTAGCCACCATGCTGCCATAAAGAAAAAACGCATTCAAAGTGAGATTGTTAAGTATTTTAGCAAGTAAGCTCAGCTTCACATACAAATATTTTTCAGGCTAAACCTGAATGTCGCATGCAACCAGTCGGTACATTTACAGGATGAGCTGAGCAGTCAGAAAGATGATGGACTGACTTACTGCAAGCAAAATGCTTCGGTTTTTCCATAATGCGAATAAAAAAAATCAGAAACAGTGCCAGCTACTTACAGGGCTAATACAAGTACTAATCCAAGTGACATTGGACAGGGAAGGTCCTTGAGCCACCTGGCAGCCATCGTTTGGATGCACATAAGCAGGTGATTAGCTTGAAACCAGCATTTAACAAGTGTGGCTAAAATACAGATGCGCTCATTACGATGAGCCTGCTCATGTTAGCACGCATGCACGTACACACAAACACCACGTAGCACAAAGAGCCTTACTGCTCTGTACGGCCGTTTTTCCTCATCTGATCAAGATGACGAACGATACAAAAATAACAGCACGGTTGTAATCTCAAGCACCAACTAGAATGAAGCAATACCTAACTTTCATTTGGACAACTCCGATCCCGACATCGGTCCAGGAATACTGGCAGGAAACTCGAGAGCAGCCTTCCTGCAGGCCTCACTGCACGGCCCCTGCTGCCGAGGGGCTCCCAGCCCCAGGGCTGGGCATCTCCCACCGCCTGCGGCCCCGGCCCAGAGCGTGGCTGTGACACCAGCACTGAGCCCCGGTCTGCAGCACACTGGTCTTGTTCTGCTTCACGAGGAAGAACAGAGTGAGAGGGAAGGAAGAACTTCATCAACAAAATGGTCCTTCATTTGTGATGTGCAGTTAACAGATGGTGTTCAATTTAGCATTCATATCTTTCAAGTGTCTTATCAAACAAGACTAAACAGCATCTTGAAATTTCCATTTTAAATTTTCTATGAGATTGCTAGAAGTATCACAGACAGATTTTACTGCTGTCAACTAAAGCTGTTGCTGCCTTCAACGAAGGATGCTCAAAATAAAGCACACGTCCAGGCTCCTGACGTGCTGTCAGAGGCCACTGGGACACCTGCACCAGATTTCACCGAGAAGATGGAGCCAGCTCTCAAACACTGAGGTTGCACTTCTAAGATGTAGATGTAGGCACCGAGCATCAAGGCCTCACACTCTCCCCAAGATCAAGGGATGAGGCAACAAATTCCTCCCTGCCAGGCGGGCGGCAGCAGGACGCGGCACAGGCCCGATGCAGAGGTCACCCAGAAGCAGCGCACTGCCTGCCAGAGGCTCTCCCTGCCTTGCAGCGCATTCGAAAGACAGCATTTGGGGCTGGAGAGTAACATGGAACACGGGACCTTAAGAAGTCTGGCAACTAGGGTCTCTGAGAATTCTGCCATCCCACAAGCACCACACACCACCGCCCCCACAGCCCCTTAGCCATCGGTGCCCGTGGAGCCGCCTCCACCGTTCGGGTCAGCCAGCTTGGACCACCCCGGGCCGCTGTGGATAGAAGGGAAGCCAAAGCCAGAGTCGTGGTGCTTCTCTGAGAACGCCTTGCCAACAGCTCTCATCACACATGCCCTAATTGGAGTACTTCCACCGAGTGCTACTGTGGCAATTGAAAAAAAAAAAAAAAAAAGGCAACAAGAAAAATAGTCTGCTTTAAAATACCGCATTTAAGGACACTGAGTCTAACACCGAAAATGACTGCCAAAATCATCTGATGTGGTAAATAAGCTTGCAATATGTTCTAGTATGGAAAAACTGCTGGATCTGAAGCATGAATTTGATTTGTTCCAAAAGTTACATAAAATCAGCATAAAAATGCTACTTCTCTTTACACAACTCAACCCAGTGTTTAGTTCACAAGCCCAGAATGACTATGCCTAGTAACACCGGTCTTTGCAAGACACCAGCAGGAGTTTCCTTCTGCTGAGAAAACCGCTTCTACCTTTTAGCCAGTTCGTAATCCCCAGGAGAATTCTGCTCTCACCTTCCACCAGCAACACCGGCACGCAACAGCTCCACCCGCACCCGATTCAGTGCCTGGTGATACCTCACCGAAAGCCTGCCCGAAAACCCAGCTACACCAAATCACGTCACTGAACCAGCTGGAGAGCCTTTGAAAGCTAAACGGACTTCCTCCCACAGAAAGAACACACACTACTCACTACGCAGCGTTTATTCACGCGCCCGGTACCTTCGTTCTTCACCATGGCTTTAGCCAGCGTGCTGGCATCAGCCATCGGTGCTGCCGGTTTGCTGGAGCCCAGCACCACCGTCCAGCGGGCACCATGCTCTTCACCTTCTATCCCTCTGCTCCACAAACGACTTAAGGAACAGAACCGCACTCCTGTTTAGTGCCTCACGTTTACGACTCCTAAGGAGCATCATCTGGCTCCGGCAATTTTCTGCTCTTCATTGCATGCATTTATTTCAAATCTTTTCTGCCAGTTTTAACTTGAAAGTTTGAGACATCTCTCTGTTACGGAAAGTCCCAGTACGGGAATATCCCATTTCCCTCCAGAGTAAACACACAAGAATTTCATTTGATATTCTTAATATGGTTTCATCTTCCACTAAGTTTTTTTGAAAAAAAAAAAAAAAAAGATTTATTATTGTCTTGTCTTTAACAATTTGTTCCTTAATTTATTTATTCTTTTATTTAAAATTAGCTTGCAGCAGTTTGTTCTTTTCTAGTTTCTTCATTCAGACAGGATTTCCAATTTTTGAAGACAGACATCTCTCAAAGCCTAGCAGCCTTCTGTAGGTGCTTTTAGGTGCTGCAGGTTTCATTTTTTTAAACAGGCGATACACATCAAGACTAAGTGCTCAATCTCTGTAGCAAAGATAACTTTTAATTAGCGGTCAAAGGAGGAAACTCTGATTTAAGATACGCGTTACCCAGAGTCAAAGAGCAACCCGGGTGTTATGAAAGAAGCACAGAACAGGTGTTACACAGAGAGGCTGTAAAAGAAGTGTTTCAGGTTTCAGCCACTGAAATACTGCTATCGGTTGGGATTCAGACAAGAACAGTTTTAAGACAGCTTCCGCAGAACGCATCGAGCTCACCCCTGGATTGTGAGCAGGAAAGCAGCAGGTCTGCAGCTCGTTACGCTGTGAATCATTAACGTGTGCGATCGCAGGCACTGGTTAGCGCTCAGCACTAACCTGACGTCTGACAGACGCGTTGATAAACGGGGCTTTAGCAGCGCGATCTGATGTCACTCATTAACCGAAGCGCGCTCAGAATTAACCCGAACCCGCGGGGAACGCGAGCACGCGGACCAGGAGCTCCTCCTCGCCCCCCGCTACCGCCGGGCCCCCCCCGCCTCCAGCCGGGCCGAGGGCGCCCGGGGGCCGCGGCCCCGTCCCGCCGCGCTCCGGGAGGCGCCGCGACCCCGGCCCCGGCCGCGCCCCGCGCCCACGGGGGCGGCACCGGGCGGGACGCGGCGGGCCCCAGGGGGGGGGTTCCGAGGGGCAGCGGGAACCCCCCCCCCCGACCCCGCCCAACCGCCGCGCTCGCCCCGGGGCCCCCCGGCCCGCCCCGGGCCCGGCCCCAGCTCCGGGCAGCGCCGCCGGAGGGAGCCGCCCCCCGCCGTCGGGGAGCGCGGCCGGGCCGGGCCGCGGGGCAGGGCCGCGGAGGCGGAGGCGGGCACGGCCCCGCCGCTGCCGGGCCCCGCGCGCTCCCCCGGGCCTGCCCGCGGCCTGCGGCGCGGCTCACCTGGGCGCACGGTCTTGAGGCGCACGGGCTCCCTGAAGTGCCGGATGACGGCCAGCGCGTCGCGGTGCGTGAGGCCGCTGACGGGGGTGCCGTTCACCTCCAGCAGCACGTCGCCCGGCGCCGGCGCCTTGCCCGAGAGCAGCGCGGGGCCCGGCGCGCCCTCGCCGCCCGGCGGCAGGCGCCCCGCCAGGTACGGGAACTCGCCGCGCTCGGCGCCGCCGCGCAGCAGCTCCGGGTCGGGGCCCGCCGCGCCGCCCCAGGACACGACGCACTCCTGCACCTTGCTCAGCCAGTGCCGCTTCTTCCGCAGCGTCTTGGACATGCCGCACCTCGGCCGCCGCCCGCTCCGGCCGCGGCTGCCGCCCGACTGCCGCCCGGCCCCGCCCCTCCCGAGGCCCCGCCCCCTCCCCAGGCCCCGCCCCCTCCCCGGCCGAGCGGACCCCGCCCGCTGCACTCGAGGGGCGGGGCCTGCGCGTCACGGGCAGCGCGGAGGGCGGGGCCCCCACGGAGCGAGGCCCCGCCCGCGCCCCCCCCGCCCCCCGGCCGCAGCGCCTGAGGGGCTGCCCAGGGCTGGGCTCTGCGGGGCCCGGCCCTGAGGGGCTGCCCGGGGCTGGGCTCTGCGGGGCCCGGCCCTGAGGGGCTGCCCGGGGCTGGGCTCGCTGCCGGCCCGAGGGGGAAATTTCCTCTCACACCTGCAGAGTGGAAGCGAGAAGGCTGAGAGCTCTGTGGTGCCCAGGACCCGGACGTTATGCTTTAGGCCCCCAGGGTTGCCGTGTATCTGTCCCGCCCAGCAGAAGGCTCGCCTGCGCTTCACCTCATGAAAACGCAACTCGACCCTTTGGAGTCAGAAAACTTTACTCGCCCAGTAAACAGTGTTGCCAAATGTATTTGTTTTCCCAACGTCGTTCGGTAATCACCAGTCTCCTCCATAACACCCGGGGTGCAGACGCACGAGCGCGCTGTGCAAATTAAACAGATGTGCAAATTAAACAGATGTGCAAAGCCTCTCTCGGGCAGTGACCACAGCCCCCAGGTCTCCCTGGGGCCCTGCCCGGGGATTCCTGCTGCCAGGGTTGGTGCTGGAGGCACCACAAGCCACAGGACTACGTAGGAAAAGTGTTGAATTTTTTTCACACCCAGCTCCATTCTCTCCCAAGATTCTGTTTATCCTTTTGCTCACCATGGCATGTTAGGAAAGGCTTTGTCTGGCCATCTACAATGACTCTCACATCATTATCTTTTGCGTTATACTTAATCATTCATCCTGCTGTACCTTCCCTCAAGGTTGCGAGCGTTCAGGGATGCTGCCATTGAGCTGTGCCGGAGGGTTTCTTCCTTGCTGCTTCTTCCCCACTGCCCGCTTCCCCTCCCTGTTTGCAGGCAGACAAACTACTGAGAACGGAGCACTGCCAAGCAGTCAAACATTAACCCTCCCCGAGTCCTACACCGATGTAGTCGCATGTGTCTATATCTGTGTGTGCGTCACAATATATTCCGTACATGTGAAAGAAAACAGTTAATTTATCATTAAGTACATGAAGATTTTTATATTCTCACTTCTGACTTCCAATTTAATTGCTAACTGAGACACATTGCAATATGTTAACAAACCTCATTAGCCACATATACACAGAACTGGCTGGCCTTACCTCACCTCCCTACCAGGAAATGAAACCAAACCAGGCGTTTTCAAAACTAAAAACGTGACTGGGAAGTACAGAGCAGAATGATTAGACTGGTATTTTGAGGATTTGTGTCAGTCTGCCACCTTTGAAGAAATCTGCCATGGAAGATATTCAGGGAATGAGTTCCTAGACAGAAACTAATACCTCAGTGAAATCCAAAGTAATTTAATGAGTCTGAATTGCTATAAACTGAAAGCTTTATTTACTTCATAGGTATCAGCAAAGACAGCTCCAAGAATCTGTGCTAAGATCAGTGCTCTCAAACCCACTTCCATTATAGCCCTTCATTTTATGCTTTGTGCGTGTGACATTTGCCTTTCTGAATTTAGCTCTGCTTCTGTCGCTAACAAACTTCAAAACGTGAGCAAACTGCTCAGAGAACTGACTGACAATTTTAATTCTCATTTATGCCACGTGACGATGAGTACGTTCGTCCTGCATTCTTTCTCCCCTCTAATTACTGCAGCTCACAGACGTGTGAAGTGTCTGCACCGCCTCGCAGTGATCAGAAGGAGCGGGCTGCGCACTGCCGCCAGCCCCAACCTACTGCGGTGTGAAGAATTAAGTGTTTACTGAGCGCTAGCGTTTGAAATCTCAACTAGCTAAAAGGGGCCATCAAAGCAAAAACAGCGCTCCAGCATCTCCAGTTCATCACATCACGCCATGGCAGCTGCCATCCTTCTCTGCTGTTGGCATTAGCTCACAAACGATGCCATGAAAACACGATGCTGAGCTCTGCTGTATCAGAACTAAGGGAAGAAACTGCTTCAAGAAGCTGCATCTTCCTGGTAGGCAGGGAAGCAACGTTTGTTTATCACAGTGCCAAAGTTCAAAGGCAATCAAAACTGCAAAAACATGTCAAACTGCTGTTTAATTAGAGTGTGAAGACGCTTTATTGGAGAGGACATAAAGGGAATTGTGGTGCTACATTTGGACTCCTACAGAGTCGTTCTCCTAGTGCGCAGCACTTGCAATGCAACTGCCTGTGCTACATGCAATTCGTCAGTCCTGTGTTTAAAGGGAAGACACCCAGACAGAGACAAATACTCATGCAACACTCACATACACAAAATAGGAACAGTTCCACCTCCAGCAAGGACAAAATGAAAGCAAGTTGCACCCATGCAGAGCTATTTGTCTGTGTAGAAGTGTGATGCTGTCTGTCCTCCAAGGGACTGGGCACACAGGAGCTCCGTTTCACAACAATATTGTCTGAGTGCACTGCTCTTAAAACTTTTGGAAGAACCAGCGATGATGGTTGACTGCCCTGCATCAACGGAAAACAAAAATAATTGTCAGGGAGGAGCAGCAGGCACAGTGCTCCTCTCTAAGAGAAGCACTCATCTCAAGCATGGGGTAACAAATTATTCAGTAAGCTAAGTGTCTCTAAGGAAGCCTAAACAAATCACAGTTGGATAGAGTGGTTCAAAGCCAGACACTTGCTATTCTGTAGGCAGACAAATCCAGGATTGTCTATTTGAAAATTGCGTTACCCTAGGATACAGTTATCTGATGGTAAACTTTTAAACACATCATAAATTAACTCGGATGGCAGCAAAAGCTGCTTTGCAAGCAAATCTTACCAGTGAATTTTGTCACAATTCAAAAAAGCCCAGAGAATAAACCCACGTCTTAATAGAGATCTGTGTCAACCAGGGCTGACTAAGCCCCGGTGTCTGAACCGCTCACCTGAGAACAGAAAATGGATCAGCCCCAGCAGGCTGCCGATCAGCATCAACGAACGCCTCACCAATACAAAGCCGCTCTGTCATTCTGTGTTTGGTACATGCCACCACCACAGCATGCAAGCAAGAGGCAATACCAGCAACAACAGCATTCATGCATCGTTTTGTCTTTCTCTCCTGCCTCTGCCCCCCTTCCGAAAATAAAAAACACCCTTGGGCATTGCAGATATTAATTAGTGATCATTACATACAATAGGCACTTAATGACTCTCATAAATAACCACGTTAGGTTTTCAAACAACAGGAGCAGTGGTCTGGGAATTTACTGTGTTTTGGCTAAGATGTTACAGTAAATTAATTCCAGTCATATCTTCACTATGCCTCAATTTCCCAGCCGCATATTCAACACTATTTCATTCCTGAAAGACCGCGAGTTCCTTTAAACTAATGCTTATAAAATGAAAGAAGCCTCTATGAAAGGAGGCTGTGTATAGGCAGATCATTGCTATGGGGAACGTTTAAAAAACCAATAGTTGGTGTGCTTGCTCAATACGGGCATTTTTACCAGCAGGTGAAAAGCGTGGACAACTGACGAGTCTGCTCCTGCCCTGTGCTGCAGACGCGTTGTGCAGTGACAGCTTAGCTGTCCTCCATCTGGCAAAAAAAAAAAATGGGGGGAGAGAACAACAAACAAGGCACTGCTGCAAGAGGGGAAACAATTCCCATCAGCACCTAAAATGGAGATACGTACAGAGCATGCAGCGATATGCTCTCAAGCACTGCTCATCTACTTTGCTGTTTCCTGTGCAGCTCGTGCTGAAGTCAGAAGGTACAAAACAAAGAAGAAACTACAGAGATCGCTCCACATATGCCTGCTCTAAGTGCGGTTGGCTGCCGCTGTAGCTTTCTGTATAGCAGAGTTAAAGAAATGAACTAAGAGGACTTGTCAATGTGAATAAAGCAGCAGCCTATGCAAATACCCCTCTGCTGCTCGCTCTGGGACACACACTAAATGTCTGCGATGCAATGTGATCAAGCACTGGGGATGCCGACAAATGCAAAGCGGGGATAAAGGCCCAAGCAGTGAACCGAGAGAGTCACGCAGTCGCACAGAATCACAGCTAAGCACGGGTTTGAAGTCTGTGTGCTGGATTTAGAGCCTAAAAGTAGTAATGGAGTGTTTAAGTCTGGATCTAGAGCTTAGTGCTTTGCAGAACAATCGGGACTGGAAAAAACCCGTGGGATGCTGAGAGATGACTCTGAGGCAAGCGGGACTGAGGGCTGCAGGGCGGCCTGAGGGCTGCAGTGCCTGCCTGCTCCTGAGGGTCACCCAGGCACCTGCAGCCGGGGCACGGCCAGGAAACAAACGTGATCCCGGCTCCTAGCGAGACCTGACCAGATCTCAGCTGTCCCCATCCGTCACTCGGTGCTCTCCCTTCAGCCTCCCTGGGGGGAGATGTCCCCCTTTTGCCTTGCTGAGGCGCTGGGACCATTTTGCAAGCAGCTACAGGCTTTCACCCACTCTCAGGCCCTTCCTCTGCTGCAGCAGAAGTCCTCCTCACCTTTCCACACGTCATCAGCACAGAGGATGCATGGCTTTTGCTGAATCCATTAACTGGCAATTGGCTGTGCCGACAGCAGGATGCAAGCCCTGGCTCCTGGGTGCTCCAGGCTTGAAGAGCAGCTCTCCCCTGCACCCGAGCCTCGCCAGCTCACCACAGACCAGGGCGGTTTGCAGTGGGTGCCCTCAGGCCTGAACACTCTCAAAGCCTGCTGCACGCTCAGCCTGCTAGGCAAAGGAAAGGCAGATCTTTACTCCCTACAGCATTTTCATATGCTGTATTGTTTAGACTACTGCAAGATCAGGAAGTACCTTTGGACTCGAGCGAGACAATTTAGGCATTGGGAAACCTGGTTGGTCTCTTGCTCTTTCAAACTGGGCTCGCTTGTTTGTCCACTTGCATACTGGAAGGAGAACTTTTCATCCGTGACCCCATAATCATTCACAGGAACAGAATCAGCTGTTGCAAACATTGCCTCGTAAGAGCTTACCTAAAACAAGTCAAACTTCAGAAGCTATCGGTTTTATCGAGTATTACTGTGTTTACCAATTCAGTCGTTACACTCCATTTCTGCGTGTCTCTGACGATCACTTGCTCAAATCCTCTGCTTGAACCTTCTCCCTGGAGTCAGACGACTTCACGAGAAGCCGGGTTAGCATCCGTAAGCAGTTCAGCTCTGTCAGTGGTTTTACATCTTTAATGGGATCTGAAATATCTGAAGCTGACTTGTCAAGTTTCGTAGCCCCATTCACAGGGATTTGGGATAGCTGACACGGCCCAAAAGCCTATCCCAGTCTCTGCCTGATAAATGTAATCCCCAGCTCCTTTCTGATTCCTTTCCACCAGACACTTTCTCTCTCATAACTGGGTATCAGCTGCATGGGCAGCTGGGGAAACAAGGAGGAGCAGCTCACGCTCGCAGAGCAGCACTGCAACCTCTCTGTTAAACACGCGAACTTCCCTACAGAATGCAGAGGGAAAAGCCGGTTTCTTGAGCATGGGTGCCCACTCCTACAAATCGCTGCCTTCCAGGCATTGGACCCCAGTAATCCTACAAGTATTTAAAGGCTGTACTGCAGTCTGCTCCCGTCTCTGAGAGACAAACTATTGCCGTCACAACAACAAAGCTGGATGTGAAGTAGAAATGGGGGGTGAGCAGCCCACTGTCCAGGCCTCTCCAGTTACACCGATCCCACTGAAAGAAGAGCCGTCAGGGAGGAGAGGGGGGTTAAGCTGCAACAGCAGACAGACAGTTTTGTTTGTTTTTTTTTTCTAGAAGACAGGATGAAGGCAAAGCAATGGCTGGCTGGGAGCAGAGACCCAGGTCTCCTTCCCCTCCTGCCCTCGGGAGGACCGGCTGCCTCCTCTGCCCGCGGCTGCGGGCCCTGCAGCCTTCTCCGGGGGTGGCTCCCTGGGAAAGGTGAGCTCTGGCCCGACACAACCGGCCTTTTGTGAGGCTGCTGCCGAGCACGTAGCTGGCTCTGTCGCTGCAAGGATCTCTTCCAACAGCATGGACATTTCAGAAAGGCTCATCTGAGCCAGCAAACCTTGCCCGGCTGAAGAAGGCTGGCCGTGCTGGTTATTCCTAGCACCATAACAACTCATACCTGGCTACATTATTCTGTACGAGGTTATATGATTAAAACATTTCTTGTTTTTCCATGACTAGTATTTAAGCAGCAGCAATGCCATACAAGATTTTTTACAGGCATATTTAGAAAAGGCTGTCCCCATTCTTCTTTTTTTTTTTAATGTTAATAATGTAGTTAGAGTCTCAGTAGATCTGTCACAAAAAATATTATCAAAGGAACTAAGATAAGTGCAGAATTATTTGCTGTTTGGAAAATCCAGACACATCACAGAAAGCAATAACAACACAAAATAACTTTGATAAAAGTTTTAAAGATTTTTTTTATAGCCCTTGAAGTAATTACAGCTTATACTGAAATAAGCTCCTTACACCGAGTTTAAGTTAATTTACATTTTAGCAGAAGAGATCAAATAATGTTCTGACAGAATAGACTTTACCTTGAGGGAGGGGTCATCCAGATAGAGCTATTGTAGATGAAGAACTTGGCAAAAAATATACCTAGGGCTCAGCAGAGATCCGCAGCGAGATTTTTGTCCCCTCCGTTTTGCTCCTTAGCAAACAGCAGCAGATGGCAGAACAGGGGCTCCGAGGACCATGCCAGCAAACCCTCCCCAGGGCCAGCGCTCGCCTCTCGGTGGCCGCTTGCTGCGGGGCCGGGCACCGAGCACCCGCTGGCAGCACGGGGAGCGGGCGCCTTCCCCTGCACCCTGCTCGCAGCGGGCCCAGGGCCCTCCATGTCCCCGTGGCCTTCGGCAGGCTGAGGAGGCCGTCCCGCTTCCAGAGGCCATTCACAAATCCCACCGTTCCTCAAGGAGCACCGGTGAGACACCTTGCTCTAAGATTTTTTTTCCTTCCCTTCCTCTCCATTAGGACATCTGTAGTTCTTGAAGTCCTGTTCTATTTTAATTCAGTGTTAGAATTATTGCTCAAAATACAACAAGAACTATTTTCTAGATTCTTTTTTTTTTTTCCCCGGTGGTGTTTGTATAGCGATACATGTCACTGTGGGCCAAAACCTTATTAGTACTTCTGGTTTTTGTTATCAAGTTAATAGCAAAGGACTCCTTTGGAATAAATGGGACATAATAGCAGCTTCATAGATTTGCCATTACGCTTTACCATTATCATTTAGAGCTAGTTACTTTTGTAGTCATTAATGAATAATGACAATATAATAATCTTCAAAGCTCACTATTCCAGCACCAACCTTTCCTCCAACTTATAATTAAGATGTCAAAATTAATTTCCCTATCAGAAAGCAGGGCCTTTTTCTCCTTTTTGATGGATATTTTGCAGATATCGGTTCTCAGCTTCACCTCCCTGTAAAGGACTGCGTGGTTGAGTGCATGGTTCTCCATTTTTCAGTCTGTCCTCCAAAACCAGCCTCATAAAGAAAGAAGGAAAAGAGAAGGGCCTGTTGGTCTGTGGCCTCCCTGGGCTTTGGAGGCTCCACTGCCACAGCAAGTCCCGTTCTTTTCTCCCACATGCACCGTGAGCATTGCAATTACCTTAGCATCTCACGGGGAGGGGGGGGGGCTGCAAAGCTTAATTAATTTGCAGGGCCTCAGCGGGGCCCCCGGGGCCCAGCCGCCCATACTCCACCACCCGCCCAGCCCACGGGGCACAAGGCTCGGGGAGGCCGTGCCGCGGCCCCCAACGCCCGCAGGCATCGCTGTGAGGAGGACCAAGACACCGGTGTGTGACGGTCAGAGCAGGACGAGGGGATGCAGCACCTGGAGGTGAAGCCAAACCTCTCCTTATCGCACTGCAGCCTTCGTGCTCAGCTGCTTATTAAAGACCTATCAAGACAAAAATGAAACAGGCCATTAAGCAGCACTCCGGTGGATTAACGTTAGTCTGTCTCCCTTACGCTGCAGGATTTTCAAAATTCCTTTGAAGTCTGTGTATTAGAAAATCACTTTCCAAGCCACATAACTTTGAGCTTTAGATGTTTCCTAACAATTCTGGGGCTGATGAACAGCTGACTAATCCTTTAGGATTTAATGAGGTTAACTAACATGCACAGCTTTGTAGGGGAGCTGTAGGTGGTATTTTGGTAGCAAACAGGAAAAACAATGACAATAAGTTGTGCTCTGTAAAGAGCCATTACAGGATTGCAGCATCGATCAGTAACTTCTGCCGAAGCTCCTCTTTCCTTCAAAAAGCACAGGTAGGGGGTTCTGGTCTTGTTCAATCACAACAATTAAGAACGAACAGCTCTGTTTGCTTGTAACTCTCACTGAAGACAATAGGCTCACGCATTTCTGCGCTCTGGGTTAGTTTCTGCTTTGCTGGCATGCTGATGGAGCAGCAGGGGCATTTTGCTAGCAGACGGTAACTTTTAGCAGCTGGGGCAGGTGGCAGAGCACGCCCGGCCCGGGGCTCCGACCGGAGCCTGTGCCCCGCTGGTTGCCCAGCCGAGCCCCAACCTGCTGCCCTGCGAGGCCTGGCACCGAGCCTGGCACCGAGCCCGGCTCTTGGCGGAACACTTAGCACGAGGAAGAGACCGCAGCAAGGAGCCCAGGCTGCCTCCGTGCTGCTGCCCGCTGAGGGCCGTTTGTGAGGTTACTGGCACCCCGCGCGCACTGCTGCTCCTGCGTTGCGGGAACACAGCTGAGCTCGGCTGGGACTGCGCGGGGGCAGCGGCGAGGTGCCCCAGCCTCGCGGGCCTGTGAGGCAGCGCGGCACGGCACCTGTGCCCTGTGTGCCTGAAGCCTGAATGGTGAACTTAATTGGGTATTTACAGAAGATGCCAGAGTTTACACACAGATTCATTAGGATGCAATTACAGAGATCAGAACTCAGGCTACTCAATTATTCTTAGCAAGAACGTGTAATTAACTGCAGGTTCGCGTCAAATGCGACCTAGTGCCTTGGATCAGGTTCAGAGGATTGGCTTGCAGAGAAACAACCAGCAATGGCGTTTTTCTAAGTACAGCCCCCTGGCTGGGAGGCAGCAGGTTAGTGGGAAACAGCAGCGGGCCAGGGAGGGGGCTTGCTCGGTGGGAGGAGAGCCTGAGCAAGGAGAGGAACAGAGCATCTTGTCCGCCCCCGGCAGCCTCCCCCCGCGGGAGGGCTGTAGGCACCCCAGGATAAACAAGGCTCTTTACCTGTGAAGGCACAGCTCCTGACGGGTGTGTACAGCAAAACGTGTGGGAATGACAGAAAGCGTGAGCCTGCCCTGATGGCACTGCTGCGAGTCCCCAGGAGGGACTTCAGGTAAGAGGAGGCAAAAGAAGAGGCACTTGCTGCTCATCGGATTGTTCTGACAAACCGGCCCACACTGTGTTCATAGAGACCAGCAGAGGGAAAGGGTGTGATATGCAGGCTGGTGACATCGTAAAAGCTTAAATTGCTTTCCTGACTGAATGCGCATTAATGAGATGCTAACCAGAACCGACGGACGAATACTCCAGTAGAAAAACTGCTCTTAGCTGAAACATCCTCATCACTTCCAAACTGCTGCTGCTCAATTACCATTTCAACAAAGGCACTCAGCCTCAGCTCACAATGTAGATTTCAAGGCTAATTTTCCTACATGGAGGAGGCTTTGTGTAGCCCTGCTGCTCCATGTAACTGCTGCACCATCAAAGGGAGCTGCAGGGACTGGGGCCGTGAGAGCACACGGGTGCATGGGGCTGATTCTGAGAAGCCCTCGGGAGGGAGCTGTTCCACCCTGGCCGCACGGACACCTCAGACATCTCTTACCTGGACACGAGCAGGACAAGGAGCAGAAAACCAGGCGAGTCCCCATGCTTGGGATAAGCAACAGACCCATCCCAGCTACTCCAGGGAAGCGAACCAAGGGTACTGTAAGTGGGTCGAGTATTCTTGCCTCTGCAATTTTGCTGCCTCATGATTAAGCACCATAAGTATTTATGATTTATTGCTGCTGCTTTGGAAAGATCTGCCTGCTACAGCTCATAGATCATAGTAGCACTAGTGGAAAATAAAACTCCTTAAAACTGTTTGCCTGTTGCTCATTTGTAACTCTCCCCTTCAGCTCACAGGAGCCTAGAGACAGAGGCTGTTCTGTACAAGCACTGTTTCCTCACCATCTTCTCCACTCATGAATTATTTCACGGGAAGATTTCTTTTAATAATAGGAGTGGAAAATTCAGTGCATCCAATTAATATCTCAGTCACCCTCAGGCCTTCACAGTCCCTGAAAAAATATAAAGTACCCAGGTAAAAATCCCTTACAAAGCAGTAGCCAGGCAGGTGATTTTTTAGGGCCTGGACATGAAAAGAAGAAAAAAAAAGAAAGCAAATCTTTCAGGATTTACTGGATGCATAAAGCAGGAAAGTAGTGTGGGCGTGAGCAGTGTAACAGGACTTGGGAGATGGGCGCAGTGCCTTAATTTGGTTAATTGTCCAGCCCTCCATCCCCACGGCCCTACCTCGGGGCGCAGAACTCCTCTCCCCCCACTCCTGTCTCAGCTGCTCAGGAGGAAGGCTTCTGCAAAGAGCCCAATCTTCTCACATCTTATTTGCAACTGGACTTTTAACAGACTCCTACCGTCTGGCGAACAATAAATAACAAGCCTTTACACTGCAACATCCCAGTTATTGTGGAGAGCTTTAACCAAAGCCTAAAGAGAAACTGATTTAAAAAGACGGTTGCGAATGCAGCGCTGCTGGGAGCCACAGCACCTGGGTGAGCGCCTGCAGGAACACACCAGAGCGCAGTGCACAGGCAAGTCCTCAAACACAGAACTTATTTCCAGGCTTAAAGCCATCACTGGAGAGCTTTCATGTGCAGCGATGAAACGAAGGCATGCGAAGCGTTACAGAAAATACCTTATTACAGCAAAATCACGCAGCTCTGGATTTCATCATTTCCCTTACGCTGGGGAAAGCTCTGCCAGGAGGCAGCGGGGCAAGGGCAGGGCGAGTGGCGGCAGCACCTGCGCCGCATCCAGGCGCAGAGCCGCAGGCAGCCGTGCGGGCAGAGCCAAGCAGGCCCACAGGCGCCGCGGGGCAGCGATGGGGCACCGGCCAGCACCAGAGCAGAGTGGAGCCGAGCCCGCGCGCCCACCCACGGCCAGCCCCAGGCAGCCTGGCGGCACCCTGCTCCTGTGGGAGAGCCGTCGGTTCGGGCACCGCTAGCTTGTGCGCGTCCCTGCTGCATAACCCACACCTTTCTAGCAGAGGATGAAAACTTCACAATTGCTATTGTGCAAGTGCCCATTAACGTGGGGACTGTCAGACGGCCCTTGGATTTGGGAAGAGCTTTTGAGAAAGAGCCAAAGCCTGTCCTCTGTAAGCAGAGTTTTGAAAGCTGCTGCCTGGTAGGTAACAGGCTCCAAGCAATTCTCTGGTGGCTGCTGAGCTGCTGCTTCATCTTGGAGTCTCTGAAGAACTTGGAGCTTCACAGAAGCAGAAATAAAGAAATAGACCATTCCCTTTATGTGAAGCTGGGTGCTGGATGTGCTGCATTGTTCCTATTCCTCTCCTTCACAGAGCCGTAAACCAAACACAGAACGGAGGTAAGAGCATTCATTCCCACAAGTAACACAGAGAGGATGAAAAACAACCTCAGAGTCGTGTTCTGTGCAAGGTTGTTTATAATGCCTGTAACTATTTTTAAACCTGGGCAATGAAGGGCTGCTAGCTGAAGAGAGCCCTTCTGGGCAGGTACGTGCGCTGCTGGCAGCACAGGAGCGGGCGCTGGGTGCGGGCAGGGATGGCCGTGACACCAGCAGGGCAGGGTGACACCACGTTGACCTGCCTTCACGGGGACACCACCACAAAACCCTTCCCAAGGACACCGCTCAGGGTCAAAAGCGGTTTCTGGAGCTCCGAGGAGAGGAGGAGCGTGGAAAATCCTGCCAGGTGATGCCATCTGCTGCGTACGACCATCCGGCAGGAGGGAGGCAGGCCGGGCAGGGCGGCTGCATGGGGGGACAAACACAGCACGCGATGCGCCCGCTCCTTGGCAGGGCAAAGAAGAGGGCAGGACGGGCAGCCAGCCCCTTCTCTCTGCATCGTCCACACGTCAGCTCCCAGATGCTGACAGCAGCTATTTTGAACAGCCTCTGGCACGGGTAAAGCGAGAAATCAATTCCCAGAGCCAGAATTCCTGTCTACGGCGTTTTGGAGAGATTTGAGGCCACCCAAGCTCAGGCTGTGGATACCACTGCAGAGCTGCAAGCTCTGTGACGGCCCTTCCCACCGCCCCGGTGAGGGCGATTCCCCACCACCGCTGCAGGGCTTTGCCACGGAGAGGCTCAGCAACCGCGGCGAGGTTCTGGCTTACCGGGGAGTCAGGAGCTGCTTGCAATCTGCTGTCACCTCCTGAAGGCTTGGTGTGTGATCATCAAACTGAAAGGGATTAAAAGAGAAATGAATATCGTAAATATCCTAAATGAGTTGGATCTATAAATGCTTTCCTAGCACACTGTCAATATGTTACAGTATTTAAATTATAAGTTAACAACTTTTGCCTATAGATTAAAATATTTTATTGAAATGTATGCTGATTATGAGGCAAATATCTTTGTTCTAATTATCTTAATTACAGGCTTCTAATGGCAAGAAGCTGTAGAAATAAAAACACACATAAATGGCAGCTTATAATGATGATAGCTGCACCTGCTAGCACTTCTACTGTGTTGTCAGGGTAATTAATGCACCGATTCCCACCGAGGCCGAGGGCTGCGCCGGTCACGTGCAGCCAGGGCGGCAGCTTGGGCTCAGCACCCCCACGGCACAGCGCGTGCCCACGGGGGGATTCGCTGCGCGGAGCGGCTGCTGTGGAGGGAGGGCAGGGGAGGGAGCGCGTGCCGGTGCGACCCACGGCACCACGGCACCCCGACACGATCCCGGCCAGGGCCCTCCCCGCTCCCCCCGGCACGGGCAGCAGCGGCGTGCCCAGGCGCCCGTCCTGGTTCTTCAGCCCCAGGGTCTCAGCCGGGCCACGTCTGAGTCTGCTCCGCTGCAGGCAGCGGCAGCGCCCAGCTTTGGCAAAGGCACGGAGAGGAATTAATTTCCATTTGCTCTGCTCCACTGCTAGTGACTGCATTCAACCTTCCGGGCTCCTGACTCCACTCCCATTGCCTACGCCTGACAAACTAATGAATTTCCTTTGATTCTATGTCTGTGCTGCGTCTACCACCTTCGTTTTATTCTCATTTTACCTCCTTATCTTTCTTCACGCTCCCTTACCTTCAGCCTGTGAATGGCTGCAGCCTTTCTGAGTCGAGGCTGCGTGCCTTGCTCAGGCTCCTTCTCATCTCCGAGAGCACAAGCAGCGATCGCCCCATTGCTGGGTGCTGCACAGCGCTCCCGGAGAGCCAGGACTGGCCTCAGCTGGGGAACACCACCTGGCTGATGAGCAGGGAAAAGAGCCCTTGTGACGCAGGCCCAAGCTGAGGGCTGTGCCTGCAGGCCTGGCTGGCTGCACCGCTGTGCTCAGCAGCTTGGCCGCTGCAGCTGGCTCCAGAGGCGCGGTGGGGAGCCAGCAAGCCGCGCACGGGCAGGGGCTGCGCTCCCGCACCCGCTGCTTGGAGCCACACGAATAAACGCAAAGCGCTGGGAGCAGAAGCGCCCGGGGGGCACCCACCTCTCGGCTCCTGGTGGCAGAGCGTTCTGCAGGACCAGCAGGAGGGCTGTGCCACCTCCTGCTGCTGCAACTCGTAACGGTGTGGACACGGTTTCTGAAAAGCGCAGACCAGAAACAGATCAGAATCAGGTTTTATTTACCTTCAGCTTTATGCAGGCATGGCCATTTTTGCTCTCCAGCTGTGCATTAACCCGCACAGCCTGGGAACATGAAGTCCTGGCCAAACTATTGAAATGGTACAATTTCAAACTGGATTCCCTGTCCAATAATTGCAGATTTTCTGACTCCTTTTCTTACACTTTTGGGCAACCTGCTGTCTTGGCCCAGCTTAGGTTTATTCTCATATTACCAGAGGTACTTAACATCACTCAGAAAAGCTCAGCGCCACCTGTTTACACTCAGTTGCAGGGACATTTTACCTGACAAGGTATTGAGCAGCGCTAGAACCCAAACATGCAAAAGGTTAACTCTGCTGTTCAGAAAAACCCAGCCACCCAAAGCACCATGGGGAAACAAACGCAGCGACAACACTCAAGGCCTGGGTAGCCACAGTTTTTGTCCTTGAGATGAACATGAGAAACCTATTCAGAGGGTCCCACAGCTCATTTATGGCTGGGGAGAGGCGCCCCAGCGCTGTGCATGGCAGAGCCTGGGCAGGTGCCAGGGCTCCTGGGCCCCGGAGCTGGGCATCGGCCCCATGCTGTGCCTCGTGCCCAGCGCGGGATGAGACCAGCCGACGAAGCACCAGCCGTGTCAAGGAGGAGCTTTATGGGCCAGGTATTCGCAGAGGAAATCACCGGTTTGGAGTTTCTGAAATACCATGGAGAGTTTTCAAGTTCCTTTCCCAAAACGTCAGATGACAGGTTTCTTAATCAGGGAGACAGCCCCGATTTCTGGGTACCCATGATGTTTTGCACAATCCCGTTGTTCACTTGGATGGTGAGCGTCCTGCCAGGTCCTCCAGCACAGCGTGGTGCTCGTTTGTTTTGCTTGCCTTCAGATATGCCCCTGAGAAGGGTTCCTGTCCTTTGCACGCGGCTTTGCAAAGTGTTCTGAAGAAAAGCAGTATCGCAGGAGTAGAATGGCACACAGACTTCAGGTTGTTTTTCTTTTCTATCTGGACATATTGATGGAGGAAATCTTTGGAGACCTTGAAAAAGAAAACTGCCTCACTTTGAATTCCTGAACCAACAGCAAGGCTAAGAATAGCCTCCGAAGGGAGCGACGCAGGAGGAATTCAGCACCTTTTCTTACTGTCTAACGTTCATGAAATTTAAAATACCATACAGAATGAAAGAAAAGGAATAGCCAGTCACGTTGAGGACATTTGGAGGAGTGTGCTATTATGTAAAGCGAGCCAAGGAAAGGTTAGTAAATACCACTCCTTCCCCTGGGAGCTCTTCCCTTGCAGGAGTCATTAGTGCACTGGCAGTATAACAGATACTCTCCGCTAACTCTCTAGGTCATAAGCAAATTAAACAGCAAAGCTGATCGTCTCTCAATCTACATTAGGCACGGCTGACCAACTCACCTGCCTGCTAGCTGCCACTGTTACAGCAAGGTTAGGGCTAGAAATATCAAGCTCTTGTCATCAAACCAAGCAAATTTTGCTCTTAACTGTCAGGTAGACCAGGCCAACGGGGCCTTAGAAGACTACAGGGTGCTTGTCCCCATGTGCTCACACCACGATCCGGTCCCTCACGTAACCTCATGGAGGTTACACTTGTACTAAAAAGGCAGTTTTATTCCAAAAAACTGTGATTTCAGTGTTTGCACCATCAGCCTATGTATATAAAGATGTTCATCATGCCACAGCGGCTAAGGAGGACGTTTAACTTTAATAATGTATTTTTTCACCTTTCTGTGAAGCTCTGCCCATCAGCCCACGGCACTGCCCTCCAGTACTGAGGAGCAGCAAAGCCGATCGCTGGAGCGAGCTGGCACGGGGCCAGCCACATCCCACAGGCTGTGGCAGGTCTGACCGCCGCAGACCCGGGCTGCCCGCAGGGGTGTGCAGGGAGCTCACACGGCTCGTGGGAAGGATTACGTGCAGGCCTGGCACATCTCCCCCACAGGAACACAGTGCTGCTCGCTCCGCGAGGGCACCCAGGAGGGCAGGGTGCCGAGCCGGGGGCTGCCGGGCCCCGTGGCTGCAGCCCACCCGGGAACTGCCTGCGAGACGTCGTCGGTGCTGAGTGCCGCAGGGCTTCTGTCGCGCTGGCTCAGCAGGAGGGAGGTGGGGCCCCTCCTGCTTGCGCTACCTTTGCTCCTTCCCTAAGCAGTTTGGTGCAGAGCCCACGGGTGGCTCGGTGTCTGGCCACCCGGCAGACCCCGGCCAGCACCGCCCCACGCTGCGTGCACAACGCTGGCCGTGATCCCTGCGAGCCTGGGCAGCACGCCCAGCCCCACGGTGCTTGGAGAGGCTTGCGCGAGCACTTTGCCGCATGGCAGCTTTGGGGAAGAAGCATCCTTCTTGCTACCTTTGCCTCTGCAAGTAACCTCCTGTTCCAGCTGCTGCAGGACACCGCACAGATGCGCCAAAGCCTATGGAGCAGCAGAGCCAACTTCAAACAGAAACGCTGCCTGTGAAACCTCTGGAGTCGTATTTGCAGTGAACAAAACCACCCACCTGCATGCAACCCACCGTCTCAAATCCTGCCTTTAATCTCGGGTTCCAGCAACAGCCTTCTCTCCATCCAATTACTTGTCTTACAATTGACATCACAATATTAAATTCCTAAGAAGTAAAGCACTTTGAAAATATAACCTACTTTAAAGCAGACAAGATTTATAGCAGAAGTATTTACTTTCTAGTCCTTGACGCTATCAAAGTCGCTGCTGCCTGATCAGCAGCCCCTAAGCGAGGCCCCCAAGTGCACAGGCTGCAGAACACGCGACCGCCGAGCACGCGTCCCACGGCGGGCAGCGTCTGCCGAGGCGCCCTGGGGGCTCTGCTCCCCCAAAAGGCTGCGGCGTGGTTTGTGGCTGCGCTGCAATTTTAGCACTTGAGAGCAGCACAGAAACCACACAGAGAATGCCTTTGCCATTGCAGTGAAACGAGGTCATGGCAGCAAACCTCCGGAAGGGAGGCTCGGAAAAGCCTGCAGCAAGGTGCCGGTCAAGCAAGAGGGTGTCGGGCATGGAAAAGGACTGAAGAGGTGCCCAAAGTGGGTGAGGGGGGCAGCGAGGGCCCCCCAGTAATCACTGGTGGCAGGAGCAAGACAGTGGTTTCCCTCTGCTGCTCCCAGGAACTAGTAAAGCAGCCCAGAGCCACAGCTCTTCTTGCACTTCTCTCCTGTGGCAGCAACGTGTGTCGGGGCTGAGCTGGCAGCCTGAGCGCCACATCCTGCACGGTGCGAACGCCTGCGAACGCCCGGTCCTTCTGACCCTGACAGCCACACGCCGCGGCAGCGTGCCCCCGGAGCCCCTCTCCTGCTGCCGCAGCCGCCAGCGCCTTCCAGCCCAGGGGCGAGGGCGGCACCGCGCTGCCCCACCGTGCTGGGGTGCAGGGGCTCTGGCACCGCAGGCCTGTTACCACGCAGCTGTGACACCCAGAAGCAGCTCAAACGTAAAATGGGAAATCTTTCCGCTGGTGCAAGCGGAAAGTCTCCAGCCAGCAAGGCAGACGGTGGTACTCCTGGTGCACTTTTCTGCCTGGCCTCATCCCTAATCATATATTGCTGCGCTAACCTAAATGGAGTAACATTAACTTTCACTCCTGAAGCAAGGTGCAATTAGTTGGGCATAAAAGAACACTGAAGTGATGCTAATTACCCTCTAAAAGATGAATAGTATTGAGCCAGAGAAGCAGAAAATTACCTTTGCGGGAAATCAGTCTCAGAGTCTATACTGAACCAGTGGCAGCAGCAGGACAGGCACGGCACGGCGCGGCGCAGAGCTGCTTCTCCTCCACGTCCAGCCAAGCCCTGAGCAGCCGAGGAGCTGCAGCAGCAGCCGCATCCCACCCGCGCTGCCCGATAGCCCCAGAGCGAGCCAAGACCCCCTGGGCACAACGCTGACCGGACGGGGTGCTGGGAGCACCCGCTGCTGCTGGGTGGAAGGGGCCCGGCCACATTGCCCCTGTTTCACGTGGCACTGCTCTCTAAAGTATACGGAAGAAAAACACATCAAGCAGCAGCTCAGGGAGGCCACAGCCCTGCAACTTTGCCTGCAGCAGCTGCAGGAACTGCAGCTTACCTGGCGAACACACGCGGGAGGGGCTGTGCCACCGCGGCTGCAGCAGCGCCTGATTTCCTTAACCAGCAGCGCAGGACTTGGCGTGGTGCTGGGACACCGCTCATACCGGTACTGCCATCCCGGCAGCGGGATTCACTTCGCAAAGGCAAACGTTGGCAGCAACCTTACATGCCTCCGTCCCAGCTGGGAGCACGCACAGGGCTGCAGGGCATTTGCAGAGCTGGTTTCTACTTCCCCGTTTATAACAGAGCTACCTGCGGGGCTGCTCCCCGTCTCCCACGGCGCAGCGAATGCGATGCAGCAGCTGCTGTCAGCCGCTGCACGGAGGTCGTGGCTCTGCTCTGCAGGAGATGCACAGGCGTAGGAGGCTGATCGGGAGGGATCGGGAGCAGCCGTGGCTGCCTAGGGAGGGGACATCTGCTCGGGGGGCACTGCGCCCCTGGCCAGGAGGATGCAGCGCGGCGGTGGCACGTCAGCTCAAACCCCTATGTGAAAAAGGTCTTGTAACAAGAGTTCCCTGTTTTGTTTGTTCCTGGAAAGCATCCAGGTTTTTAATTAGACATTAACTATTCCTTACCCATTTAGCAGCTTTCAAAGAATCCAATGCATTTTTTTCCCCTACCATCCAGCAGGTTCCTCAGTTCTGCCTCACGGTGCTTTGCTGAGCAGCACTTGCTTCCAGTAACAGAACGTAATTCCTCGCCGGCAAACCCCTCCTTCCAGCCTGCTCAGAGACGGACAGCGGCTCAGCGGATGGGCAGAAACCCCACGTTATGGGACTCCTGGGGAAGAGGAAGTTCCTCCAAAGCACTGCACAGCTTTGCCACCAAACCACCCCACAGCAGCCCAGTGCCCCAGCTCCACATCCTGGGGTTTGCTCGGGTGCCGCCCCGCGACGGGCTCGCCTGCTGCTGGGGGGCTCCTGCTGAGCAAAGGGCCCCGATCCCTGAGCACACGCAGTGGTGACAGGACTGACAAAAACTGGGATACGCTCCCAGGCTTAATCTCTCGCAGACACTGGGAAATCTGTCCATATGGCAGGAATCCAGCCACACTGGAGTCTAAGGCACCTTTCTGACCTTAAATCCTTTTTTTAGAGAGGTCTGCATGGTGGCCGTGTGCCCAAAGCAGCCCAGGGCACCTGCCCGGGAGCTGGAAACCTAGCGGGACAGCCTCGGGGCTCACACGAGCAACACAAGGTGCAGCAGAGCCGTGCCACAAGCAGCTCCTGCGGTGGCCCTTTGCGCATGTGCTTTATGCAACTTCCACGGCTGAGCAGCTGAGGGGTGGCAATGCTTTTACCCTTCAGACTACAGCAGTGAGACTCGTGGCTGCACCCAGCTCCGCCGGGTCTGCAGAGCGGGGAAGTCCCCAGCGTGCAGGACAGGCCTGCCCAGCACGTCCCGCTCCGGACTGGGCCCCCCCAGGAGAAAGCCTGGGGGCAGGGGGCCTCACCTAGTGCAAAACCACCTGCACCCGAGACCTCAAGGAGCTTCACCCCCATCTGTTCCACTGCAGGCAGGCTGCATTCGATACTCTGCAGCTCCCAGGACTTGTAATAGTAATTAACAGTCTGTTCTGCTCGAGTCCCAGTGGTAAGGGGAGGCAGCCTGCTGGGCTCTGAAGCACGGCACGTACCAGGACAGCTCTGACATGGCTGAAAACGCTCCTGAGAGGGGGCAGAGACCTGTCTCCCTCCGAGGGATAACACCTCGGGAGCCTCCTGCTTTCCCTACTGCTCTGAGTTCATACATATACAACCTGCGTGTTCCCATCAAAGCCTCTCCCTGATTTATGCTTAGGGGAGAAGCTCACGGAGTATGTTGTGGGAACTAAAAATTTAAAAAGGCGAATTGAAAAGCAGTTCAGAAAGCAATCTGCTCCCAGGTACCGTTGCCGTCTGCTCTCCCTGCTCCACCAGACTGGCTGTACCTGCAGCACAGGCTGTTTGTTCCAGCCATGATGTGAACGCTGTTTTCATTTATAAGATGCATTATTTACCAGTCTGACACGCAGCTAATTTAAAAACAAGATTTATCAGCCAAAAAGTAGTGCTTGCTATGGCAGCTTCCAACAAGCGCAGCAGGGCTCTTCGCTGGCCCGCTGCTGACCGTGCAGATTCCTGCCCCATCCACCACCAAACCGCCCTGGCCCGGTGCAAAGTGGCCCCAGGGCTCATCCCCCCGTGCCCAGGGCTCCCCACGCGGTGCCACCGGCCTGCAGCCCCCCTGAACTTGGGATTTAAACAAACGGGTCAAGGATGCCTGCACCAAGGGAGTGGCTTCACAGCGTCGCAGTAACTCCCATGCTAGCAAAGATCCCAGATCCGACAGTCCGGCCCTTTTGGGGGAGCTGCAGCTTGAGCCCGAGGGCAGCGTCACCCTCCTGTGCTGCAGCACCGGCGAGGCAGAGGGCAGCCCACAGCGCACCAGGGCTGCCGCACAGGGGGAGCACCACCTCGCCACGGGGGTGCTGGCCTCTGCCAGCCCCGGGGAGAGGGGCTGTAGAAACAGCCGAGCACGGGCCACGCAGTTACCTGACAAGCGAGGGCATGAAACGTGCGTGGAAAGGT
Organism: Anser cygnoides; assembly: GCF_040182565.1. Taxonomy (NCBI): domain Eukaryota; kingdom Metazoa; phylum Chordata; class Aves; order Anseriformes; family Anatidae; genus Anser; species Anser cygnoides. The sequence continues at coordinate 6,502,988 of NC_089897.1, read as the reverse complement.
AGGGGCGCTTCCCGCAGAGCTGGGGTACCCCCACCACTGCTCCCCGCCTGCCCTGGCGCTCCGAGCTGCCGTGTTCCCGGTGGGATCTGCCCTGCTCCACTGCTGCCCGCCCCGCGGCGACTGGGGCGTGCTTGCCTTTTGTACCCTGCTTTGCTGGTAGAAACAGCTCCCTCCAGCTCAACAAAGCCGGAGGAACTGCTCCGGTGCCAAGGAATTTTTAGCAAGCCGTGGGAAGTGTCAGTCGCTTTGCAAAGGTGCAACCGTTCTCAACGAGCAAAGCGTAACCGGAGCTCATCGACAGATCAGGATCTGCAACAGGAGACCGGTACTCAGAGGACCAACGTCCTCGCCCTGCGTGTCCCCTTCCTGGCCAGCACCCCACTGCTCCCACTCCTGTGCGCCCAGCTCCTGGGGCCACAAACTTCCCCCCCTCGTCCCTCTCCTCTCCCTGTCCTTGCATCGCTAAGCCAAGGGAAGACGCCACCCTGCTCGCTGGGGTTCATGCTCCCCGCACTGGTCCGAACACCCCGGTGCTGTGCCCGCTTTGAACGGCCGCGTGCCCCGAGCAGCCGGGGCCGTACCTGGGGCCGGCGATCCCGAGGGACCCGCTGCCCCCTCCGACACCCCTGCGCAGTCACTCGGCCACATGCACGTGCTCGATCCTGGCACTGCCGCCCCTCCTCAGCAGCCCGGAGCTGGAACATGCTGTAAACACAGATAAATGTTTAATGCTCAGAGCAAATTTTTTGCAGTGACCTGGATTTCCTTCCCCCAGACTCCACGCTGGGGCCCGAGGGGATTGTGTGGGGCAGGAGCACGGCACAACCCCCAGTGCTCGTAGCAGCCCCCAGCCCACACAACAGATTTGCCCTCCCTGGTGCCCGGTCCTCTCGCAGCTCCAGCCTGAGCCAACGCTGGTGCACACCCGCGGGTGCTGCTTTCTGTATCTGCAACGGGTGAGCACAGAGGAGGGAGGCGAACGCCCCACTTCCTCGCAGGAGCGAGAGGAGCAGCCGGGATGCTCTGGGCAGGACCAGGCCATTTCCCACAGCGGGGGGCTCCCAGGTCAGACAGAGGCCTGCCAAGAGCATCCTGCTGCTCCCTGACTGCCAAAGCCAGGGACGGGCTGACCCCGAGGAGCGCACGAACCTTGTGCCAGGGCGGCCGCAGGGCCCAGGGCTGCTGCTCCTGCACATCGGCACGTGGCCGAGTCACATCCTCCAAAGGCAGCGCTGCCCTATCAATAATAAAAAGCAATTTCCCCGGACAGAGCCGGGAGATTACGCAGGCATTCGCGCTCCTCATCTGCTGCTGACAGGATGGGAAGAACTTTAATAAGATGTGATTTGACAGTAACACAAAACAACAACAGCATTAAGGGAAGAATAATGGCAAAGGCAGCTGTCAAAAACCTCATGTTCTCTAACCAGGAGAAAGAAATCAAAGCTGTCAGGCCTCGGCGGAGGAGCAAAGGGCAGCCAGGACAGGAGCGGGTGGCCAGGTAGAGCTGGCGGCCCCAGGAGGAGGCGTTGGGGCTGGGGACGGGGAGGCTGAGGGGCCCCACAGGGGAGCCCCAGCCCCACCACTGCCTGCTGCCGGGCTGCAGCAGCTGAGAGCGGGGAACGTCCCCACGCACAAGGAGCGGGGCCAGGCGAGCACCGCTGCGTGCCCCCCATCAAGCCGGCGCTCGCGTCACCGTGCACCCACCTGGAAGCTGAGCACCGGGGCCCCGTGCGCTGTGGCCGCTGTGGGGGGACAGGCCCTGAGGGGCAGGCTGGCTGCGGAGGGGGATGGAGCAGGGCCAGACGCTTCTGCGCCAGCCTCTGTGAGCACGAGCCAGAGGACAGCTGACGGATTGAAAGACAGGGAAATGAAACGCATCCAGGAGCCAGGCTCTGCCAGGCTGCGCCAGCTCACCGGCTCCAGGAGCTCACAGCGAGGATTCGCAGCACCCCAACACCTGCAGCACAGTGAGGTCCACCAACACGGCGGGGACACACCAAAGCCCATGGTGGGGAGGAGACCCTGCTCAGCTGGCAGCACCAGCAGCCCCTGGACCACGGCAGGGCTGCAAGCACTGAGCAGCACCCAGCAGTAATCGCTGGCAACTGGGAGGCAGTTGCCGGCTGGAGCAGATGCATCACCACTGATAGCGCCGAAGCACAGCGCCGCACGGCTCGAGGCAATTAGACCTGCCCAGGTTAGGCATGGGGCAAGAGTCCCCATAACAAGGTCACTGGATTTGCAGATGCTCGCCGATTTCCCGTACTTAATTTGAGGTCATGCTCAGTAATTCAATTTTGCTCACAAAAGTTCAGATTACATTAACGGCTGCTCGGGAGAAATCTGCCCGGCGCAATCAAAGCTGCCAGCTGCTCATCAGAGAGGAACCACCGGGCACTGCTGCGCTCCTGGGGAATGCAGATTAGCGGGCGTCACCCACACAGAGCAGAGAGGTTCAGGCCAGACGAGATCTCATTAAGATTCCATTGTGCCTTGATTCTTATAATTAAGAAATGAGGGTGAGAAACTGAGAGGCCCCGGTAAAGACTAGACACCCCCCTCTCCTTTTAATACAGGCTGCGTTTTATGAACCACATTAATACAAAAAACACAGAAATACAACTCTGAGACCTTGGAAAAGTGCCCTGCCCATGAAAAGCAGCACCGCTAGAGCATTTCTGCATGCTATTAGCCTCCTTTAAGTGAGAAAATCCCGGCGAGAGGTTTCTGGGCGAGAAAAGCACAGAATCCATCGCTGAAGCTCACCCCAGGCCTTGCAAGGGCCTCTCTCCGCTGGACCGGGCGTCCCTGAGCTTCGCCAAGGAGGCTGCGACACCCGTAGCTGAGGATCCCGCCCCGAGCGCTGCGGGGTCCCTTCCGCAGGGTCCCACGGGTGGCTGCCAGGGGGGCCTGCCCGGGCCCCAGCCCCAGGGGCAGCTCTGAGCTGTACGGACGCACGAGGCCAGCTGCCTGCAGCCCCACCAAGAAACCCCTCGGCCAAAGCAGCAGCACAGTCACAGCCCCGTGACACGGCTCCCCGTAGTGATGAGAGCATGGGGAGGACAACCAAAGCACGGGTAAGAAAACCTGGGGTTCCACCCGGAGGGACGGCAGGAGCCTCGAGAGCGCTGCCTGCATCAGAAGCGCTTCCCTGAGCAGGAACAGCCCTGAGGAGGACGCCGGGCTCCGATCAGCAGAGGCTCCACCAAAAGCTTCCCTGTTATCGCCCCAAGGAGCGGGGGCTGCCCCGTGCCGCACGCCCTAACGCAGCCTCGCGGTGTCTGCTCCCACGCGGCCGTGCCGGAGCAGCCGAGGGCAGAGGCCAGAGCCTGCCCGAGCCCGGGGAGCCGCTGCCAATCCCAGAGACGTTCAATACAAACCAGTGAAGGGTTTTGATCACGTGTGTGCCTGGAAACACAAACAAACAGGGCTTAATGAAACCTTTATTTTTAAAATATGTTTTTTAATTTAAATGCAAATTTGGTGCTGTGTTATCTGTAAGGTCATTTGAACTGACATACTGCTTAATTAGCAGGGATGAGTCTCAGGAAGCAAAAGCAGCTAATGGCTGGCCCTTTCCTGTGCATTTGTTTTAAGTTAATTAAAATTTTTCAGAAAGGGATCCATCCTGCTCTGCAGAACGGCTCCTGACTCCGTCCAGCCAGTCCTTCCCTAAGCCAAGCGTGCTGCCAGGGATGCTCTCAGCAGGCCATTAGCTATTAATCAAGCAGAGCACATTTATTTCTGCATCCTGAAATCCCCTTTGGCGAGTCACAAATCACAGCCCACCGCTCGATAAACGCGCCTGCAACATCCAGCACCAGGCAGAGCGGTATCAGCAATACATCAGAGCAAGGATGGGGGAGATTTTTCTTAATGCTGGGATGAATTACACGTATAAGTCTTCAGAAGAGACATTAAACCTAATATGAAATCGAACCTTCAAAGCGATGAGCAGAGCAGTTACCCCGTGTTACACACAAGTTATGCGCAAGAGGATCTCATTTAGAGAAAATCTGCCTTTGCCAAGAGAGACGAGCTGGAATCGAGAGCTGCGATCCGTGCCCGTCAGGGACGTGCGTCACAGCTCTGGGGACGGAGTTTAACCCTTCCCTCAGCCCGCCTCTGCCTCGTGCCCCCGTAGCCCGCTGGCCGTGAAGGGTTACAAGCAGAGATCGGGGGCCTGGCTGGGGGTGGGAGACGGGGGAACGGCACCGGGTCGGCGGCCGCAGCTGAACAGGAGCTGGGCCCCGGGACACGGCTGGGCCGGCCCTGCTCCGCCGGGACACAGCCTGGCCTCTGCAGCACCGGGGGGAGAGGCGCAGCGAGCTTCCCCTCCCTGCGGGATGAAGCGGCTGCCAGCTTGCGAGATAAACCCCGAGAGGAAACGCTACGGGCAGAAGGTAGATGCAGAGCGGGAGCGGCCTTGCAGCAGCGACGGCTCCGAGGGTGCACAGAGCGTGGCTCTCTGCAGCACGCGGCGCGGTGCGTCAGCCCTCCGTGCTTGCCAATAAACGCTTACAGTTTAATCAGCATAAACCCCTTCACAGCGCAGATCGATAGCCTCTCATTGGGAGAAAATGAGATAAACGGCGGCCTTAATAGCGCTCCATTTCCCTGCAAATAGGGATCCCAATCAGGGTCTGCCTCCCAGATGCAGGAAGAAAAGGCCCTTAATTAAAAGCCCTGCTCGGAGGTTGCCCGCTCTCCGCAGCGCTGCGTTTCATCCCATCTCCTGTCCTGACCCGCTCCGTGCGGCGGAGCAGACACGGAAATATCTGGGTTCCAGACAGAGGAAGGAAAACCAGGCAGCCCTTACGGCTGAGCAGGCAGAGCACGGGGCTGAACCCAGGGCACACATTTGCTGGGTTTCTGGACAGGCTTTGTGTGTCCATCTGCAGCAGTAAGCTGGAGGCTAGGAGCACACCCGCCCTCTGAAATCCCTGGAAACCAGATGTCAAACACACAGGCAGGAGCTAATAACCGCCTCGCTCTGCTCGCCTGGGATCCAGGGGCAGGTGGGCTCGAGGGACAACGAGCACTGTAACGGAGGGAAGCGGGACGGGCTCGCCCGCTGCCCACCCAGCGCTCCCACGGCCCCCGCACCTGGCTTCAGGCAGCCGCCTGCGTTCTGGAGCAAGGTAACCTGCTTCCACACCGCCGGTTTCCCCAGCTAGCTGTACTTCAGGGCAAAAGCCTTAAAAACTAGGATTTAGATTTCATTTGCTCCCTGTATTATTGGCTGCCTACAAACGACTAGTTTCACTCTGAAGAAGGATCCCGCATTTCCTCCCACTTCCGACATGTGGCAAGCAGCAGCCCACAGCCCAGGGAGGGCTCCTGGAGCAGCCACAGCTGTGCTGGCACCAGGGTTCCCCCTGCCAAAGCCCTCCCAAGGCTGGGGCTCCCACAGCCCAGGCCATCCTGTCCTTCCGTCTCCATTACTTGCTTATTCTCTTATCCAGCACGTGCCCTAAGGACACAAAAGGCTGGGCTCAGAATCCTAGAACACCCTGAGTTGGAAGGGAACCGCAAGGATCATCGCGTCCAGCTCCTGGCTCCACACAGGACCACACAAAAAAAAAATAAAAAAAAAATAAAACCTACAGCTGAGAGCGGTGCTCCAACAGTTCTTGAACTCCACCAGGCTTGGTGCCATGAGCACATCCCCGGGGAGCCCGTTGCAGTGCCCAGCCGCCCTCTCGGTGAAGAACCTTTTCCCAACACCCAGCCCGAAACACTTGACTTGGCAGAAGGCAAAGCTGTCGCCCCAGGAGAAGACCATCACAGCTGGGAGCACAGCTGGGACCCCCGGCTGGCTGCACCCTCAGCCGCTCTGAGCTGGACCCTGTGCTGCTCCGTGGGCACAGCACCGTTTCAAACCACTGAAGGATTAAAGCAAGGAAGGGATAGGATCTTCCACGAAAACTGAAGTCGTTAGCAAAGCCCGAGGGTAGATGCAATTGTTTTCTGTTTTTTCCTCTCTTTGATGACCCAGTTTTTTATTCTCATCAGCACCAGGCTGCAGTGTTAATTTTTAAATATGCTTGGGTAACTGAGAACATTAACTATTCATGATCTTATCTTCAATAGCTGCTGGTTCTCTGACACCGTGCCAAAGTTGAGATGTACATAATAAACCTGGGAGAGCTGAACTTACCGGGAAAGGTGATAGCTGGTTTTTCCTGAGCACCCTGTTGAAATGATCACAGGATGGGGTGGGGTTTCACAATACTTCTCCATAAAGCAAGGCTTGTGGGGCAGACTTGTATCACTGAGGCTATCTTCCTGCAATTACGGTGGCTTGAAAATACTTAGAGCATGCAAAAAGCTGGTATCTGGGGAATGCTGTGGACACACTGTGACTGCTTCAGCTCCAGTCCCCTAGGAAAACCCAAAGCATTCTATAAATACCAGGCAAGCCTCCAGAGGCAGCTGCAGGAGGCAGGCAGCGCTGTGTCTGCTCCCCAGCCAGGGATGGCCCCTCAGGCCAGGTATGGGCACTGAGGAAACCCTGGTTAGCAGGCGTGTGTGCTGACAGACATAAAAGTCAAGAGCCTTTATACAGAGAAAAGGCAGCCCTTTAACTCTTGCTGAAAAAGCAAAGGAATGCAGCATTATGGCAATAAAAGGAAAGCAAAAGTACTGACATTTGCTTACAGCCTGGCTTTGCTTTTTGGTTCCCGCAGTGCAGGACCTCCAAACGCGACACGCTGCCCTGCTTGTGGGAGCAGACACAGGCCACGAGGAATCAAGCAGCGCTGCCAAACACATCGCATGCTGCCGCAGAGAGCCGGGCAGGGACCCAAGGCAGGGCTGCCAGCAGCTGAGCCCCTGCCGAAGAGCGTGCTCCGACAGCTGCCGGCAAGGCAAGGCAGGAGCCTCCGCAGGGGCTGGCCGGCACTCCTGGGAAAGCGGTGCCGAGAGCTGCATCTGGAGCTGCTCTCTGCCAAGCCGCTCCCCTGGGCTGCATCTGGCTGCCACGGCCAGGAGAGAAAAGCCCTGCGCTGGAGGTTGCCACGTGCTGTGCTTCCAACAACAGCAGCGTGCCAAGGCGGGCGGCTCACGTCTGCGTGTTGGGCTGGGGTGAGCTCTAGAGATCCGTGCTTCATGGGCACGGACTTTGCTGGTCAGCAAGAAGAGAGGACCAGGCAGCCACAGGAGCTCCGTTAAGTTTGGGAAAAACTATGTAGTGCTGACAGCTGCGAACAGGTAAAACAGGCAAAATGAAGTGCAGGAACAGTGAAGGTGGTTATCAGACATGAACTAGCAAAATACTGTAGCGATAAAAATAGGGTAGATTATTCAAAGGAACAATAATAAAAAAAACTTACGCAGGTTTTTAGGAAGGATGGTAGCTGGTAGGGTGGGAAGCAGTCGCCTCTCCTCCTGCAGCAGGTATATGGGGACATGCTGTCACTAACGCATTTATGCTGTTGGTCTGTTGCCAGAAAGCAAATCACTTTTGGCACTTCAAAGGATCCGAATAGCAGGACGACAGTGCTATGAGCACAGAGATCGGTGAGTCTTCTCGCTCGGAGACAACAGCCCCGCTGTTGTACGTTTCCAGAAGTACGGTGTGCTTCCTAGTGGAAAACTGAAATAAGAACTATTTGGTAACAAAATCTATTTTTTTAAAAAGGCTTTAATTTTGAAAACAATCATCTGTCAGCTGCCTCCCACCTAGACACAGAAAAATTGGCACCGTTCTCATCTCTCACAGGCAGCAGGTGCCTCAGGTAGCATACACAAGGCACTTGAACCAGGACTGCAAGCAATGAGTTTTCAAGAGAATTGACAACCTAGTAACAAATTCAGATCTCACCTCTGTAACCTTGCCGCAGAATTACTAGTGAACCTATTGAAATATAACATTTTCCTTCCAGACTGCCACTCACCTTCACTCATTTCCTTCCCGCTTGCTCCGTTTGCTCCATGCCTGGGCTGCAGCAGTGCCCATCACTGGCAGAATTAGCCAACAGCCCCATGCCCTGGCGCACAGCCTCTGAGAAAGGGCTGCAAGACCCAGTTCATAATGCCAGCTACCACTTTGTTACCATGTGTGGAAGCTAATTCGTGAGCCAGGCTAAATACCAGGTGCTCTTCCCGTAATGAAAGGAAAGGATTGGTATAATATTCGTGTTAAGAAGACTGGAATCCTACCTGAAACTGCTTTATGAGGCTTACTGCATTTTCTTCCCTACAAAAATTAAGTATCATTGAATAAACACACATTATTTAATCTGCAAACTAACAAAAGTTACAGTGAACGTTCAATGTATATAGCATTTTATTGAATGAAGGTATATTACAATAGACAAACATATATTACACATGCTATACAAAATATACATTCTTATGTGAAAAAAAATATAAATAAACACTAGGAAATAGCAACAGGGAACAAGAGCGTCTTTGCTCATGCTGAACCCCCAGTTCCTGTACCGTTAGTACTTTGGCATTGATTGAAGAAACTGTATTTACTGCAAACAGAATGGCCACTCCGCTATTTGCACCTCCTGGAGGAAAAGGTAAAGAAAAGACACCTGATTTTTTTCTGCAAGTCTGCCTAGTAAGTTTTTCCACAACGTTAAGTACAGCAACATGTTTACCTGTAAATAGCTGCGTGCAACTGGTTTGTGTACTTTCATAGAAGTCAGTGCAGCTTTAGCTCCTAAATTCTTTCAAGAGCTAGGACTTCAGTTTGTTCTGGTGCAGACAGCATCATTTTAAAGCCTTGTTCTGGGCTAAGCACATCTTAATGACCTAACACGAGTTTGATCATACTAGGCAGTTGTGCCTTAAGTACACCTAAGGTTTTGGATGCCCCCCATGCACATCAACAGTTATAATGAGACAGCTGAGAGATCTGTATTAGCTTAACCCCACGGAAGAGAAGGATGAAAGAAAATAAAAGGTAACAAGCATTTGCCAAATGGTGATGGGAGACAAGGCAGCAGTAGTGGTGCTACTTTCTTGCTAGTGGGAAACCACAGCACCGCACATGCTAAGAAGCAACTGTCACATCAGCTTCTGAATATCTGAGTAAAGCAGCAAGCAGCCCAAACGAATGTGTCTTTGCTGCTGCCGTAGTTTCATGACCTGACCTTTCTCATCTGAATTTAAACTGAAAGTTCCTGCAACAGAAACAGGTTTGGATTGAAAATAACCACTAGGTCTTAAATGCTATCTGGGAATGAAAAGCCTGGAGGAAATAAAACCAGGAAGGAACACCCATAAGATTCTTCTTTTAGCATGTATCTTACATGTAAGCCCTTAAAATATTTCAGATGTCAGAGGTCAAAAAGAATTTAACACACCTGTTTCTCCACTTTATCCGAAGGTCAAGGAAAATTAGATCCTCTTCCTACTAAAGCTGCTGGCTACCAAAGCCACCATAGCTGCTTTCAAAACAGGCTAAGAGCCATTAATAATAATTGCTCATTTGCATAGATATGACTACTATTCATGCCCAAAGAGCTGTGGGAAAATAATCACTATTCCCAGCACTTCCTCACTCTTTCACTCAACTAAACCACAGTCTCAGAAGGTTCAGCTGTGATTCTGCAAGACTGCATCTGATAATGCAGTCCCACACCCTTCTATTTAGGAACGGATCAACAGGAAGTCTTACATACTTCTCTTGGGCTTGTCCAAAAAGGTTTTTGTCTCTATAAAAATATACCTTGCAGCTGTTTTCACTTTAGTGCATATCCTATGGCTTGAAAAGATACAACAATGACTAGGAAGAAGGCCCCTTGCTCTTCAAGCCAGGCTATACAGCGTAGCATAGAAGCGCTCTACCTCCGAATGCAAGATACTTGCTGAAAACCCGCTGCTGGTGGGTCATTAACATATTCCACACAAAGACGTATTTTCTTAGAAGAACTTTTCAGGAAGCCCTTGGAAGGTTCTTCCTCCCAACTTTGTCAGCCATGCTCCACTAACAAGTGAAGTTTCTTTGCCTCCTCTGCTTCTCTCAACAAGTACTGGTCTTTCATTAGAGGGGTTCTCTCCCATGTTATTTCATTGCTCACCTGTCAAACACTTACACCTTTTTGCCACCCTGTGGTCTAGGGAACTATTACAGAGTTCAATATGGCAAGAATTTTGCCTGATGTTTTACAAAAGAAAAGGGTGCAAGTGTTTTAAAGTACACGTGCTTCTTGGCTGTGCAGAAGAAACAGAAAATCTAGTGTAGTTCACAGATAATTCATCCAATGCTTCTCCAATTTACCTCATGTTCTTCATCACATTATTCTTTTTAAAAGTTCATTTAACTGTCAGCTATGAAAAATACACATATACCTCTCTGCAACATACACAACACAAAAGCTTTTTAAAGATAAAAGCTTAGATGAACTTCTGAAATAAACCACTCAAAGCTCCCACCTTAAAGCTATTTTAAGAGATGAAAAGAAACATGTTGTGTACTATTTTTTTGTTTGCTATTTACAAAAGCTTCTGAGAAGTTGGATAATACAGCCTGTAGTGTAGGCTAACACCGTTAATGCAGGGTCCATTGGGCTTTATGCTCTGCTAGAAAAGATAGGCAACCTAATATAGAAATTTAAAGGCTCACTCACCACATTAAAGTGTGCCGAACTTGGAATTCTGCTTATCTAATGAAACTGATCAGCTGGCAGTCAGGTCAGCCAAGCTTAATGCGTACAGAGTTGTATGTGACAATGAAATTCATCAATATCACAGTTGCACCACATATCTATAGTAAGTTCACTTCTTTCCAAAACAAAGAAATTTTTGTCCCCCTCAGAAACAAGCTTTCAATACCACAAAAAAAAATATGGCTTGATATGCAGCTGTCAAGACTAACAGTATAATACATACTTTGGCATAATAAAAAATATATTTACATTACAGCCAACACATTTATATGCTTAGTGTATACAAAATATTTATAAATGCAAATTTATTTACAACTAGAGTCCATTATTCATAGGAGAAAACAAGCCCCAAAGTTAGACTGGTAACAAACGCCTGCCAATAGTCTGAGGAACAAAAAGCTGGCCAAGAGTTTTATGCTTACAATTACTGGGGAATTCCATGAGGAGGCCCTGAACATTTGTTTTCAAGCAATGTACTGTGAAATAGCTATGCATTCTTGAGAGATTTTCAAAGCATGCACCAACACAAAGGCTGTTTCCAACATCAGAAGATCCATGTTTTAACACTGTTCTTGTGGATATCACTAATCACCATGTGTACGTCCCACATTCCAATACGGTGAATCCAAGCAAAAAGGGCATGTGCCACCTCCTTCTAGGGAGTCTGTCTTGGTTTACTCAGCCCGTAATTGTAGGCACACGTACAAAAGCATCTTTGGCCTAGGGGTTAGTCCTGAGGTAGTAAATACAAAAAGTCAGTTGGTATGGATTTGCTTCCAAGACTTCATTTTAGTGTCTTACGTGGTTTCGCTATAGTCATGAATGTTCCGTGTCCTATTAAAATCAAAGTTATGTTCACGTAACCTGTGGCAAGGTCGGGGTGAAGCAGCTTGCTCCCGGTCACTGTCAATAATGCCCTCACTTCGAAGAGGTCGTGGGGTCTCACGGGCTGACTGCTGATGCAGGAAGTGTGAATGAGAGAGCGCTAGATCTTTGTTTACTCCCCATAAAGGAAGCTGAAAGGGTTCTGAGGAAGAAAAATTAGCAGATGAACAGGAGTGGGTTCATGATAAATACATTCTAGAATTTAGACAGATTTTTTGAGTTGTATTGCTTAGCAGTAACTGTCTTCCTGAAGTTATTTTCTCTGTTTTTGAGAGCATATTTTAACTGGATACTCTCTCAGCAACCTGTTACAGTAACCAGAAAGCAACATACACCGTTTCAGCGTGAGTTTTTAAAAAGGCTACGTGAAAAAACTCAACATAAACCCAATTAATTTACCAAAAAAATAATTTGGAGCTGTTTGTAACTCAGCCCAGCTCAAACAGAAGGGCCGTTTGAATTTCCTGTGTTAAGCCTTAAATCATGTCTAATAGATGTCCTTGAAGTACATGCAAGGGATCACATTTCACGGGCTTTAAGAGAGGAATTAAGAAATACCATCTTTAGTAACATCACCCGCTTCAACTCTTTGGTATTGGATGCAAACAGAGCTAGCTCTGAGAACAAGTGGTTAACAAACAGATTAATCACTCCACTAACTATGGTATTTGTAAAATTAGCTGTGAACCAACACTGAAAGGCAGCACAACAAGGGCCAGCAACACCAGGGAATACAAAACATCAGAAAGGAAAAGGATATGCTCACCATTAATATGCTGGGAAGAGATTTTCTTCTCACTTATTCTGTCATGGTTGGTAAGGAAGACAGACATGTCTCTGTCTGCTAAAAGATTATCAAGAGTACTGGGTTCATGCTGGGTGCGTGCTGTATACGTTTCCTTAGGCATCTGTACCATGAGATTAGGGAGAGTTTGATCCAGGGGGTCCTCTTCTGTGATGTAGGCATAGGGACAGTACTCTCGTGTCCTGGAGTAGATGTTTGCATTGTCGTAACAGTCTGAGCAGATCACCAATGGCGCTGTACCACCTGATAAACAGTAAGGAAAAACAAAATACTCTCAAAGAGGATAAGGATGCTTAAATTCCATCGACTTTCATGTATTAGGATGATTTCATGATTAGGATGGCATTATAGCAGCACAGTGTGAAAGGCCTCCGTATAAAGTTAACACGGTAACAGAGTATTCAGCTCGACTGTTTACCGAGGAAGTCACATGAGAAATGTTCTGTTTGTCACCATCCGAATTCTCAATAGCATAGCCTTTCAGAAGCTGATTACAAAAAAAAAAAAAACACCACACAAACACAGGAGTGAAAGAATAATCTCATGTTTGCTTTCCTGTTTCAAGGGCAGAAGGGTTCCAGCAGGTCCAACCAGCTTAGGCACCAGGCTGAAACAGTACTGGAATCAAAGCTATCCACACAGGTGTGTGTTGAAAAGTTCACTTTGTATCAGACAAGGCACCTTGGGCTATACCTGTGCTCTGCTATGCTCTGGTCTCAGAGTGGATGATGAAGTGGTTACTGAGACAAGTTGCTTCTCAACTCCTATCCTGATACAGGCTCTAGGGACTGACTGGCCTACAGACTACCGGAATAGATCACGGGATGCATGTGGAAAAACTTGTACTGACGAATCACTTTTGGAAGCCAGGCTGTATAAGGACTGAATGGCTCCTCAGTATTTGTATGGTAAAACATCTCTGTAGACTCAACATCAATATCCTGAAAAGTGTCCAAACAGGGCAGGGAAGTACTGTAGACCCTTTGGTTGTAATCCTAGTCAGCTGACCAGATGTCCAGCAGAGGCAGTAATTTTAGGCTAAGGACAAAAGGTACAGCAAGTCATCTTCCATGCAAACTTTGTTTACACCTCTGTTTCTTATTATTTTTAAGATGCCAAAGGAACGTAGCAGCATAAAAACCTACCTTGACATTTAACCTAGGAATTCTCTAATGGCATCCCTATCTTGCTGGACAGATCACAAACCCTGAAGCAAAGAGCCTCTGGAGGAAAATGTACTACTCTGGGACTTGAAGGATGGCAGTCATGACATCTACATGCAAAGGCACTGAGAGCAGACCAGATGTGAGCCCAGACATTGCTGGACCAAAGCTTAAACTACCTGCATGGAAAGCAGAAGCTTCAATCACAGAAAATAAACAAACACTGGAAGAGAAACAAAAGATGCCTCAAACTCAAAAGAGTCAATGGAAACTTTATGATCAACCTGAATTCTTCTCTAGGAAAAGTGAAGAGCTTTCTACTCTACTAGAGCATTCTTCTCTACTATCCTACATTGTGCAACACTGCTGCCAGCTATGAGGACTAGAGGGTGCACTGGCATCCTGCTGAACTGCAATTGATACATGTGAGGACTTGGCTTACCATCTGTGCCTTTATGCACGTAGCTACCAGCTGGAGGCATAAGCTGCTGATGGCTTCCTGCCTCTGAGTTACTGTAGCCTTCCTGAGGCTCCGACAGAGTTCCTTGAGAGGATAAATAACTGGGAATGTCTGCAGGTAGGTTCATCTCCTCTGCAAGGCAGAATTAACACTGATGACATTAAGAGCTAAGTAGCACCATCGCTATTATGCACATCAACAAAAATATAATACAGAACTTCAGCTCACATATGGTTATCTTTTCTCTACCTCAGTGATCAAAAATCTGTATGTCTAGTTCAAAACTAACAGGGACAGAATAGCTATTTACATACACATTATTCCAGGTCTTGAAAACATTTAAGTTAACTCAAATATTTATTTTCAAATTAGTGTTTTCCCTCGATGCAGAACAAATCTAGTGTGTCAGGAATAAAACAGACTGCTGATACTTAAAAATAAAAACCTAAGCTCGCCTCTTCCCCTAACGGATGAAGCAATTTGAGCAAATCCCTGAATAGATTTTAGAAGGAAATCTTCAATGCTTTGATCTTAGCCAGCTGTAATGAAACCAGAAATATCACCACTCTTAAGTGTTTTGGATTAAAAACATGTCTGAAGCATGTTGATTTGGCACTTTACCTGTGTTAGTGATGCTATAATCCTCATTCTTCCTTCTCATGTGGTAGATCACAATAACCCATACCAGGGAAGTTCCCACAACACAGCAAACCACAACGATAATCACAATGCCTACTGTTGCCCAGCCATCTTCCTCATGGACAATGCCACTCTGGGATGAATCACAATTTGGGGAAGCCAGGACATTTAGGTAAATATGACCACGCTCAGTGCCCAGAGTGTTGGACATAATGCACGTGTACTTTCCAGCATCCTCTAACCCAGCATCCACAATGATAAGGAGTTGATTGGCTGCTGCAAAAAAATGCCGTTCCGTGACTGTCAGAGGCCCATCGTCTTTAGTCCAGTTGAGGCGAGGGGCAGGACTGCCACCAGCTATGCACTGCAGGACAGCAGTTTCACCTCGGGTTACTGTTCTGTCTTCTAGAGGCCTAACGAAGGAAGGAGTTTCTGTAGCAATAGAGGAGGGAAAAAAAAACAGTTGTAAGGTAACTTCACTATGCAAGCACCACTGTGTCACCACTGGGTATTCCATGAGATTTTAAATCTGACTTTACAGCCTGAACATAAACATAAGCAATGAAATACAGGATTCAGGAAATCCTGTGACGTCAGTTATTCTATGGATCACTGCAACAAATGCAAGTACAGCAAACATCCTGAAAACTATGCTAGCCACATTCTGCTTTATGAATTCCAATTCTAAACTTGCCTGTGACCGTAACGTTAAAAGTGTCTTCAAATAAGACTGCTCTCTAGAAGGAACTGTCCTTCCATTATTACTCAGCACGTTTCATGCTGCCTGTGACTAAATTTGTTCCAATACAACAAAAATTCTCATTTACATTGCTGGACTGAGGTATCTCCCTCAATTCTCTCCTGCAAAGATCACACTAACTTCATTGGTCAGCTTCGCTTCTAAAAAGCCTCATTGTTCAGAAATCTTCTCGAGTGCAGCGGTCAAATGCCCCCAAACCCTACAAAGCAGTTAAGAGACGCTGTTCCAGAGGCAGCATGTTTACAGTTTGGCGGGGAGGGTTGCGTGTGGTGCAATCACGGGAAAAGAGTCTCTTGTTCCTTATTACAGAATACCATTAGCATCTAGAGAAAGAAGATACTATGCTCTTTGTATTTTAACTTGATTCTTTAGGACTTAAGCCTGCTACTTACATATAAGCTACACTACCATTGCAGAAGTGAAATGATCCATGCCAGCAGAGATAAGCACATCACTTACCTAACACAGTCAGCGTGGCATTTGCTGACAAACCGCCTGCAGTGTTTTGTGCCATACAGCTATAGATACCCATGTCTTCTATTTTTACATTTGCAATAAAGAACACATCATCCTCAGGCATGACGTGCATTCTCCTCTCTCGTGCAGCAGGGAAGTCTGTGCCACCATCTTTCTGCCAGGAGATCTGAGGAGTAGGGTGGCCCTCTGCAGCACACTCCAGCCGAGCCATAGCCCCAGTACGGATAGTAAGATCCATGGGGGTTTTCAGGAAGGAAGGCAGCTCTGGATCAAAGGAGATACTAAAGCTTTAGTATTTTCAGTAACTGGAAAAAAGCAGCAAAAGCCCCACAGCACAGAATATCTGAAAACAAAAATATGGAATACCTATAGATTTCCCTGGTTAAGGCAGATTCTTAACAGCTACACAAATTTTAGAAGCGGTCACTTCTAAGAGCCTATCCTTCAAATTTAAATATAACACCTATGTTGTTCATTTAAGATGATCTGAACGGTAACATTTCTCATGGGGAAAACACCGGGAAAAGCTTTAGCCTTCTTCATGAGCCCTTTGTCACACTTTTTCTTCACTGGTAATAGGGAAAGCAAACTTCCATCTCCACAGTTGCACCTGTTTTATACAAGCAAAAGCAACACACGCACCTCTGCTCTCCAACACAATGGGGATCAGTGGTCTACTCACTGATGTAAACAGCGCCTTCTCAACTCTCTTAAGTTAAAATAGGGATCCTCTGTTACAGCCAAAAAAAGGGACTTCATGATTTGATTTTTCAGTTTGTTTCCAGTCCCCCAAGTTACTTTTAGTTGAATCTTCCCTAGCTTTACAAACACGTGGGGAAGGTGCTTAGTTATGAAGAGACAGCAGAGGGAGCTTTTAGTTTAAGAGAGTTCTACCTTCATTCAGCCAGATGAACAATTCAGTTCCAGTGAAAGCATGGGAGATATCTGCCCCTTTTCAAAAGTAAACAGAAGGCCTTTCACGCCCAATATCACTTATCTGCTTTATAAAGAGATGTTTGATGCATTTAAATACAATTGAGACACTATTGCAAGGCTATTTTGAGCCAGCTCTATCTGAGAACTAAGGAATTCTAATGGGTTTTATAAATCAAAATGAAAACAGGAAAAACAGACTCATTACACTTCAGGGTAAAAACATTTCTTCTTTGTTACTGTTATTGCTTACCATTAACGGTCAGCTTGGCTTTGTTGGAATAGTTGGAGCCAAAGTGATTGGTGACAATGCACTGATACCTCCCTTCATCAGTGAAGTTCACATTGAAAAGATGCAGGACAGTGGTGTACTCAACAACCTCACCACTTTGCTGCTGATATCTGGCAAAATTCTCAACCTCTGCATCATACAAGACTTCGCTGTCCTTACGCCAGGCTGTGGACATGGGTGAATCACTGCTGCTCACAGCAGTGCAAGTCAGAGTCACATTCATGCCTCGCAGAGCAATCGTGGTCTCAGGATGTACTCTTATCTGTGGTTTAGGGAAATTATCTGAAAAGAAAAGCACCAATATTAGCTACTTTGCTCTCCGACATGCAATTAATATTGCAGGAAAACTCACTGAAAAGACAATGTAAACAGAATGAAACCTGTAGGAACAATATGTGCATCCCAAGCAGGATATCTATGTTATTTCCATATTTTCAAGCTAGAAAAAGGATTAGAACCACAGGCAGAAGTACAGAAAAAGCACTGAGGTCAATACAGAAGCATGATCTTGAACAGCACCCTGCAATTTCTACAACTGTCTAGAACTTGCTCTATTTAGATTACAAACAAAGACCATGCTTGGCTGAAGAACTAGGTTATTTTATGAAAGACTGAAGACTTACTTTCAGAGCGTTTATATATCTTGAAGAGTCTTTAAGTTATACAAATAAAGAATAGCAAGCTAGCAGGTCACACTGAAGTTACCTCGACACCTATTATTTCATCGAAGGCATTCTCACAGGTACACAGTGTTCAGTGTCAGGCACAATGGTGGTAACCTTAGAATAGGGAAGCTGATGCTTGTGCCTACATGATGGTATTGTAGCCTTTGCCACAGAAAGAATGAAAGAATTATGCATACACAAGTAACAGTTGTTAAACTGTTCATCTGGAAAACAGAACACCAGACTATTTCCAGGCCTGCCAGAGACTTCACACCTGATTCTGTGCAAAGAGTCTCTCAGTTTTCCATCTCACAGTTTTGTTACAGAAATAAATAGGCTTATATTTGAGACTGTAGTGGCACAGAGACAGGTAAATGTTACGGATATGGAGCATCAGAAAATATACCAGAGTATTAAATATCCTAGCCTTGCTGGTAGGGACAGGAACGAGTAAGAAAGTGCCAAATAGCTCTTATAAAGAGAAAGACATTCGTAGTCAGGAAGAATGGAAACATGATCAGTTTTTAACAGTAATCTAAATGAAAAACAATGCAGTCTTACAGAATTAAAGACCAAGCACCTGCAGCTGTGTTACAGCTGGGTTCCAGAAAGGTACCTGCACAGATTTGCGTTATGTTTTGATATCAAAATTCATTAAAAATACAAACCACAGACAAAGTCATCGGGGTCCACGCTGAGAAGGCTTTGTCCTGCTAACCATTCAGGATGAGCACAGCTAACATTTACAGCCTGCTGTAAATGACTGTCAGTGAGCCACTGTGGCAGCCATTTCAACTGGCAATCACAAAGCAAGCTGCTAGTGTTCAAAAGTCTGCAGAAACAACGCAAAATGAAAGTGCGATTAAAGTTTATGTATTTCACAGTCCTACATGTGATTTCACTAAGCAAAACAACTTTAAAGCATGTATTTCCAGAAATTACAAGATTTACAGTATTCTTTTATGCCCATGGGTGTTTACTATACCATGTTAGTCATATATGCTATAAACAGTCCAGGAAAAAAAAAAAAACTTTCCTTCTACTATCAGTGTTAAAACCTTACATTTCTTTTTAATTCTAAGGAAATTAGCCTTGGATCTGCAGCTTCTAAATATATATGTATGGTCTCTCTTTAAAGCAATTAAAAAACCTGTAATACTGCAGAGCAGCTCTGTATCTCAAACTAGACACATTATGAAATGAGTCTAAGTCTCAATATTCGTTTTCATACCAGCTAATAAATATTTAAGAACTAAAGTGATTTGTTTCACAGAAGCATCTGCTGCAGATTGTTTTCTTCTCTGCTCCACATGAAAACTGAGGAGGGAGAAGAGGAAACAATGACAGGTCAACTTTTTCCTCACTGCCTGCTTTCAAAATTTCTTAAATATTATATAGGAACATAATTGATTAGAGAGAAAGTACAGTATTGTAACAAAAAGCGATCTTCCACTTAGATGAATCTGATAGAGCTGCAGTGAGAGAGTAGAGGCACACAAACAAGCCAGAACTCTAAGCTGCTGTTTGCCCATACATACCAGTGATTTCTCACTTTTAAGATAAATAAGAAAATCCAATGGAAGTCTTGTCTTTAACACCTAAAACGTGTCTCATCGCCTTCCTCCTCAAACTGTCAGACCTTGCAGACTAACAGTCCATATGGCCAAGATTATCTAACTGGATAACAGTTTTAAAACAGATTATATGATATTCAGAGACCTTATCTCACAGAGACGACTGTGTTACACTAGGATTAGTCTTGGGCGTGAAGGTCACTTCACATAATACTTTACATGTCTGAAGATCACAAGTCTCTAGCAGCTTAAGCATCTGCTGAGCAACTAAAAGTTGTTGTCGAGCTTTGATTTTTAAGGCCTTTCCCTAGGCAAAAAAAGGGAACAACAAAAACGTAGGGTTTGTTAAACCCCCTGAAAGACTCTTGATGAATCATTTATGTTCATTGTCTAAATACTAGTGTGTTCGGAGTTTGCTGCAAAATTTTAAGATACAAAAACTTACGGTTCACTACGTCAAGAAAAAAATCCTTTTCTACTAAATTGCAACTAAGGAAATGGATTTTCATATTTTTATCAAACCTCAAACCAAACCAAGTATACTGCCGATACCTTTTAGTTGATAATTTATTAGCTTTGTTTTACATATTTCAGGATGAAAATGGGATGCACTACAGTCAACTTCAGCTAATCCTGCAACAGCTGAAGGATTCTTAACACGGTAAGAATTGTACAGAATCTGTAAAGAACTGTCAAACTTACAGCTCCTTCAATTGAGCCTGTGCAAACGCATTTTCTTGGATGGACATTACTGCGTTGTTGCTTAAATCTCTGCAAGTTAAGCAAAGAACAATAACGTAAGTGTAACTTCATATGCTACCTTCAGTTTAATTCCTGAATATTTGAGAGAGAATACAAGGCTGAAGTTGATAAACAACTAGGAGTTCTACACAAAGCAGAGTACTTACAGATGTTCAAGTCTTTCAAGACCAGAGAATGCTTTCTTCATAATTGATTTAATCTGGTTTCCTTGCAAGATTCTGAAAGACAACCCCCCCCCAAACCCAACAAGCAGCTTGAATGTCAATATGAGCTCATAAGACAGACATAAAAAGTTTTCCTATGATGTTTAACTAAAGTTTTCTTCTTTCTAGAAGAGATGAATGACTGAATACCATTTTCTGAGCTTGAAGGCTCATCTAATTTTCTTATGGATAGTGTTTCTTTTCCATCCTTAACTTTGAGATCTGGGTCTGAGATGGGCCAGAAGATAACTCAAGCCAGCAGAATGGAAAAGCGATAAACAGAACTTGGGAGCAGAACAATAATATCCTAATACCAATGTGCCACAACCACATTAGTTCCTGAGACTGCACACTCATACTATTTGTTATAAACAGCATCTGTAGTTCCACAGGATTGCATAGCTTCCTGCAAAGCACACAGCACCGGATACAAAGTGCATAGCCAAAGTACTGAAAAGCTGCTAAATCAATATTGTCTCATATTTGGACACCCCCCCCTAAGAAACAGTAACTTTTACCAAACTAAAGCAAACAAAAGTAACAGTCACCATACAAGACCGTGCTGTTCTAATAATAAATGCAGTCAAATATTCATGCTTAATTTCTTCAATATGGTCCCATAAAATGATCCAGTACTACTACACAGATCCAATGCACGAACATGGAACCCAAGCCTCTGAAGGTCATAGCATGGAAGGGGAAATACACTGACTACAGCTGCCAATTAGAAAGTCTTTCTGCCTCATATCATTGATTTCACAATTAATATTTTGCATTTTCCCTCTGTTCTGTTTGCCTGAGAAGTACTGTCATTACAACGTTTTGTAATACATACAGTTTATCCAGCCTGCTGAGTCCTGCAAACGCTTCATTTGCATCTTCTATGGCCCATGAGATCTCATTGTTCCTCAAGTCCCTGCAGGAGCAGAAGAGCCTGATTACAAACCTTGCAACATCATTGCGACCACTGCTTGTGCTTAGCTATGGAAGAGAACCTACTGTTATTTATGCCTGGTAATGGTGTTCTGGGTCAGGCACCCGAACAGGCTCCCCAGGAAAGTGGTCACAGCACCAAGCCTGCCAGAGTTCAAGAAGCGTTTGTACAACGCTCTTAGACACGTGTTTTAATTTTTTAGGAAATCCTGTGTGGAGCCAGGAGTTGGGAGTGATGATTCTTGTGGATCCCTTCCAACTTGGGATATTCTATGATTCTATGGGACAGTGTCACCTGGAAGGTCTCAAAACTTGTATAAAACTGTGTTTGTCAGAAGATGACTATTCCATTTCAGAGATGCAAGGGAAAATAGGATTGTTCGAGATCAATGCCTCAGACAGAACCACAAACAAATTCTGAAGTACAAATTCTTGATGTGGTATTAAAGGAAAGACCCAGTCTGACTCGCAATTGTCATGTGATGGACTGTTTACCAGAAGCTGGGAGAGGCTCCTGAAGCAAGTTGGTTCATGTAAGCGAATTAACCAATACACTAGCAGCATTAATCCTCCTGAGTAACAGGCTTATAATAGCATTAGCATATTAAGAGATTACACACAGGTTATAGTGTAAGGCTGCCAAGCACAATGTAGTAGGTTTTCAGAATGAAGTTGATATTCTGCTCACAGATCTTGTTAGCAGCTAATGGGATTTCTGTTTGACCTCTGCATAGCACTTCTGCCCCTCACACAGAACAGTGGCCTAAGCAGAAAAAGCAATATAGCAGCACTGTTTGTAGAGAATTACACGCTTTTTAGAGAGAAGGTGAAATAAATCCAACAGTATTTTTAGCTGGAATAGCATGGATTGAGCAAAGAGTTTCTGATAAAGCCAGTTTTCATCTGGCTTAATACAACCACACATAGAATTGCAGGCACTTGTGTGTTTAAAGGTACACTGATGAAAAGTAGTCTACGCTGCGCTTTATCAGATATTATATGGATCAGCTTGATAAAGCTTCTGAAGAAGTTATGACACAGAAAGCTAACTACCTATACAATTGTGTGTGTCATCTCATAGAAACACTTCTTTTCTTGTGCTAGTGGTGGAAAAATGCAGCATCTACTTTTCCTTGAGTGAGATTGTAAAATGTGTAGATTACTATTCTGGGAGAGACTGGGATCAACCTCCAGGATGTCATCAGTGGTAACACGTTGTCATTTTTTTCTTACTTTCAAAGACAGAATGCTTGTTTTTAATACCTCGGAGGAGACATTTCCACAATACGTGTACTTTAAAGATTAGGACAAAAAGAAAAGAGTGCTTGTAATTCCACAATTCATGTATTGCAAGGATCGGAATACAGCCCTGAAGCTTGCTCACGTTAAGATTTTTCCTCTTTGAAAAGTATTCAGCTTAATGTACTGGACACTGAAATCATCTACCGAGAAAAATGACGAGATGAGTAACATGCCTAATTTATTTCCAAGTTGCTTGCTCTTGTGATTTAAAAGTAGTTTCTATAATTCTCTCCAGGTCTGCTTCAGAGTTTTAGATTGTGAATGCATGAGTGGTATCAATGCCAAGCTAAAATATTACGAAGTAATGAATGTTTTTAAAATTTAGAACTTCAAATCTTCAGTGCTATCCTTTGATACACCTTCAATCTTTTGCTCTTATTACCTTGTGGTTTATATACAGTTTTTACAGTTTGTTCTAAGTTATTAAAGCTACCTTGCAGAACAGTGACAGGAGCTGAACATACAGAGAAATACTTATGTCAGCCTCAGCACGGAAACAAATACTATACAGGCAACAATGGAAGTAAGCCGACAGCACCACAGTATCTAGTTCGAAGTGTTTTTACATTCAACTACTCCAACCACTTAGCCAAGCGAGTGAGCAACCCAAAAGAAAAGCCCCTCATTGTGTGAGTGGAGGAGTTGGCTCCTTATGCTTGGCTGGGCACGAATGCTTGGAGCTTTGTTCATCACCACTGCCCTCTGTCCTGCACATTCCAGCCCTGAAGCAAACGGCGAGCTTTTCAACTGTTTGTCGCCCCTCAGGAGCCCAGGAAAACCTACTAATTAATCTGCTCTTGTTCTTCTTCATCCTACTCTAGATCTAAGAAATTAGTTTTAATTATTCCATTAAAAGGTTGCATTAAGGCTAACAGAATATGACCGCTTACATAAGTCTGATAAATTTGCTTATTTAAGCATTTATTTAATGAACTGACAGAGGGGCTATAGACTTTCACTCCTTTCTCAGCCACCATTGTTCAGGATGACTACAAGTTTTCAGATCTACTTGGGAAGTGTTTTTATTATTATTAAAAGCCAGGATTGAGTTTTCTAAAAAAAAAAAAATATTGAACGGCTAGAGCTGGTAACAAAAGTCCTGACAAAAGCAGAGCTGTGCCTCAGATGGCGAGTAATCCTACTCCTCTCCTACACCCTGTGTGACTTCCGCTCACGTGCAGGGTGGGCTAAACAGCACCTTCTGTGACTAGCAGGATTCACAATGTGGTTTGATAGTTATCCAACCTTGAGAAAACCACCTCGAATAAAGAGAGGTCCAGACTGGCATTTCTGCAAGCTGACTATCCACACCTTCTCAGAACTGGTAGGATATGCAGCTGAGTGCTTAAGGTCACTAAACCACTGTTTCTCATCACCACACTAAGCCAGAATTCTGTTATCTCAGCATACCAAATGATGGTCAGCCCCTGCCATACCTGAAGGCAGGACAGCATACACCAACGCCAAAACAATGATTTCGGACCATGCCGAGTGCAACATTCATCATCATTACTTCCAAAAGTGTTGCTGCATTAAATTGAGATTCTAGCTAGAGGTTTTCTGTACTTACAAGATTTGAAGATTCGTCAGACCTCTGAACACACCATCAGCAATATGACTAATGCGATTGTCACCCAGGTTTAGTTTCTCCAATAAACCAAGTCCCACGAAGGCAGATTCCTTGAGGCGAGTTAGCTGGTTGTACGACAAGTCTCTGAAAATATTGAACAAGACAAGTGGGGGGATTAATACTATCGAACTTGATTAACTATGGAATCTTGATAAATTTCTACTAGAACACTTATCAGAGAAGTAAAACACACAGCATTACCATGGGCCTAACACAGAAATTGAGTACTTCTCCCTCAGTAACTCACTCTTACTATGTACTATCCAATACGTTACTTGCAACATTACAAAATCCCCACTGAAAAGCAGCCCAGGACTTACAGCTCAGAAAGTCTTTGGCAGAACTCCCATGCATCTGGACTGATCCTGTTAATGGCATTCTGGCTAACTTGGAGTTGTTGCAATGTCCGCAGACCATACAGCCAGCCCTTGTTTATTTCTGTTAAGTTATTATGTTCCAGTTCTCTAAGGAAAATAGATGGAAAAACATTTGCAAAACAGGTAATAAATGAAAGCATATTTACAAAGTTTTACCTAGTGGATATTGAAATGATTTACTAACATTAAGCCTTACAGAACTTGAAATTCATGATTGCATTCGTTCCATGGAAACCAAGAGTGAATAAAAGTACACAAAAAATCCAGCAGCAGAAGTGAAATTGTAGTTTGTCCTAGAAGATTACTTTTAAAAAACAACTTTTGCTAATGTTGCATTGCATACCCCTGTGCTATGTCAAGACATTACCTGATAAAGAACCATCCCACACTACAGAGAACACAAATGCTTTCTTGCAAAGCAAGAAGTGCTGAGTTTTGACTACTCCTGTATTTGCTATCCTACTGGTACTAAAGTGGAAAAGCAATTCAACTAAGCATGCTAAAATCAGAAAACTGAAAAATATTCACAAGTACACAAAAAAAGCTATCGACAGTGACAAAGCGTTCTTGATCACCAAGTGGAAAGAAGGTGGAGAGACACAGTATCTTTACACCTCTAAAGTAACCAGATGTGATATCAACATAATGGGAAAACGCAGATCTATAAACTCTCATCTTGTGGCACTCATCAATATTTCAGCAGTCTCAGTGTGAGGGTAACAATACAGGACATTACCCTACACAAAGAAATTCCAGGACTGGGTATACTCACAATTCTTCTATGTTATTCAGGCCAAAGAATGCTCCATCCATTAGTCTGCTAATCCCGTTGCGTTGCATTTTTAAAGATTTTAGGGACTCCAGTCCTTGGAATGTAAGACTTTCCACTATTTTAATCCTGTTCCTCTTCAGTTCCCTTATATAAAGATGTCAGTAAAATATTAAGATGTATTTAATAAGCAACATTTTGTGACCATCAAGAACACATACTGAGATAGCGTAAACACTATCTTTTTAACCTTTCAAGACTGCTACTTACAGAAACTGCACATGAGGCAATTTGAAGATCTTTGGTGGGATCACGCTAATCCTATTTCTGTTCAGCTTTACCACTATTAGAGAGCTAGATAAATTATCAAGACAGCCTGCTTCTAGGGTAGTTATTCTGTTGTTACTCAGATTCCTATGGAAGAAGAGGAAAAAGGCCTTTCAGAATGTGCAATATTTTATGAACAAAACTGCACAAGCACGTTGGAGCAACCACTTATTACTAGAACTCAAGTTCCTTGTGAAGTCATATCAGAAATCTGAGTCCTAGCATAACAGAAAGCTGCATGATTTTTTTCCCCAAAATAACCCATGGTAGGAGCTGATTTTGACTGCATGCCATGCTTCAGTTAGACATGGTTAAGACAATGTCAACACGAATCTACACAAGATGAGCTGAAACCATTCCACGTCCCTGCGGGCTGAAGTGCCAGCACTTTGGTAACAGCAGTTATTGTTTTCCATACTACCTGAGGAAAAGCAATACGGATTGCTATGAAAAGTATTTAATTTCAAGCACATTTGTAGCTACATTGAGTGCTCCTAGCAGTTCAAAGCCACACAAGGCAGCCTGCATTAAGACAGTAACTTAGAGTAGATGAGGTATTCAACAACGTTGAAGAAACAGGAACCCCAGCCATGGCAGACCACTCATACTTACAGGTACTTTAGTTGCATCCGTGGAAAAGAAGCAGCTTTAATTTCTGAGATAAGATTAGAACTAAGATCTAGATTTTCCAATGAAAGGTAAACTTGGAGTTGCTCAGCATTTATTTCTGGAATGGTATTGTGTACCCTGAAAAACACAAGCAACAGAGATGGTTACCAAAACATCCCATCCTTCACACCGCATGGCTATACAGCTACAGGATTCTGTGTATCAACATCACCAGTGAGTCTCTTACGCTGGAAGTGTAGCACGCACTGCAGAACATTAATTCTTAAAGCAATACTGAAAATCCAAGACCGATTTGCCGCTCTGACATACAAATAGATTCAAGTTCTGGGGACTGTAACGGGGCTGTATCTCATGGGAACTGTCAGTGCTAGACTGAATCCCTCCCCTTCAAAGCTGCCTGTCTTGGTGGACTGCATTTTATCGATAATTTAGGGTGACTTGATTGTCTAACTGATTTGTATTTCTTTAAAGAGTGCTTACATATTCCCTAAAGCACTTTAGAGGAGTAGCATTTCAGACGAAAGAAATTACACTTTCCTACAACTCGACAGCAAAATTCTCACTTTTGTTAAAACAAGAAAAAGGCAGACAAGCTGTTACTTACAATGAGAGAAGAGTTATATTTGAAGTTGTTTCTCCAAAATAAGGAATTTCACTTAGCTCATTGTAATTCATTTTCCTTAAAGAAAAGTTAAAAAAAAAATCTTTACTGACACCTCTAAGAGAAAAACCCTTCTATATACAGCAGAAAACTCATATCACAAGACATTTAACAATTTAATGTTAATAATAGTTGTTGACAAAACAGGTTGTGTAAGAGCTTAAATCCTAATAACTTGAAAAACGTAACAGTGAAGCACACAAGTTTTTACCATTTTTAATGGTTACTATTACTTCTCTTTAACTTCAGACCAGCCATAGTGAAAACAAACAGCTCATTTCTTTTTAACATATTGGCCTGCTAAACTTTTATGAAAAAGCATTCTGCACACAAAACACCAGTTTTACATAAAATTTGCTGCCAGCAAAGCATCCATTTTTAATTAACTAGCATCAAATATTTTTGCAAGTCAGACCAGACAGCGAGATATGCAATGAAGTGTACTAATCAGAATCACGGAGGAAATCTTCAGTTTATCGTCATAAAAACCAACTTACACTTCTTGTAGCGTGCGAACAGATAAATCAATGCTCCAGTTGGACGACGACAGATGATTATGACTTAAATCCCTAGAGGAAAAAAAAGAGAAGTCATTCTAGAAGTTATTCTAGATGGCACTCGGTCCAGCAAAACAACCAAGGCCTTTTGACGCCTTCCTGGCACTAGCCCAGAACAGAGATGAGTCCCAGACACTTGTGCCGGCAGCCCCAGCATCTCTGTTTGCTGGACGAGGCCCGACTCCGAGACGGGGCCCGCGGCACGCTGCCGATACCCCCGCCGCAGGGAGCACGCTGCCGATACCCACACACGCACCTCAGCACTGCCTAGGAAATCAGGGAGCCCGCCTGCGGCGGCGAGCTGTGCCTATCGGCGCGGCGCCACGCTGGCCACGCCACTTGCAATCCTCACACCACGCGCGGGGCTACAGCGAGCTGTTTCCAGCAACAGCTGTTCGCCTCCTGATTAATTCCTCCCTGGTGCAGCCCTGTGGCAGGGATTCTCTCTCACGACCACGGACGTAACAGCGCGCTCGCATCGCGGCTGCTTTTATCATCGTCAGACAGGGCTGCGGTTACGCCGACACAGGAGACAGTTATCCTTTAGGAACAGAACTGCCACGGATCTACTAAAAACACTAAAATGTAACCGGCCACAGTCAGAAATATTTCCGCTGACGAGCAGGCCCAGTGACAGCACCACGGGCGCAGCCGCTCCTGCACTCTGGACCCGGGGACAACTCCACCTACACCGAGATCCGGCGGGACGCGAGGCTCTCCGGGAACGACGATGGGGGGGAGAAAACAAAGCCTGCAATGCCCCTGCTGAGGAGGGGGTCCCAGCACGGATTCAGCCCTCACTGGGCACAGCGAGCGTCCGCAGGGTCGGCACAGGAAGGCCTCCAACGGGGGGCGGCCCAACGGGGGGCTGGGGGCTGCGGGACCCTGCCGGCCACCGGCCGGTCCGCGGCGGACCCAGCGGAGACACAGTTCTAGCAGGGAATTACTAAAAACTTGGGAAATTGTAAGATATATCTCTATTGCGCTCAGCAGTGGCTCAAGTAGCACAGGAATAGGCGAAAGTTTAAGGTGGTTCCTGGCTTTGACTTCAAAAAGGTCAGAATTTTGAAGTCCTGCTGCCTGTATTTGCTCAAGATTTGCAGTTTACACTTAAAGAACCAGCGACATACAAGCCAAAATTCAGTTACAAATGACAACAAGAAACCACATTTTAATTCCCACGGGGTTTAATTGGGTCATTATGGTAATGCAGCAACCTGTTCTTCTAAGACAGTTTTTCAGCATGTCAGTTATTTCTCCATGAGGCCGCTGCCTGGTGCCATCCTCAGAGAAACGCGCCCGTTCTGCACTGCAACAAACGAAACACCATCGTGAACAGGATCTAAGAGATGCCCAACTGTACCCCAAAAAATCTAAGCTAATGTAAGCCAGAAAGTCAGCCGACCACATGAAGATCTGCTCCTGTCCCAAGTCACCCTTTTCCAGAAGAAACTTTCCTACCACTATCGCACCGCAGGAGCAAAGGGTGCCTGAGGTGCCCCGAGGGAACCTAAAAAGCAGGGACAACCGAAGTGAGTAAAGCCCGAACGTCACTTAACAGCCACAAACCGTTCCAGCCTACGTAAGCGATAAAGCAAGCAGGCACTGAGGAGAGGTTCAGAGATGTGGCCACACGGACTCCCGGATCCAGGCTGAACTAGTTCCCTCTTCCTGTAGCTCTGGACGATGTCCTACGGCTTCGCAGAGCCACAGCCTCGCAGTGGAGAGGCCGTGGTGCACGGCTGCGGCCCCGGTTCCTCCCCGGTGCCGGGGACCCCCCCGTCCCCTAACGCAGCCCGCCCATCCCGGCACCACGCGTCCTGTCGCAATGGCAGCCAACGCTTTCTTCCGTGACCACCCCTAACGCCCTGGTCAATGAGTCTGCCAACAACCAGGTACCCTTCCAGAAGCCTACTGCCTTAAGAGGAAATCAGAGATTAGGATTTTAATTTAGAAAGCCCAGGAAGAGCACGCCCCAAGTACTGAACACGTTTGGACTACGCCATAGTTTTCATTAGGTCCTCTTTCAAGAAGTTCTGTACGTAGTCCATACCTAAAACAGCTCTGGTGTTATTTGTATCTCATTA
Source organism: Anser cygnoides (assembly GCF_040182565.1). NCBI lineage: Eukaryota > Metazoa > Chordata > Aves > Anseriformes > Anatidae > Anser > Anser cygnoides. Next base: position 6,473,469 of record NC_089897.1, on the reverse strand, counting down.
CTGTTCCTGATGCTTTCCTTTTTGAAGTAGGACAATGGATAGCTAAATATTAAATGAAAAACATTGAATGATCGATCTATAAACATAAAAAAAAAAATCAGACATTCACATGGCTAAGTTTTCTGCTTTCATACAGAACCAAATTCCCATGTCCTGAAAAAGCAAAAAACCAAAGCAGCCCTGTCATTCTAAAAGCACTTGGACTTTTACTGCGAGGCCCGCGTTACAGAAGATGTAGAGCAAACATGCAAAACTTGTATTTTAGAGACTCATCTGGTATTGTATATAAAATCATCTAAACATTCATTTTGAGCTGAACTGGTGTTCATCTCTCACGTAAATAAAACGGAACCCAGACAGCAGATTGATTACCGCGTGCCTAGCCCCGGAGAAGGACGGTAACTCAGCCCAGCTGAGCACGGCCGCGTCCCCCCCACGTCCCCGGGCAGGACAGGTGCTACTGCAGCCACCCAGCAAGCCGTCCGCGCTGAGAAGTACACAGGCTAACCAAAACGCACCGCTGCAAATGGAACTGTTACTGACTTTATGACTGTTAACACGCAGACACACCAAAAAGGGTTTGCTGGCTCCCTGACTTCTCTACACTCTTCACCACCCTGCAGGTCACCCACAAAGCATACGCATTTCAGCAGGAAAAGTGCAGTTGCCTGAATACTTTCACTACGAAGAAGAGCTCTGAGGGTGCTTTCCTGGCTGTAACAGCACAAACCACCACCACGCTGGTAACATCAGCTGCAAGGAGCTTAAGAGTTATGAAAAACAAGATTTTTCAGTCCACGAAGTTAGGTGAAGCGAGAACTGAGAGGGAAAAGCCCATCAGGGACTTTTTCATGTGAGGGGAAAAAAAAAAAAAAAGCTTTGATTAATTTTAAACAGCTTTTATGTATTACGGCTTATTTAAAGTCAGAACTGCTAGAGCTGTCTTAGGGAAGAAAAAATTCCCCCCCCCCACATGCTTCGTGTGCCAAAATCCTGAAAGCCACAACAGAGAATATACACTTAATTATTGTTTGCAGCATATGGCAGATTGCATAACTTAGCACAGCGCCAACACCACTTCTTCCCATTGCAGTTTGCGCCAAGCCATTCGAAACGCACCCTCTATTGGCTTGGAGAAAGATACGAGCGCTCCGAAGCTTGGAAACTCGCTCTCAAATACAACAGTTATCGGTTTGCCTGTTAGCCACCTGATGAACTTCCAGCCTACCTGTCCAGGCCCTGACAAGTGCTACGTTAAGATATCCTCGTACCTTTCTAACGTGAAATATTTTAAATGACAAATTAACTGCATTTCTGTGCTGAGCTATACGTTTCCTCCTCAACGTTTCTGATTGTTTATCGTATGGGGAAAGAAGAGAACTACAAAACCAGAAAGTGGCAATAAAGTGACAAACTCCCTTATGCGTGCCCAGCTTTTATTATAAACCAGACTCTTAAGTCCTGCCAAAAGGGAGTCCTGCAGGTACCCAAACACTGCCTTCTACGCTCCTGGGATCTACCAGGCCAGTTCTTTACGTTGCCCTGGAGCACCGTCCTTCCAGCCTGCTGCAGGACAGCTACGGACTGGGAATCACGCTGGCTCCAAGAGGGGCTGGGGACTCCTGTGAGCAGAGGGGGATCTGAACACCCCCGGGGCACAAACCGGCGGCGAGTGCTGAGTAACGGCCGGGGGCACCCTGCGCCGGCCCTGGGGGACACCGCTCAGCGCGGCGCCGGTCACCCCTGGCGCTGAGCGAGGGCTGCCACCCGCCTCGGGCTGCTGTTTCCCTTCCCGAAGCAGCAGCGGCCGCAGAGCCCAGGGCAGCCCGCAGGCTCTCCCCGAGGGAGGCGAGGCCCAGGCCGCCCGGCAGCGGCGGAGCTCGGGGCCGGGCGCTGCAAGGCGCGGCTCGAGGCGCCGCCGGCAGGGGCCGGGAGGGGCCGAGGCCTGCGACGGGCCCGGGGGCACCCCGAGCCCCGCTCCCGCCCCCCGCCGCTCCGCCGCGGGCAGAGCCGTGCCCCGGGGCCGCTCCCGCCCCGCCCGCCCGCCGCCCCGGGAGGCGGCCGCAGGCCCGTTAGGCCCGGCCCGGCCTCGCCTCGCCGCCGGGCCCCGGCCGGTCCCGCCCCGCCCCGCGGCCCCCGACTCACAGCGCCGTGGTGCCGGCGGGCAGCGGCGGGATCCTGCGCGGGCCGGGCCCGCCGGGCAGGCGGTGCCGGCTGCAGTCCAGCAGGCCGCGGCGGCAGGAGCAGGGCGCGGCGCAGGGCTCGGCGGCGGCCCCCAGCGCCCCCAGCGCCGTCGCCGCCGCCGCCGCCAGCAGCAGCAGCAGGGGCACGGCCCGCGGCAGCGCCCCGCGGGGGGGCCCCGCGCCCGGCCCCGCGCCCCGCATCCCCCGGCACGGCGCGGCCCGCACCGCTCCGCCCGCCCCGCCCGCCCCCCGCGTCACCGCGCAGCGCGCCGGGGGCGGGGCCGGCGTGTGGGGGCGGGGCCAACGGAGGGGGCGGGGCCGACGGACGCCCCGCCCCCTGGCCGCCGCCGAGCGGCGCAAGGCGCAGCCGCCGCCGCGGGGACCGGGCGGGGGCGGGGCCGTGGCGGGGCCGGGGGCGGGGCCGTGGCAGAGGCCGCTGGGGGGGCGGTGGGCGGGCTGCCCGTGGCTGCCGGGTCCCCGTGGTGCTTGGTGCCGGCGTGCCCGGTTCCCGGCGGTGCTGGCGGTGCCGCCGGCTCCCGGGGTGCCCCGTGAGGAGCCCCGCTCGCAGCCCCCGCGCAGACGCAGCCCCCGCAGTCTCCCCGACCGCGGCTCCCCGCCGTTCGCCTTTCTGAGCGCGGCGCCGTGGCGGCCCCCATCGGCACGTTAATGGGGGCCGTCCCTCACTGCCGGGCCGCTCCCCACGCCCGCTGTGTCCGGGGGCCCTGCCCTCCCGCCGGGCTCCCTCCGGCTCTCCCAGCGCCCCGGCGGGCCCCCCGAACCCCCGGCGCCGCCGTGGCTGCGGCCGGGCGCGGCTCTCCCTGTCCCCGGCCGCCCTGCCGGGAGGGCTCAGCCTGCGCCGGGCCGGGCCTTGGCCGCTGGATGGCACGCGAGCCCCGGCGGAGGAGCCCGGGCCGGGCCTGGGGCGCTGCGCAGCGCGGAGCTCTGGGCCGGGGGGGGCCCGTACCGGGGGGGGCCCGAAATGCAGCGCTGCGGCTTCGCCCCGGTGCCCCTCCGGTCCCCGGGTACCCCGGCCGTGCCCGGGAGGGGAGCGGGCCGGAGGTTGGGGGCGCAGGATGTCGCCCTGCCGCCCTCAGCCCCGTCGTTCTCAGCGTCAAGGGGAGCTGGGAGAGGAAACGGGGGTTAAGGAGGTGCCGAGCCCCCCGCTGCTGGAGGGAAGACGAGGAGGGAGGGGGCAGTACTGGCCTTCCTGGGGTGGGCGCGGGGGGGATGCAGCAGGGTCCCCTGCGGGGTGCGAGAGGGACGGCGGGGTGTCCCCCCGTGTGCCGCCACGCGCACGGCGAGCGGTGACAGCGAATCCACGGGATCCTCAGGCGATGGTGTGTTCAGGCCAGACTTTGTGAAAATTTGAAAAAGATGCAAGTGGCTTGTAGGGCCTGGCCTGAGAAGCCATGGGGAGGCCTGGCACTGCGGCGGGGGCTCCCTCACGCACAGACCCGCCCTCCTGACGGCATGGCGCTGGCCAAGGAGCGAGGCCGGGCCACAGGCTGGGGGCTCGGCGGGGCGGCCCCTTCTCCTCCAGCCTCTCCCCAGGGTGGCAGCCCCAGCCCGGCCCCAAGGCACGAGATGCTGGTGGGCAGCCACAGCTCCGTGTGCCCGTGGCCCGCACGGCTGGGGGCAGTCAGGTTGGCCTGCAGAAAGGGGAGAGCGCTGCGGGCTGGCAGCACCAGGGCCCCTCTGAGCGCCGCCGGGATGCAGCAGCACGCTCCATGCCTGCACCGGGGGCTCCCGATGTCCCGCAGGCACCCTGCCCGCAAACAGCCCCTCGAAGAGGGGTGGCAAAGTCCAGAGGACAGAGGCCGTGTGCCTGGCCAGGGCTCACAGGTCCGGCTCAGAGCACGCACGGAGACAACCCCTGGTCCTGCAGAGTGTGCTGCGGGAGCCGGGCACTGGCACCCCATCAGCCGCTGCCACAATGGAGCAGGGAGAAGCAGAACTGCAGTTCTGCATGAACGCATTGCCGTTTGCTGTTCCTGGCCTGGGCCGCACCCTCTGTGCTCTCTGCTCAGCCACCTTCCCCAGCCCGCTGTGCCCCAGGGCTGCAGCTCTGCCAGTGCTCTGCACGGAGCGGCAGCAGCCACTGGTTGCCCCTGCTGACATGAGTAGCGCTGCGTGCAGCGTCTGCTGCCTGCCTTCCACGTTTTCTACCTATGTCTGCAATGGACCCCTTTGATTTGCAGATCTTAGCTCAACTTCCTTGCATGGCAGAGGCAGACATTAAAGCGCTTTCTGGTGTCTGCGTTTGCCTCATCTCTCGAGTCGTTCACAGTATCATTCATGACATCTTTGTAAAGTAACAGCAAAAGCTTCAAACACGCAGCCCTGCAGCCTCCTGTGGCTGCCCCAGCCATGAATCCACACCCTCCTGGTCATAAAGCACTTCCCAGGAACAGTGAGGAGATCTCCAAGCCTGTTTTTCCAGGGAAATGACTGCAACATAATAGCATCTTCAGCTGGAGCCCGGCTCAGGCTCTGAAGACATGTGGCCAACACCTACAGCCCTTCCTCTCCCTCCCTTTCCAGTGGTTATGCTTGTTTCCTTGAACATGTATGGGTCAGCCAGAGTCAAGATTGCTAATGAGCGGGGTGATTATGGCCCAGAGCACTTCTCAAGCCATTCCCGATGGGGTGCTGCACAGAGGACAGGGACGGGGACGGGGATGGGGATGGGGACAGGTCAGCCTGGGGAAGGCTCCCGCAGTGCGCAGTGGTGTCGGGCAACCCTGCCTGCCTGAGGCAGCCCTGGTGCACTGCGTGGCATTTCAGTGGTAGTGAGGGCCCTGGTCAGGCTGTAAAATTGGGAGTGAACTTTCTCCCTAAGTCGGGTTTTATGAGCAACAAATTAGGAGCAGTTCAATATTTATCCCAGCATGGAGATCAAATACTGTCATAAACTGAACAATAAAATACAGCTGTTATATCATAACCTTTAAGCTACATTTAAACTAAATGTAAATCAATATTTTAAAAGATCTGTTTTTATTCAGATTTACATTTCTATTACCAGATTAGATCAAAGGATTTCCTGGGGAAGATTATTTTAGGAACGTTTTTGGGCCATACACCTGTGGCGCGGCTCTAATTTGGACCAGTCATGGCTCTTCCTCAGTGCCACCCAGGATTAATTCCAGCAGTAGAATAGGAATCACCCCATGGCTCTGCTCTCCTGTGTGGAAAAGCGCCGGATTTGGGCAAGGATACCGATGAACTCCCCAGCACCTCCATCAGAGCACCGCACCATGCTCACCCCGGCCAGGGGCCCAGCACAGGGGGAGCTGTCAAGCCAAAGGCTCTGCAAAACCATCCCCTGGTCCCCTGCTGCTGGCAGGTCCTGCTCAGAGGACTCAGGGACTGGTGACGATCAGGATCAGAGCAGCCAACTGTAACGGCAGAGCTGTGTGAGCCTGGGGCCTTCTCTCGCCCGTCCGCCCCGCGGCGGGGTCCTGCCCGCGACCCTGAGGCCCCCTCACGCTGCGGCCATGGGAGCTCCCAGAGCCGGTGCGGGATCCAAAGAGCACATCAACGTCAGAGCCAGGGCAAAGTCTGGCAGGACGCAGAGAGGTGTGAAAGGCAAAATGCCGTCACATGTGTACGGTACACATGACTGCCAGTGGAGGACCAGCGCCCGCACTGCCTGCCGAGTGCTCTGCAGTGCCCTGTCCGCATCCTGGCAGCGTGCTGGGGCAGCAGGAGGAGAGCAGGGCCAGGACGGGGACGTGTCCCACCAAACACGTCTCCTGGAGCTGGCAGCGGGAGAAGGAGAAGCATCCTTCTCTGCCACGTACCTGTGGCACACAGTTGCACTGGTGCTGCGGGCACCTTGCGGCTGTGCCGTGCGGTGCGTCCCAAATTCACCGTGGCCCCCGAGCTCTGCCCTGGGATGACCGCGGCACTGCGGGCTGGCTGCCTTTTGCCGGCGGGGTGCAGGGACGAGCGTGAGCATGTGAGGGTGCCTGAGCACCCCAGCCAGGGCATCGTCTTTCATGAGGCTTTGTCTGCATCATCACTAATAATATCAAGGTGTTCTGCCAAGTTCCTTCCAGCAACCCCATGACTTCATTCAAAGTGACAGGGGACCTGATTTATTATACTAACGAGCCACTGATAAATAAACATGACCTGAGAGAATCCCAATCCCACAATTCCATTCTTGTTCGGTTCCTTGAGGGAGATGAAAGGTTTCCTGCAATTTCCCAATGCTACCCAGAATCTCCCCTACTTGGTCTGCCAAAGCTTTCTACTGCTGTCGAGCCTGGCATTTGATTGAATTGACAGAAGCAGCTTATTAATTGCACTAATGAGGGGCTCAGAAATATGGAGCGGTGGAGAGAGTCCAGTGTGGCTAATAAAATGCTCAAAGCTGAGCAGAGCATAAGGTCACCGTGTTGCCAGGCTACTGGCTAAGCTGCCTGGAAAAATAATATGTGAACCAGTAGGTGACTCTGGGAAAAATATTGCTCCATAACTCACATAATTAATAGGACAGTGATGCTTTATTTTCTTAGGAAGAATATACAGTAGGAAAGTCTGAGCGCACAGACGTCGCAGCCTTCCTGCTTGGTGCGCGCAGGGGCTGGCAGGGGCCGAGCAGCTGGGGCGGTGGGGGCTGCGGCCAGGCGGGCAGCGCTGGCCCTCGCTGCGTGCAGGGTCCTGCGGCACCGCTGGGCTTCTTCGGGCGGCTCCGCTAACCTGTGCGCAGTAATGGCACAGATAAGCAAGAGCCCCAGGCCAGGCTCCAGAAAAAGGCGGTGGGAAGGTATCCACACCATGAACCATCTCCGTGTGTGACCTGAAGGTAGATTACAGATATCTGGTAACATCGAGGACTCTGTCCTGTGTTTGACCTGTGCTAGTTTCCCAAATACCATCACAGAGAGAGATAAACAAGGCTGATTAGAGCTAACAGTAACTGTAAATTTGGCAAGGGGATGTTCTCGGGACCTCTGATCTCTTGAGACATTGATTCCCACTGGGAGTTTACCATACAGCTCCTCAGGGTTTATAGCAATAAACAGGAATATTTTTGCTCCAGTAGGAAGGAAAAAGGAAAAAAAAAAAAAGGGATAAATACCGATCTTAATCTTTTTCTTTGCATTCAATTTTGGAGCCCCCATTCAAGTTCTCCAAATTGCACCTCACCAGGGAGCTCATCCTCATACCGAGACTGTTATCTTAATGAAGCCCTGCACAACAAGCCCTCTGGTTTGCAGTGACAGCCCTGCCTAAAGCACTGTTCATTGCTTCCCCTGGCTCTTTCAGGCTCGTTTGGGCCTTGGAGCCGTGGCACCGGGGGCTGCTGTGCATGCTGTGGGAGGGGAGGTGCCCGGCCCCGTGTCCCTGGGGTGCTGTGACACCCGTCCCAGCAGCTTGGCATGGGCATCGACTGCGGGGCAGCGGGGTGCGGACATGGGGGCAGGAGGCAGGAGGAAGGGCAGCCTCACCCCTGGGGCTGCCGAACAATGGCAGGGAAGGCAGCAGGGCGCTGGGAAGCACGGGGAGGGGGGGGGGGGACAGAGCCTGGCAGGCTGCCTCCCTCCCCACTGGCCTGCCCTGCTGACCCCTCCTAGCCATCCCCATCCTGTCCTGGCCCCTGCCCCATGGCCCCTGCCCTCTGCGCTTCTGGAAGCCCGAGGGCCTGTGGCCCCTCTCCTCCCGGCCCTCTGAGGCAGCTGCCTGGCCCTTCCCTCTGAAAGCCTTTGTTTCTCTTCTCTGGAGGGAAATGGAGCTACAGCTCAGGTTTCCAAGGTGGAAAAGCAATGTCTTCCCTTGCAAATTGCCCCTATTTTGTTTTGTTTCCTAATCACTGCTGACTGGGCTTGCACAGGCCGGGAGGACTGGGGGCAGCTGCCTGCTGTGCAGCTCACAGGCGCCATGGTGGCTGCCCGCCAGCCCCAGGAACAGCCCCAACCCGGCGCCCGCACGCTCCCCACAGTTCTTGTGGCACCATGGCCGGGTGTAGGGAGCCCTGGGGCTGGCCCTGGGGAGCTGGGGCACCCCTGGGCTCAGCTACTGCAACCTGTCTGAGCACACAGCTGCAGCTGCGACGTGGGGGGTGCCCGCGCAGCGTGGGGTGGGCACACAGCACCTGGATGTGTCTGCAGGGCCCGGCGTGGTGCGGGTCAGGCCCGGCCAGGGCACAGAGCTCAGCCTCAGCCCTGGGCTCGGGCAGGCATGTCAGTGTTCACAGGCTGGGGTTACAGCCCCCTGCCCAGCCGGGGGCTCCAGCCCAGGGACACAGGCTTCTCACCGCGAAGCCATGTGCGGAGGGGCCGCAGGGCAGGGACAGAGCGGGGCAGCGGCAGGGCTGGGCCTGGGGAAGGGGGAGGCAGGGCTGGACCTGCTGGCTGCGGGGCGCTGGGATTTTCGCTTGTATTCCCACTGCAGCTGAGGCGAAACTCGAGGTTTCCTGGCACGAGGGCTCATCCGGCCGTGCTGCAGCCTCCGTCCTGCCGCCCAGGGTCTCCCGGGCAGGGCAGCCCACGCCACTGCCTCATGCCCATGGGCCCCCGCCAAGCTCCCTCTGCTGGCTCCTCTTGCCAGCTTGAAATTCACTTGGGAAAAAAAAAACAACACTTAAAGAGACTAACAAATAACAAACCTGGCAGATGGCCAGTGATTGAAGGGCTCCAAAAATGAAGCCTAAATTTGCAGCTGGCCACGCTCCCTGCCTGGTTTGGCAGCAGCGCTGGTGTCTGAACACCTGCCAGGGGCAGGAACAACTGCGGAGCCTTCGGCAGGGTGCGCTGCTCGGCGCTGGGGCAGCCGGCCTGCCCTGGCTCCGCCGCTGTGGCCACAGCAGGCGGGTGTACTGGTGTTACCAGTGCCCTGGGCTTTATTCTCACAGAAAGGGACACGCTGGCTGCAGGGAGCAGGTGCTGGGCCAAGGAACATGCCCTGCAGAAACGTTTGCAAACAGCTGGGAGAGGCACGGTGCGTGCGGCAGGCAGAGCAGCGGGGTTCGTCTCAGCCACAGCAGCGAGGCTCAGCGCAGCCATGTCACACAGCTCCCTGAGTCCTGCCGGCCTCCAGCCCGGCCGAGCCAGCTCTGCTCCCTGCCCTGGACAGACCGGCATCACCGGGCTGCCCAAACACTGCCAGATCTGGTGCTGCCCGGGGCCGGTGGGGAGGGAGGCACGTCCAGACCGGCTGCGTGGTGGGGAGGCACATGAGAGCTGCCGGTCAGGCCGGCACTCTGCGGGATAAGGCAAACTCTGCTAATGCCAAGTGACACCGAGATGCAGAGGTGCGAGAGGGCAGAGGGGCCGCGGGCTGCGGCCAGAGGAGCGGTGGGGGGGGGGGCGCTGCCTGGCCTCCCGCTCCCGGGCACGGTGTCATGTGAAACGGTAATTGGATCCCGGGATTTGCTGAATGATACCGTGGATTATTTCACAGCCATCATGTCTCAGTGTAATCTTGTTATGGTATTACGCAGCCACGTGTACACACAGCTCTGCGGTGCCCACGGCTGGTGATGCATGGGGACCTGCCCAGCATGCCCTTTTTCCAAAGCTTGGTCTGAAACCAAATGGCAGAGGTGGCATTTGGCTGCTGAGGGAGGGTGCCTCCTGCCACCCTGCCTCCTGAAGATGGGCTGGCAAGCTGCTGCTGGCTCGGTGACAGATAATTCCTCTCCCTCGGCACCCTGCCGTCCTCCTGAGCCACAGCCAGCCGATCCCACCGCTGGGACGGCGTAAACGCTCCCCTGACGGCACAGCCCATGGCGCTGGTGAAGCGAGTGTTGGCAGGTTTGCAAGAATAGCACTCGAGCTGGGACAGAAAAACAGCCTCCACCACAGCTTCCTGCTGTGGTCCGGCAGCCCTGTGGAAGTGGAGATGCTCCCCGCGTTTTGGAGAGCCTAGAGCCAGCTGGGGGCTCAGTGCTACAGTGGAGCTCCTGGGCAGAACGGGGAGCACTTGCCAGGCTAGCACAAGCCCCTGGGGTTCCAGGGGCACGGCTGGAAACCTCAGGGTCCTCCTCCTCCCTTGTCCCTCTGGTTTGGGATGGGGAAGTGGGAGCCATGGGGCAGCTGCGTGAAGCGGCTGCAGGCTGAGCCATAGCACAGCCCACGCCCTGGGCACAAATTCTGTATTTTACCGAGGGATTAACGATCTTTGGTGCTTGTGTCCCAATGAACTTCCACCTACAAATAAGTATTTGCGCCTGGCAGCAACGAGTTTAATCAAAAACAAGCTTTTATAGCATTTTTTTGGTTTGTTTGTGCCCAGCTAAAACATTGCAGATGCAGCCAACTCTCCCACAGCAGATTTCTAGCAGGTTAACTTTGGACTAAGATGATAACAAATTATCTGCTAAACACACATTTGAAGGGAAGTTAATGCTAGCATGTTTGACATGTCTCTAGCTGCTCCTACTCTAATTTTCTCTGACTTTTTTTTAAGCCTGAAGACCAGGGGAAGGGGTACAGTGTCTTTATCCTAAGATGGAACATGACCTCCTGCTTAAACACAAGGCTGGCTTTATTTATCCTGAAGTTGGGCTTGAGGAATAACAGAAATGTTTGTTGTCCCACAGAAGACTAGCTTATCAGCTGTTATTAGAGCAGGGATGATAACTCAGAATGAACAATTATTGGGCACATTTAACCCCATTCTATGTTTATGAAACATCTGAGATTTGTTAAGATTATAACTGTGGTCACTGCAAGAATTTTCTTCTGAATCTCTTTGGAGCCAGCACATGCATGTGTCCTGCGTGTATGCCAGCATTCTTGCCATGGGCTGTTGTGTAGCTGTGACTGTGTAGGTAGGTCAAAAGACATTTCATAGGGCACTTGTCCAGGTGAGAAAGCAGTTCTGGCTTGTACATAGGAGTCATTAAATTGTTTTATGTAACTTCTCTTGCCTTTACAGCCCAACCACAAGAGTTTGTGTAAACTAAACACAAAAAGCACATGAAGAAAACAGAACTGAATTGGTCAGCAGTGAGAGCTAGCTTTCACAGGTACTTTGCAGTATTTACCCAAACCTTATCCCTGGTAATGTGGACTTGGAGGGCAGAACTCAGGGTGTGTTTTGTGTTGACTCCCCCATCACAGCTTTCTTGTTGCTCACCACTACAGACAGCACTATCTCACAGAGAGCAGCTGTTGGGCCTGCCGCTCAGCAGTACAAACGCTGACAGCGTTTCTGTGAGGGCATTTCGGATGAAGTACAGACAGGGGAGTGGGATTTGCTGAACACAGAGAGTCCGCAGCCAGAGAGAGCAAAGCATCCCTGAGGGGAGGCAGGAGGGAGGTGCGGACAAGCGGTGGGATGCAGCAGGCAGGGCCCACAGCAGCTGGCAAAGCAGCAGCCGCTGCTCGGGCAAAAAGTCACCCTACTCTGACTCGCTGCTGGCAGAGCACAAAATCCTGGCCTTCACTGCAGCAAAAGGCAAAGTCCCATCGGCTGTACCAGGGCCAGGACTTCCTCCAGCGCTCAGTGCACTTTGGTGGTGCTGGACTTAGGCCTGTGTTTGCACAGGGACAGGACCTGACCCGCTTCAGAAGGTGCCGGCTCTGCACGGGCATCCAGCCAGTGCCCAGGGCGCTGCCGCCTCCTCTCCCCTCTGCCCCACCGCAGGCA